>NC_056731.1:1027771191-1028023691 GCF_019279795.1 Protopterus annectens | reverse complement strand
ATCTACTCTGGACCATTGGATTACAGACTTGGAAATTTTAACTGAGAGAAGGTGAGGGTCTTCTGCAGGTCTGCTACACCTCTATGTGCCAGATGCTGAAGTCAATGCTGCTGTCAACACTAGCCTAGGCAGAGAAGGAGACTAGTGTTCTGGCCCAGGTTAACCTTCCATGAGCTACATGAGCTGGAGATTGTAGATCACTACAGGGTGGACAGGGACATAATAGTAAAACTCACTGAGCTCTGCTGCCCTCAACTCAGGCCCAGACCCAACAGAGGGCAATCCATTCCAGTGGAAACAAAGGTACGTCTAGCCCTTAGGAAACTAGCTAGAGGTACATTCCAAAAATCAACTGGGGACATGGTGGAGGTCTCACAGGCATCAGAATCCATGGTACTCCACCACTTCCTGGATGTCATGGTACCACATGCCAGTCAGCACATTTCTTTTCCCCTCACCACTGAGGCGGGGGCCAGTAATATGCAACACTTCTACCATGTAGCACACTACCCTAAAGTATGGTTGCTATAGATTGCACTCATGTACACATCAAGGCAGCACACAGTGAGGAGGATAGAATCTACGTCAAGCACAAGCTGTATCACTCCATCAACTGCCAAGTCATGTGCAATGCCCAGGGCATTATCATGAATGTGTGTGCTGGCAGCCCTGGTAGTTATTACAACTCCCATATCTGGCATGCATCACAGCTGTACTAGATGATTGTTAGGGGGCACATCCCACACGGCCATTTACTGGGCGATGCTGGCTACACCCTGGAACCGTAGATGATGACACCCATCAGAAATGCACACCCAACAACTGAGGAAAGGCATATTGAGGCACACACACATACTAGGAACATCATAGAGCATGTGTTTGGGCTTCTGAAGTCACGGTTCCGGTACCTCAGTATATGGGGTGGAGCCTTGCAGTACTCTCCAGCAACATGTTCACATATGTTCACAGGATGTGCTATGCTACACAATATAATCCTGTTGAAAATAGTTGCAGCACATCAGCAAAGGGAAGGGATACACAGCCCCCACCACTGTCTAGGTCACCACAGCCACAGTCACAGGACTCAGAGGAAGAATCCCCTGATGATGTCCCTGCAGGCAGACGTAGGCATGTCAGTACATCCTGGCTTTGGATAAGAGACAATGCATAACACATTCACTGATAACCTAGGGCCCTAGAAACTGACACCTTACTCCCACTCATATGCACATGTTAAAATTGATGCCAAGCAACCCACATGACCTGTACCTATTCATGTATTGGCTGTGTACTGCTTGCATCAGACAAAGTCACTCCTGAACTACAGTTCTGTCAACTGCTGCATTCGCAAGGTAAATCCCTAACCTACACACTACTTGTAAGGATTACTATAATATGGTATTGTATGCATGGATCTGCCAGATTTATGCAAGGAAAGATAGTGTACTATCTGGATACAGGCAACATCCACATTGGACTACAGTTACCCAGTCCACTGATATGTGTTCCTTAATATTCACTAGGCCTCATGGGTGAAATATGCATTATATCAGTCAAGGGAGATGTTAAACCTTGGGGTCACATGATATCTGGACTACTGTGTATCCCAGCAGAACATGTGTTATTATTCCCCCACACACAACACAGCAGTTTTCCCAAATAACCACTTTAACAGTAGGTCATCAATGGTATATCAGCAGACCATGCAAACTCAGGGCAATAACATAGAAATCAATCACACATTGTATGTCTCACAATGCAGGAAAAACAATGTACATATATACGCTGTTGGTGTTGGTCCACAGTTCATGCAGTGGGATGTGATGGACATGTTACTGTGGTTTGTCCACATGGCCTTGCATCTGGCTTATGTGGAGTGTGTTATGTTGTTATTTGGGTGTCCATGACATAACATGCATTGGCAGTATGTGTGAGACACAGGCCTTTGGCAGATGCCTGTAGGACATTTGGTGGTGATGCCGGGCCAGCTGTGGCAGGCCATTGCATTCTTTCAGTCCTACAGACCCAGATTGCCGTACAGTATATTCCCATGGGGTGACAGGGTAGGTGTGCTAGGTGTTCATGCCAGTACTTTCTATTAGTATTGATCAGGTGGTGTGGATGCTGGTAGGATGCTACCTACAGCTAGGGACACACCCGCATGGGTCACCTGCACTGCATGCTGCATTATTTTGCTATTGCTATATACAGGTGGGGGTCATATTGTACCCAATCTCAACAGCAGAGATACGACCAGAGAGGTACCTGTGGGTGATCTTTGGGTGAGCTGGGTGCATGTGTGCTATGGACACTACTTGCATCTGATGCACATATATGCATGGGACACTCCAGTTATGCTGGCATGTGCAGGTACATCAGTTGTTTCCCAATACATCAGTCCAACCACCTTTGTGATCTGCAAGTGTTTGGGCAGATGACACTGGTATTCCCAACTACAGGCCCAGATAATGTGATGCATACCTGTATGTACAATTCCAAGGATGTATCCATTTCACAGTTACACATTATATACTGTGTGTCTAGGGTACTTTCCCCTGTGTACTGCTTGTGGATGTTGACTACTCTGACAGCTTGGGTGGCTCAGTGGACTAGAGAAGCTAGCAGGGGTTTTGCTGTTGATGGCTCAAATCTCAAACTCTCTGCATCTTTTGTATGTGAGGTATTATGTTGTTTTTTCCAGAGACTGTCAGTCTGTGTGTGGTGAAACATTATGAACCTATGTTGCATATTAATTACATTAGAAGCTGGAGAGTGCCATGGACATTTTGAGTGAAATGCAGTACTGCAGAAGCAGGAACAGATGTCAGTGTCTGTAACACACAAACTCCTGGACTGGAGTTCATAGATTCATAGGTCAGTACTAGGCTATCAGTCCTAAGGCCTATACAAGCCTAGTCATAACAATTCCCTGGATATTTCTTCCCACAATATTTACTTCCCTGGAAACCTGTCTAGCAGAGTGACTGATGTGATCCCCAGGGTGAATTTCCTATCTCCCATCCAATTGTCATGGTTCCTTTTGAAGAGGGCCAAGGAGGCGCTTTTCTTAACATGTATGGGCAGTCTATTCCAGAGTCTGGGGAGTCTCTGGGTCAAGAACCTATCCCTCCAGCATGTTTTGTTTATTGTGATAACAAGGTTTAGATCCCTGGAGCATGTGGCTCTGAGGGACTGGGGATTTCTTTAAGTGGAACATGTCCAACAGCTCAGGGTTTGACATAGCCTTGTATGTTAAGCAGAGATCGCCTCTGAGTAAATGATATGCCACAGAGTATAGCTAGAGTTTTTTTAGACGGTCAGCATAGGACATCTACTTTAGGCCTGTGATTCTTTTAGTGAGGTATTTCTGCGGCCTTTCCAGTTGTTGCAGATGTCTTGTGAGGTACATACCAAATGGGGCATTGTACTCTATAATGGGTCTAATGAGGGATGAATACAGTGGGACAATGACTTCCTTTTTTCTGGATCAAAAGCCCTTACTAATGAGGTGTGCCACATAGAAAGATTTCTTCACTGTTGTGGCAATGTTGTTAAGGTGAGACCACTGTCCACCTGTGTCCATAGGTCTCTCATCACACTTTAGGTGTTTAGTATACTGCCACCTATGTGGTAATTCATGGGTACATGTTTTTTCCCAAAGGGGATAACTATACATTTCTTGACATTAAGCTTGATCCCATGGCTCAGGCACCAAGCATCTGTTTCTGTATGGCTCTTTTGTAGAATATCCACATCATTTGGGGATTCAATAATGGCTCACAGTTTGCAGTCACCTGCAAACTTTATTATCCGGAGTCCCTTAGTGTTGGCCTGTATTTCAGAGAAGTAGATGCCAAACAAGAGCTGTCCCAGTACTGAACCCTGAGGCATTCCACTTGCCACTTGTGTGGAGCTGGATTTTGAGTTGGCTACTTTTACAGTCTGGGTTCTGTCAGTAAGCCAGTTGGCAACCCATCAACTGATGAAGGGATTTATTCCCAGCTTAGTACGTTTATCTATGATTCCAGAGTGGGCAATGGTGTCAAAGGCCTTGGTGAGGTCCAGATAGGCTGTGTGAACCACCTTACCCTCGTCCAGAGCTCTGGAGACTGATTTGAAGAAGTCAGTCAAGTTCAGGAGACAAGATCAGCCCTTCACAAACCCAAACTGGGTGGGGTCCAGTGTTTGAAGGTTGCCAATATCTTTGTTTATAAGTTCCATGATAAGCGTTCCATGCCCTTGGCTTGTCAGACTGATGGGACAGTAGTTCCCGGGATCCAAGGTGGATTCCCCCTTGTGGAGTGGGATAACTGTAGCTGTGCACCACTCAGTGGGCACAATGCCTGAGGTGAGGCTATGATTAAACATGACACTTAGGTGCGGTGCCAGTTCATTTTGTAGTTCATGTAGTACACAGCCTGGGATGTCATCTGGTCCCATGGATGCTGTATTCTTAGCTTTGGAGAGTGTGGTTTCTACCTGTGTGGCCATGATTACCAGAATTTGGAAATACTTTGCTATTGAGATGGGCCCTTTAGAGGGTGAGAGGGGGATGAAGTTGGCACTGAATCAATCTGCCAGGATATTGGCAATGTCCTTGGGATCAGCCTATTTAATGCCATTCTGTTGTAGCTCAGAGCAAATCTGAGCATTGCCATTTAGATTTTTGACATAACTATAGAATGCCTCGTGGTTGTCTCTGGAATCTTTGGCAATTTTATTTTCATAATTAGCTTTGGAAGATTTTATGAGGGATCTCAGCTTCTTACTGAAGCTGTTAAGGAAGTTTTTTTGCATCCTGGGATTTTCCTCTTTTCTGCAAAAGTTTCATCCTTCCATTGTATAGTTTGTTTATGGCAGGGGACCACCAGATTGCCTTCCTTTTTTTGGAAGAGAGTGTCTTGGTTCTATTTGGGATGGCACGTTTCATGCATGAGTGGATGTGCTTGTACAGTGCCTTTATTTAGGATTCAGCAGTCAAACTTTCAGCTCCCATCTGCATGGGTGTCATGACGTTTGCCACTTCTGACTTGAGTAGCATGAAGTTGGCTTTGGAGAAGTTTTTTACGAAGGTTTCCTTACTGGAGGGTGGGGGTGGGGGTGGGATGTGGATGTCAAGGGTGATTTGCTTATGGTCAGACCTGACCAATGAGGGGGTCACCAGTGGTGTGGAGCATCTATCTCCCATGTTGGTAATGACAAGGTCTAGGATATTGGGGCCCCTGGTGGGACTATGGATTAGTTGATTCAGGGCACTGGAATTTATGAATTCCAAGAACCATTAGGAAAAGGTGTTGGTACCCAAGTAGTTTTCCCAGTTAATGGCAGGGTAGTTGAAATCACCCAGTATTAGGGTGTTTGGTTGTATCTTAATATTTTCCAGTATGTTTAGAAAGGTGTAGTGAGAGTCCTGGGGCATGCTGGGGTATCTGTAGCAAGCTACACTTTGGATTGCAGTCTTACCTAGTGTTAGTTGCACCTGGAGAATTTCAGATGCATTGTGTTGGGCAACTAGCCTAGAGGTGTGAATATCCTTAGTGAATATGGACACTCCTCTACCTTTAGTGTTTCGGTCTTGGTTTAGTGGCCGAAAAGTGTGGTAAGAGTTGTAGCCTGGTATTGCAGGAGTGCTCTCTGGAGCCTTGAACCAGGTCTCAGTTACTGCACAGATATCGATGTTCTCCATTTTTAGGAGTGCCTCGAGAGAGTGCATTTTGAGATTTAGACTTCTAGCACTGAGTAACATTACTTTCAGATTTTGCATGCTTGTATCTGTTATGGTGGTGGTTTTGTCCTTTGAACCATGCCTAAAAAGGCACTATATTGGTGGCAAGAGCTTTAGCCAGTAACCTGAATCACAGGGGCGACAGGTTCAGACCATCTCTGACAAAGCATCGTGGTTTGTCGATCAACTGGTGCCAGAGCCACGGCCTGAAGTTAAATGCCAAAAAATGCATTGTCATACCCGGTTGATAGTAGTCGATGTATCTGACCCGACACCTGCAGCAGCTGGAGAAAATCTAGATCCATCAGACTATGCTGTGGAACAAAATCCATGTGAGGCAGAGCACTCCGCTGGCCTTTCAAGAGAGAAATCTTGAATGGATGATGAGAGAGATCATATATATACCCCAGGATCTCAGTGTCACTGCTCGACAGAGGCACAGCAAAATAATGGGTATAGTTCCCCATACTAAAGGGGTGGCGTAAGCCACAAAACGATGGGCTAGGCTTGTAAATGCCCTCGGGCAGATAGCCTAGTATAAACCTATGAACCTATGAACCTATGTTGTCCCAGGCAGACAGATACTGGATCCCCTTTGAATGACACCAGAAGCTTAGCCAATTGTTGAAGTCAATAATTTTGTCCTTATACTGTGGTATCAATGTGGGCGAAGGCAGGATGCTACTCAGGGCTAGGGTCATACCTGCCTGGGCCACATAATCAGAGAGCTCTCCCATGTCTCTTTTCATGTAGTCCAGGGAGGTGCTTCTCAAGTCATTCACTCCAACACAGACAATGACTTGTTGTGGAGTAACTTGAGTGCATGTGTTATGTGGCATATCCTGGCACCCGACTGTAATTTTCTCCTTGCTCAGCCTGGTGAGTGGGACATCATTGTGCCTGACTATAGAGTCACCTATGACTAAAGTGTTGGGTGCTTTGTTGGTAGGTGTGGCCTTGAGTTACTTTGCAAGTACTGTCAGTCCCTCTGGGCATCCCCATACAGTTAGTTGAACTGAGTGTAATCCTGTTGCCCCTTGATCAAAATGACTTGTCTTGTATACATATGTCTATACATACATATATATAGTTATATATATCCGTCTGTCACTGTCTCTGTCCCACATACATAATATATCCATCTGTATGTTTTGCGAAACAGATATCTAGCTATATATATATACATATATATATATATATATATATATATATATATATATATATATATATATATATATATATATATGTGTGTGTGTGTGTGTGTGTGTGTGTGTGTGTGTGTGTGTGTGTGTGTGTGCGTGTGTGTATCCCACTTCCAAACAACTGAGAGTCCCTCATTGGCTATCACATTGCAATGATTATGCACTTTTTGGCCCTGTAAGTTGCTGCTGGCTTCCAAACTGCCCTCTTCTACAAGGATTGATGATGTCATCTACCTTAAGATTACCAGCTGCCATTGTAGCATCTGATTTAAGCCATGGTACATGCAATACATATTGTGATTTATAGTGTGTAAGACTAGAAATGTAGAGGTTCAAATCTTACTGCAGGCCACTTGGTGTGTGTGTGTGTGTGTGTGTGTTCATGTCCATATGGCATAAGTATGATCACCTCAGTAACTTAGAAAGACATAGGGTTTTGTAGACTCCAAATGCCTGACCACAACTAGGCCTGCTGATGTCATCAAGCATAATATGTCCTAAACTGATAGTACTATCAGACATGAGGTATGTTGCATGCATCACGTAGTGTGATCTATAGTGTCTACCATTATAAGATAAGTGTTCTTTCTACATACATCTGCCTTGCATTATGTGTGTACTGTGTTGTGTCCTGTAAGCAGCAACTGGAAGTGGTGCTATCCTCAATGTAGCCATGTTTGTGTGTGTGGCTGTGAGGGCAATGTACATCAGCTTATGGAACCATAAGATGTTTGAACTTCACTAGTGTAATGGCCATACAGCCATCACAATTATAGACAACTGTATACCCTTATTTACATGACAAGCACATATTGCCCCAGTCCAAGAGGGACACAGGCAGAAGCCCTGTGTTGAAATGATGGTTGCCCAGCTAGTCATTCAGATGGCATGTGCTGAGGTGCACTGAGGTGCTCTACTTGCCATTAGGCAGGGGTCTGTTTCAAAGGTGGGTTAAAGTCTGCTAGACAAATCTCTCCCACCAGCATGTATTGTGTCATGTGTCACATGTGGTGGGGATAGGGAGTAAAGTTGATGCCGAACATGTGGGCTATAAGTTAGCTATGAGTACAGACTAATTTTATGTGGCATAATTATGTATGAGTTCACCAGCAATCAGCGCCTGTCCTTTGAGGTTACACATGTAACTACACTGTGCATTGTGGTTCTGCTTTGTGTGGGTGGTTAATTGTGTCTCTTATTGTGGCTACACAACATCACAACAATATAATGTGGTTGTTTTAGCTGAGGTGGTTGTGCCTTCATTTCGGGGGGGGGCATGGCCACCCCAAATTTCACACAGCAATGTCCACCTCTTATTGTACAGCCTGATAATGGCAACTGTCCACCAGGCAGGATTGTTGTGCCATGAGGACCCTGTGTTTCTCCTGTGGGTCTATATTATTTCTTCGACAACTTAGGTTGTTGAATGCTTAATGATCGACACCTAAGCATCAAAGTTTCAAAATCATGAATGGCCATATATGCAAATTCTTTCCTCTGGAAAGAATTTGCTAGTCCATCCAGAAATAAAACTAACTTTTCAACCTAAATATAGTGGGGAGCTTCACCCGACACACCCCCTGACATGGGGGACTGTGCCCTCCACACCCCCCTAACTAAATATATCAACTCCAAGATCAGTCTACATTGGGGAAAGGGTAAATACCCATAATGACCAACCAAATTCTTTTCCGAGGAAAGAATTTGCTTATATGGCCGTTCGTGATTTTGAAACGTCAATGCTTAGGTGTTGATCATTGAGCATTTGACAACCTAAGCTGTCAAAGAAATAATATAGACCCCCTCCTGTCAGTTGGTGTGATGGCATATCTTGATAGACACACGTACATGAAAATACGTACAATGGGTACCTGGATTCATGGAGCTGCTCCTGTAACCAGCTATTGCTTGATTATATACCCTTCCAGTACTGAGTGGCACTTGCAGTGTCTCAGGAAAACTACAGTGTTTCATAAAATCTGGATGTGTACCTGTCCTTAATGAGTATGCATATACCGCCAGCATCACCTTGTACACTGTCATTTTGAGGAGTGAAGATGTTGATGGATGTGTGGTATGGCTATGGTGCTGTCCACAGCATTGAACCATATGTCCTTGACTGGACATGTCTGCATAATCCAGGTTGCAGACACATTCTACAGTGTGGGGTTCACCATGTAGCAGCATAACCATAATGTTGTATAAAGATGGTGTTCTCATTGCCAACTTTTCCCTGAACAGTGCACCTAAGATGCATTGTGGGGATGTTACTAGCCTTGGCTAATATGCCAAATCTCAAGGGTGAGAGATAAAGACCATTACTGATGAAGCATTGATGTCTGTTTAGCAAGGCATCCAAGGCAGACATGTAGCATATCCCCAGACAATGACATCACATGCTAAGCCAATTACTGACTTCCATAAATTTCCATGTGTAAGGAGCCATCATCTAGGTGATGGTCAGCTGCATCTGAAAGCTATGCATATAGCCACAGCAGACACAGACTGGCTAAGCACCTTCATGTGTCTGCATTACCGGCCGTTGACATATATCCCTAGTCGTACAATCCTGCAGGAACTATGATGTCAACATTATGTTAACTGATATTCCTTGGTTTGCTGCAATGTGTAATAAGGCCCATTGTGTTATCCCACAGACAGCTGTCTGTGATCTTTCCCATATGTAGCCATTTGACACAGACATTAATGTGTCTCATAATGTAATCACATCTGACTAAGAGGAGTGATTTTGTGTTTTGCTTCATGTGTTTGACCGGTGAGAGAGTGGAGTGGTGCATGCAGCATTATGTGTACTGTGCACTTCAGAGGAAGGATTTCTGTGGTGTCTGTTTGGTAATCATACCTCCTAAACATGCCAAATTACTCAGTTTTTACCTAGTTCTGGGGTTCAAATGAAGGTGTGCCACACCCCTCCATGATTTTTTTGTTTTGTTTTTTAATTTCCACACTGTTAGAGCTGACGTCATCACATAGCGGGCTCACTCTGTGGTGGACTAGTGTGTGTGTGTGTGTGTGTGTGTGTGTGTGTGTGTGTGTGTGTGTGTGTGTGTGTGTGTGTGTGTGTGTGTGTGAAAATGCCCCCATTTAATACACCTGATGGCTAGAGGTACTCAGTCTCAAATCCTGTACCTTGAGTACAGGGTAAAAGAGGCTATGGTGAGAAGTGAGAACTGAATTTGTATTCCCCCATTATTGGCTTTGTTTGTCCAGGTTTTTTGTGCTAATAGGTTGACAGCTATGGTGAGAAGTGATAAAAGAATTCATTAAATGATAGCCATTAAGTTTTAGTCTTCCTATTTTTCAGGAAGCTGCTGATTTAGCATAGTGGTATGTTGCTCTGAGTGTAGTGCATAGGGTCCTACGTTCAAGAATTGCCAGTGAAATGCATGGTGGTAGCACAACATTTTATTCTAGCAACTTTACAAAATTATACAAGCAATGTTTAAAATGTGTCCCTGGTCTTTGACATTTTGCCCTCCCCCCCCAAAAAAAATGAAATTGAAAATAAGTGTGAGAAGCTGTGCAAGATGCCTATGGCTTACACTACTGTCATTCTATTTATAGTGTGGGTGTGGAAGTAGACTTTTATAATGGAAATGTTCTGAAATGGGAAGTTTTGTCATTATTGGTTCATGCATTTTGTTTCATTGCCTACAGTACAGTCTACTGGAAAAATGTTCAAACAATACATTTAAAATGCACTTTGTCTAACAAGCGTGCTGTATTATACAAGGAATATGATTTAATAAAGTTAGGAAAGTGTATCAAAGAAAATAACACATGTATCTTTCTTGTTTTGTGTGCAAGGGGCCAATGATTTGAAAACAGCCCAGAGGTAATCTTTATCCACTACTGTCCAGATGCATTTTCTTTGGATGTGGTGTGGGTTTCAATGCTGTTTCAATGAATGTGAGTTTCAAGGGCAGAGAAGTTGTAATGCCAAGTCTATTTTCATTGTGAGACAGTATTGCTTTGTTTACCAGATGTCTTAGTGTTTGTGCATTGTTGTGCTGTAAAATGTAAAAATAAAATCCAAATAATCATTGTAAAAGTAAAGCAGTACTCACACATTAGTGTTTATGGAAAATGGGGCAAAATAGCCAGGTAATAGGACATTGGAATGGCTGCAGGGGGATTCTGGTGCCATATTTTGGTTGTCTGTTCTTCAGTTTGCATTTGAAAGTTGGTATCCCACAATTCCATTGGAGTTGGTGAGGTTACATAAGTATGTACGCAAATCAGATGTTAATCAGTGTACAGATTTGTACCTATTTTTTATGGACCTTGTTCAGATTTTTGATGTTTCCAGGTTGAGAAGTATGTTTGTAGGCACACCTTGCAGTGAAGATGTGGATGCCCATGCATGCATAGAGGACTTGTTCATCTTTGTATATGGTGCCTGCCAAGCAACTAGACAGTACACTGGTTGTTGTGTAACATGATGTGGGAATACAGACATGTGTGTCAGGTACATACTTGTACAGTAGGACATGCCTAGGACATGTGTCAGGTGGACACACATTGGCCATAGCTGTCCAGTCCACTGAAATAGGCCTGAGAGCCATGTCATGCAGATATCCACCAGTAATGTGTTGAAGGGCAGGATGCATGGCCAGCTGTGAAATTGTCACCTATGATGGCTCACTGCCAGTGTGCTGATTGTTTCAGCAAGACTTGACATCTATGTCACTGAATGTTGTGCATTATATTGTGACACCACAGCAGTGCTAATAATCTTCCTGTTTTCAGTTCCCTAGTGGCATACAACCAACCCTGGAACAGATGGCATAAGACATGCAAAGGCCAACTGAGTTTCCAGGTTTCTAATAAAGACATCTACCTGAAAATGGGGTATGTGAAGCCTGCAGAGCCTTTCATGATGTGGGAAAGATATGTGAATGAACAAACAGACTGTGTCTTGCTTGTCATCATGGGCTTCATAGCAATGTTTTGGGTGTGATGACCGAAAGTGTATTGGAGCACAGTATCCTAAGTGAGAGTGGTGTCGGTTAGACTAGCAGTAGTAGTAGTTGCCAGGCACTGGCAATTCCATGAACTCTCATGCTTAACACAGTCTTCACAAGATTCGTCTGTCCTTCTAGTACACACCACTTGGGTAGTGTCCAACTGCAGAATACCTGTGTAAAACCCTCACCTTACCTTCACAGTGTATACATATCACATTTCCCTAATGTGTTTGTCTGCACTCTGTACAGACCTCTTGGATGACTCTGTTCTTGGAACATGTTGCAAGCAACTGCAATACTTAGTTGCACAAAGGACAACTAGCATGTAGTGCCAAGCAGTGTCTTTAGATATCTGAGTCATGTGATATGAAATTTCATGAAAACAGTTAGCATGGATATGAGCAGTAACACTGTCATACACCTACTGACATTGGCCCACACACTGTTTGTTATGTTCAAGACCGAATCATGCCTACCAACTCTAACTAGTGGATCCCATTGAGTGTTATACTATGCAGTGGATGATGGGAATATTGCTCACTCTACCTACCATGGCATGACAAGGTGTTTGACAATATTAGATCAGCAGGCCTTGCTGGAAACTGTGTAGGTTATCTGCAGAGTGTTATGTTAGCAGGTGGATAGGCAAGTGTCTGATAGTCATAATCTGGGAAGATAGCATTGCGAGACCTATGCTGCAATGACACTAGTCACTAGTGGATTTCCCCAGACATCATTAATGATGTACCCCTTCTAGCCATTTCCTCTCTGCAGTCACAGCCACTGTCAGTGCCCTCTCACTGACTACATTAGCAGGTGATTGCATATCAGGAGATATCACTGAATCCCACAAAGAACCAGCAGTTATCCAGGATGGTCTGAGACACACATTCAGTCATTGTCTGAGCCACTGACGAATACTAAATGCCAACAACTGCATAATTCTATCCTGTGTAAAATCATCCTCCCCTAGGAAATGCAGTACTGTGTGCCCACCACACACTGCTAAGCCATTACTCATGGACACAAAGATTAAAGACTTTCACTGGTTGGTAAGATGTGGGGATGCATTCAATATTGTACAACCTAAACAGAAAGGTATGTGATGGAAATCCTAGACTGTCATTGTTATGTTGAATGTGGCACTCATCACACCTATCATTGTGTACAATGGCACCCTTGCTATGTCACACAAGCATATCTTACAACTGTACCAGCCACACAGTTTCTGTGGTACACCATTACACATTGCAGATAACATGTCTTATGAAGTTTGTGTCACAAAAGTAGATGTGTAGTCTGTCACCTAAATGCTTTGGAGGAGATTATGTATTGCAGCCATACAGGGAGTTGTCAGATCTCACTGTGTACCTCTTGCATATCCATGACAGGACTAACACATCTTACCTGTTTTAGACACTTACCGTGTCACTGTGGTATAAACAGTACATGCTGGAGAAACAGGTATGTAACATAGACAGTACACCCTATGTGTAATAGGCCACCCATGCATGTGAAGCACACATCTGCTGTCACACACATCATGTTCAGGTTACACCATGGGATACAGAACATGGCAATCATAGCTGTTGTCAGACAAATGTCTATGCTGGACACAAGAAATTTGTAGATGGGTCATCTCCAGCACCACAGCGTAAATGTGTTAGCTCCCATACCCTGGTGACACTTAGCAAGAGTATCAGATCTTTTCACAGATTGCAGATGCATGAGTACGCTGAAAGATGCCATTGTCATTGTTAGCCTGTTATACACATATGGACCTATGAAGCCATGCACCTATAGTGTTGTACCTTGCTGAAGACATATTTATTCTGTGCTGATGTTCTATCCTGTACTCTGACATCTATGGCCTTATTGCTGCTATGTAACCATAGGTGTTCCCAACAGAATCCTGAAACAGAAACATAAACAGGTCTGTGAGACACCATTCATTGTGTAAGTATACAGCCATTACAACATTATACAACATAAGTACACAAAATTCTGTGGCATACTCATTACAAATGTTAGTATACAGCATTTGTTAGTAACCACTACAAGTAGCATTGCAAAACAACAATGTATTACACAAGTACATGTTAATTTATATAGGCATCCTGTGCATCAGACACATAGCTTTGTACCCTGCATTGATGAGGAGGATGACAGGGATATGGCATAGGTATCATATATTGCACAGGATATTGTGTGAGGGTACAGAAGACCTAGGCTGACCCAAAATGTTGACAGAATGTGTGTGAGTGGGTAAGGGATGCAGGCCAGATGGACCATGGAAATGTGTCATGTGTGTCTGTAGGTGACCTGCATTTGACAGTGGTGTTTGAGGGTGTGCCTGTACACAGTCAAGCTCAGTGCTAGCCCTACATGTGCATATGTTGGACAGCTTTGAACCGTGCATGGTAGAGTTTACAGTTCACAGTCTCTGGCCCCGAACACATGAACTGGCTCTGTCAGGTGCTGCACTGTACCTGACAATAACTGCTGTCTGCTGGAACTGTGTCCTCCATGGGAATGCCCAGGACCATGAGCCCATGGCCTGCAACATCTTTGTGTGGACAGCACACTCCCCTCTGTAGCGCTAGATGTACTGCCACTATAGAAGTATGACTGTGCATGACCATGTGGACTCTAAGCAGATAGCATTGCTGACCTATGTCCATGAGGCCAATGATCAACTCTAAACACATGTTCAAGCACAGACACTGTGCATAATAAGGCAAACACAGTCTCAGCCCACCTTTTTTCCACTGCATCAGTGAACTGATCCAGGGTGTCCGCAACGTGGTTTAGGCAGTCATGCATCCATAACCATTAGCATATGTCTGGAATTTCATTCAGAATGTGCCTGTGCTTCCAGGACTGCCAGAATAATACACCAACTGAAGCATGATGTGACACCTGTAACAGGTGGAGGAAGGACAGCAATAATTGTAAGAGCACCTCTATCAATCCACATATGTGAAACCTCACCGGCTTTCTGGCTATGGACATTGTCTACACTCACTGGAGCCACAGTTGCCGCAATTTTCTGTTCAATGTCCCCACACTCTGACTGTCCAATATCTGTGACCTCCGGGGACTGGGTATGGGTAGACATACTGACTGTGTGCAGCGACAATGAAGACAGAAGAGTGATATACACCTCTGGGATAAATTCACCTGCTGAACCCCCAACCTGTGCCTCACTGTGGCCACCATCATCATAAGAGTCTGAAGAGACACTGACATCAGGTTGTGTAGGGAACAGAGATCAAGCCTCCTGGTCATCTGTGATAAGAGAGGAAAAAGAAGTACATTAATGCCTACACTATTATGCTCTGCAGTACTATGCTGCAATGTATGTATAGCTCTATACACTGTTGCCACTGTTACAGACCTGTTGAAACCCCAACTTAATATAGTAGGACAACAGGATGTTACTTTTCCAACAAACAGCTGTAGTTACTTGTAAATAAAAGCTCTTTACACAGCAATCTCGTCAGCAACAATGTGGTACACTGTTGACATTTGTGAAGACTGCACAGTTGACACATATGGCAATCTGCAATGTCCTGACAATACTGTCACATCTATTAGTGTGGTGACACCTACAAGGCATATGTATGACTCTAATATGTGTACAGCCGGAAAATATCTGTGCAGTTGGCAATCATGCCGACAGTACACCACTCCAGGCATAAGGATTCAGAAGAAACTTTAGGAATTACATTGCTGTAAAGTTACATCTATAACAAAACAGTGTCATGCTTAACAGGAGCAGGACCATGCCTTGTCTGATACCTGATGAGTATGTGAAAAGTTGAGGGAGAGGTAATGTCAGTACCACCGCATGTTGCATCACAACAAGATAATACATTCATATAGCTTACATTTACAGTAGCTACTATGTTAATTGTTATATCATTCAACATCTGAGCATGAAAGTCAAACTGCAGTTAAATCTTCATTCCCACCAAAGAACACAGACCTGATACCCACATAAGAGTATGCACACTCTGACACACTGAATGCTACAGTATTGGAATGGTGACCACACTGAGCTTACCTGCATGCTACTCTGCTGTGAAAAATCTGGCACCCACACCCATGATGTGCAGTGTGATGGATGCTTGAGAACAGTCATGTGTGCCTAGGTTTGCCATGAATTACTCAGTGGCTGACAGTAGTTGTTCTACTGCAGGCCCTCCACTGGTGACCCCACAATCTCTGGCTACATCTGCTGCTCCTCTGCATGTAGAATTGGTCATATCCCTTGTGCAGTGTCGAACCTGCTCATATGTCCTGCTCTGATGACTTGTGGCATACATCGGAGACAATGTCAGCCCACAATGCTGCCTGCTGTTCCCTATATTGCCTCCCCCTGGACAGTAGTAATTCATGGTGTTGCCGGAAGCCTTCAAGTATAATATCATTCTCCACATCCATGAACAGTGCACAGCGTCTTTGGTACATGTTTCCTGAAAGATAAAAGAATGGGAACACATCAGGATCACATATGTGGAAGTTCACTATGTAGAGATACAGCAAGAATAGAATGGCTGGCAGTATTCATTGCTTGATCACACTTGTCACATTCCTCAGTATGCAAACATATTACATGTGTGGATACAACTAAGATACTAGTGATAGTCAACTATGCCATGACAGATACTGCTGTATGCTCATACACCCAAGACTGGAGTCTATTGTAGTGTGTCCCCTAGGGCCAACCCCCCCTAACAATATGTCAAAATAACAGTGCCAAACAAATAACAATGTACTATTACAACCACCATAGAGGGACAATCCCACGAGACCTGTGTGCATCATTGACAACAAACATTCCACCCTTGATATATTGTACGTCCTCTGTAGGTGTAAAATTCTGGAGATTAATGACATATCATTATCACAGTTCTGAGGAAGGCATTCTGCTGTAATTCCTATTCCCTGTAAGTATATTCACACATCTACATCCTGTTGTAAATAAAAAGGTTACATACCTGCTTGCGTGCAAAGCTTCTCTGTTAAGTGGTAATATTTAAGTTTTGCAAATTAATGTTCTATGTGCAGAAAGTTTCATACAGAATGGTTCCCCATAGCCAGCAAGTTTGCCTTTTAAGATGCTTCTCATTAGCAGGTGACTGCTCTTAAACAATCTGTGGTTCTGAAATGCTAACTGCAGCCGACAGCTGATTTGCACTATCATTAGGCAATTACATGCAACCACTGTACAAAATAAAAGGCCTTCATGTAGATTAGAAGCCCTTTCTGATATGTTGTGCTGGACATTACTGGATTGAGGACACTATGTCATTACAGACGGTAGGTCTGTAGCACCTACTATTGCATAGAAATTTGTGTGCTACAGCATCTGCTACTGCAAGTAATAGGCCTTGGCAGAAACTGTGAACACTTTGGATGACAACAATCTGTAGAAGAAACTGTGGTAGCTGTGTCAGCCTTGTAGTAGAAGCAGAGCCAGAGTGAGGGTACCCATTTCACTTCAATTAAGATATGTGTTTAAGGTAAGTATGTTAGGCAACTGTATCATTAGCAGAGTACTAGGCAACATGTCTGTTGTGTCCTTGAGCAACATACAGGATTAAATATAAAATTATGTTCACCATTTCATGAACTATCAGGCCAAGTGTGACAGTATGGTACTCATTTGGAATGCGTATGCTGACAGTCATAGGTTCATAGGTTCATAGGTTGGTACTAGGCTATCAGCCCTAGGGCCTATACAAGCCTAGCCATAACAATTCCCTGGCTATTTCTTCCCACATTATTTACTTTCCTGGACCCCTGTCTAGCAGGGTGACTGACATGATCCCTGGGGTGAATTTCCTTTCCCCCATCCAATCATCAAGGTTCCTCTTGAAGAGGTCCAAAGAGGCACTCTGCTTGACATGTATGGGCAATCTATTCCAGAGTCTGGGGAGTCTCTGGGTCAGGAACCTATCCCTCCAGCATGTTTTGTTTATTGTGATGACAAGGTTTAGATCCCTGAGCGTGTAGCTCTGAGGGATTGGGATTTCTTTAAGTGTAGCATGTCCAACAGCTCTGGGTTTGACATGGCCTTGTATGTTAAGCAGAGATCGCCTCTGAGTAGACGATATGCGACAGAGTATAGTTGGAGTTTTTTAAGGCGGTCAGCGTAGGGCATCTGCTTTAGGCCTGTGATTCTTTTAGTGAGGTATTTCTGAGGCCTTTCCAGTTGTTGCAGATGTCTTGAGAGGTACATACCAAATGGGGCATTGTATTCTATAATGGGTCTAATGAGGGATGAGTACAGTGGAACAATGACCTCCTTTTTTCTGGATGAAAAGCCCTTCGTGATGAGGTGTGCCACATAGAAGGATTTCCTGACGGTCGTGGTGATGTGGTTATCGAAGGTGAGACCACTGTCCACCTGTGTCCCTAAGTCTCTTATCACACTTTCTGTGTTTAGTGTACTGCCACCTATATGGTAATTCATGGATACATGTTTTTTCCCAAAGGGGATAACAATACATTTCTTGACATTGAGCTTGAGCCCATGCCTCTGGCACCAAGCATCTTGTTACAGTTAAGTCCTTGTTACAAGGAGGGGCTACATATGTGTATGTTAGTTGTGCAGCTGTGCTAATCTGCAATGTGAGTTTGAAAGGGTTGTGTACTGACCTCTGATATTAGTGGGCCTCATTTGCATTACTTGAGTTAAAATACTCTGTGGATGCTTATTAATGCATGACATAACACTTTATGCACTTATAGTTTTGTTATAGGGATATGTGAAGTGTGTTCCTATCTGCAGGCTTGTGACTTTCCATTAGCGACAAGAAGACATTTCATTTGAAATGCATTGTGTGGATAAAGAGTGCATGACTCAGTCATTAATTGCTAGCTTCACAATAATGTAATTTAAATGCTACACACCAATGGATTTGAACCTAGGACTGTGTGTGGCAAAATGTACTTTTTGCAAGGCATTTAACAGACTGAGCTACTGAGTCAGTGTTGTAGAGGGTGCATTTGCAAGATATAAGTACACACATACAGGTTGTGAAAAACTTTGTTTACAACCATTATTATGTGCATGGCTTTATATAGATGTATTTATGCACCTGGGTCCCATTTGAACATGTATTTTGCCAGTAATGCCTTAGCAGGTGTATGTATGTTGCTGATAAAAGGAGACATTTGCCTGCTATTAGACACCTCCCTTGCATCCATTATTCTGTAGTTGGCTTTCTAGTTGTGTATTCCTGCACCAGACTCCAAGGTGCACTCCCAATTCTTCCATTTATCTTTAAGCAAGTTTGCACAATGTGGCATGATGTGCAGCTCCACATAAACATGTTTAATGACTGTAACTTGCAATTACTATGTTTTGCTTAAAACACCTACTTTAATTAACAGCTGTTTGGCGTGGCCAGATAAAGCAGTGATCTACAAGTGCGATGGTCTTGGGCCCAAAATAGGGGGCAGGTGTTTATTTTGCACATGTTTATTATCATTTAATACACATATATCAATATATCTCCATTGAGCTGAGCTTAGTGAAGTTGTGCAATGCAGCGCATTGCACAATGTTGCACTAAAAATTATAAAGAAAAGAAAAATGGAGAGATAGAAAAGTGTTGAAATGGGGTGCAAGCAGGGGGAAAAACATAGTGAAAAGCTGGTAGGTATGTGCTGGAAGGGTGTACAAAAGAACCATAGCTATCCATTTTTTGTACAGCAACAACTGTGACTGACAGAATTTATAGATTCATAGATTAGTACTAAGCTTAATGCATTTGTGGATCATTTTTTTAAGCCTAGCCAGTTACCCCATGGAGAATCAAACCCTCCACCTTGTGTTTGTGAGGTAAACACCTTAACCATTATGCCAACTCCCCATAAATAATCTCATCTCCCATGAATTGAACCCAGGATCCTTTCAGCTACAGCCTACTGCATTAACCCACTAGGCCACATAGATCTTTGTAGATGACTCTCACTACCCCAAAGGGCGGCAGTGGTGAAGCCTGGGCTCTGGGTTGAGCCTGCCCCAACATTGTGGTCAGCATGCTATATATCCAATGCAGGCACCATCCAAACACATGGTAGATGATCCTGTGCACCAAACCCAACAGCTTGTCATGGGTGAACAACTCCCCCTCAACCACTGTTCCCAGAGGGGAGCCCATCCCTGTCTCATGGGGTGGTACTATTCATCGCTGCAGGTAGTGCAGGGGCAGCAGAGAGGGCAACACCAGGCTGGGCTCCAGATGTGCTGGGATCCAGTACTATGGCTGGAGGAGGTAAGGTAGATGGATCACAGGCCAACCTTAACATGCTGTAGGAAAGTGATTATAACAAAAAGTTAAGGTTAGTAATAACCAAACCAATGTTAGTATTAACAGAATGGAACATAATATTAATTAATCCAAATACATATTAAGGTGTATTATATGTAACACAACATTAAGTAACATAACAGTAAGTATGTTAACAGCAAGCCAGTATGGATTAAATCATAAGGCCAATAAAACCATTAGTTTAACAAAATATGCTAATATTAAATTATAACAATAAATAATAATAAATTAAAAAAGATAAGGGGGGGGAGCAGGAGAAAAACATACCATTAGTTACCTCACAGGTAATATTACTGCACAGAGTACTAATACATACTTCTACAGGTGTGCAGTGTCAGTTTTGAGTACAATGACTACAATTATTCTATAGCTGATGTAGCATGTACATGCCTCTCAAGCCATTAGCATGTGCCAGTATGGGCCAAGCACTAACAAATGCAGGTACACAACTACACAGAACAGTTTCATATAATGTGGACTTACATAACTACTAAGGTGTTATGTAAATTAATTTGAAAATGTATTGCATTCCAGGTAATCATTTATGTGGTAATCATGGAACAGACAGATTAGGCGGCTGTAATTTATTTATTTATTTCCAGTTTGATTACCGGGAAAGTTCACTGGGCCAAAATTACCCATTTTCAGTGGAGGCCCGGGGAGAAAAGCTCCAAGATACATTATACAGTTGAGAATACAAAGATACAAAAGTGTACAACTTACATTATATAATACAGTTACAAATAAGTACATTCAATGGCATGCATAGTCAACAACATTCATTGTGGGTGGTCTTATGGGTTATACAAACACTCATGTATTTGGTGTGAAAACAGTTTACATACATAAATTTAAGTAAATGTGGATGCACTTTATATGCACACTTTTAAAGTAGGAAGCTATTTGCAATATTTACAAAGTTGAGTCATGTGATAAGTAGCTATAATAGATGAAGTTTTCTGAGTTTGGTATAGTTCTTAGAGAGGAAGGAAGAGAATTCCATTTTTTGCCTAGTGAGACAGAGAAAATAAGTTGGCCAGCTGGACGTTTGTGCTTGTGGATAGGAACTAGGTTTTGGTGTTCAGATCTGACAGTTCCTTTGGGGGTGTAAGGGGGAAGGATATTTGTTAGAGCTGGACATTTTGTTGGGTGAAATACAAGTCTGTGTGCAGTGGTGAGTTGGAGGAAGTCTAAGTAGTTTGGGAGTTCAAGCCAATTTAGGGATTGTTTGGAGGTGATAGAGGAGGACAGGTTAGTTAAGAGATTACAGATAATTACAAGATAATTACATTATGAAAAATCATTACAGTTGGGAGGTATGTTTGCGTACATTAAGTAAACTAGACAGCCGTCATGCCTTAGTTGGCAGGCATGGGATTAGAACCCAAAAGGTGTGACTGTGGGGGACATCTGAAAATAATGAAACAATTGACTGCAGCAGCTTAGAACAGACATGCAATGACTACAGCTCTAATGCAAATATTATGGGAGATTTACTTAGGAAAACACAATGCTACTTAACACTTTATTTGTACTGCTGTTTATTATCTGTGAAGTCGGCACAATATCTGCTCATAAAGTGGGCTACCTCACCCATATTCCTTTTGTTTCTAGAGTGGAAGAAAATGAGAGCATTATGTGACTGAAACTGGTCTGGAGACAACCTTGAACAGTACTATGAGTTGGGCAATGCATTATTCAGGCCATTACTTTTGCATTCTACAGTTATTACAGTTTTACCCTTGACTACAGCAACTTTACCATACACATACAATGCATAGACCTCTAGTGCAATTACATTATGACATCACAATCCTGTTGTACACCTTTTTGCTTACTGTTATTGGTATTGTTTAGTGTTTATTGCAATACAGTTGTTTTATTTATTTATTTGTTTATTATTTGTTTACTGGGAAAGTCCAACTTGGAATGAAGACAATTTTCAGCAGAGGCCTGGGGAGAAATGCTACAGATGCATGTCTTTGCAACTTTTTATTATTGTTTGTTTATTGCACTCAACTCCTAATTGGCCATTTATTGCACTACAGTTTGTATTGTTTATTCTTTATTACAGTACAGTTTTTATTGTTTATTTTTTATTGCACTACAGATGGCATAATATATCCGTACTTATCACACTCATGGCACAACCTGGCCAGGTGCACTGCATGGGCCTGCACATTGCGAGCCCTTTCAGATATCATAATTAATTACATCCAGTTTCTATTTTTAGATGTCTGGCATGTGTCATCTGTCTATGTGTGAGTGCCACTTGGCATTGCTGCTCTCCACACTGAGCTGTGCAAACGGACATTAAATAAAAAAAATAATAATAATAATGCAACAAAAATTAGACATTTAAAACACAAGCTATTAATTCACAGCACATTTCAGCTGCAGCAGGGGACATTATAGGGAGCTTCAATACGTCTATAACATCTGACCAGTCCCAACACTTCTGCCTACACAGATTCAATATCGCTGTAATTATTCTCTTCCTTGGCAGCACACCATGATTAATATGTATGACATGCTACTGCGGGTGTACTATGGCTGTGTTCATGGGTACATTCTGTGTGAGCTCTACACGGAGCCTACACAGATTTTATTAAATCATGGGGATTGTCTTTTGCAGAAATACTATAATATATTATAATGCACACAAACCCCAAATTATATTTTTAAGAAACTTTCACAAACAAATGTTCTTATCTTGAAAACTATTCAACCTAGACATATATAAACAATCCTAGCTTGGTTTGTGATTTCCTGCGGAGTTGACTGGTAAAAGAAGCTTTACTTGAATTTATATTGTATTTCCTATCACTGTTTTTAACTGTTTGTAGGTAGGAAGGGATAGCTTGTTAACAATATTTACTTTGATTCATATTTTACTGTTTTACCTTTAATTGCACTGTTGGTTGTTAAAAAAGGGGGAGTTTTTAGACAGGCATACTCTAGCTATCCAAAGTGGCCTAGACAACTACAAATTCACACAGACTGCAGAGAAGAAAATCCTGAGCATATCTAAACAATCCTACCTTGGTTTGTGATTTTTTGATCTTTACTGTTAAAAAGAAGTGCATCTGTAAGTGATAGTGAACTTTTGTCTGGCTTGCAGAACTTGTTTCGTCAGAACAACTTTACTGTACTTAATTTTTCAAAGTGTGCTTATCTAGGAGAATTGTACCAAGGGGGCTCAGGATTTTAAAGATGGTGACCTACGGCATGCAGCATCCCAGTTTACTGGCAAGTTGGCAACAACTCAATCTGGAGGTAAGCGCCAAGTACATGGCCCTCCTTATTGATTTTTTTAGACCTGAAGAAGAGCAATTAAGGATTTCTATTAGGGAACAGCAAGCTGTACTGTACGCTAAGTTTCCCAGTTCACTAGTAGATCATACCTTAGAGAATCTATTGGATGGCATCATAGTATATGAAAGGAGACTCTTTCAACAAAAGAAAGAGAAAATTGATAGAGATATACGTGACTTCCAGAGGGGACGTGTTTACATGGCCCAGAGCTGAGGTTGTCCGTTTAGGGTGAAATAATGAGACTGTGAACACTGGGACAAATCACTTTATTAGTGAACCCAGTATAATTGTTAATACCATCCAGCAAATGGAAGGGGGAATGACTGGAACAAGTGGTGATGTAATAAGCTCTGCTAGTCCCACCCCACCACCTGTGAATGGCATTGTTATTGAACATAAAACTAGTACTATTGAAAGTGCGTTGAATGAAGAATGTGAGCCTGTACAACTTGTTGATGTGTGACCTAAGGCAACACAGAATGTGAATTCTATAAACCCTATAATACCTTCAACTTCTAGTGCTAATGCCTATCCCCATTTTCCTCTTCCCATAAGTGTGGAGAAAGGACTTGCCAACACACGATCTATGAGTCATGGGAGGCAGAAGCGCAAGTTGTCAGCAGAAGGACAGTTCAATCAGTCCTTGAAAAAGATATGGAGCCAAGTGGAGACTCACTAGTTTGGAATTTTTCTAAATGTGTTCTTAATACATGAATTATCTGTATTAAATAAAGGACTAACTTTTATTTCATCAGGACCCAGTGAACTTACTGAAACAAGGATAGATATTAAATGTTTTAGTAGGAATGTAATGCTTAAACTTGAATTTAGTGATGCATCTATAATAATATGAATGTGTTTAGAAAACCTAGCCTGTATATGCCAAGACCACATCCTTTAGTTGAAGCTTTCAATAATATGGTAGAGGATGATTTATATAATTTGTATGATAATAAAAACTCACATAGAATGGGAAATAAAGGGAAATTTAATTTAAAGTATAAGGAACAAATTGCCCTAAGAAGTTTGAAGAATAATGCTTCAATTATTATTAGACCTGCAGATAAGGGGGGCCAATTGTACTTATGGATATGTGTGATTATGTTAAAAGTATGCACACAATGTTCAATGATAACCATTTTTATTGTCAGGTTGATTCAAATGAAATATATTTGTTACAAGAGAGAATTTACTCTATGTTAGAGAATTTATTTAAGAGTGAAATGATAGATATACATTTATACAGGTTTTTGAGAGTTGCATTTTCATCATTACCCTCCATACAAAGGCTACCCAAGATCCACAAAACTGGTTGTAATCCCCCTATGAGGCTTAGTGTTGCAGGGCGGGGATGGGTCACTGAACCTTACTCTTTGTATGTAGAGAAGTGGCTACGATTCATCCTAGATGATAATAGTTACATTTTAAGGGACACAAAGCAGTTTCTTGCTGATCTATACCAGTATAGTAGTTCGATGCCTCAGGAATCTGAATTTTATTTTGTCACTTTAGATGTACAGTCTTTATTTACTATTAAACCGAACAATACAGGTGTACAATCTATACATAAATATTTACATGAACATAGTGAATATAGTGATGAAAGAATAGATTTACTGTGTTTATTTCTTAAACTATTTTGGAGAATAATGCATTTACATTTGATAAACACATTTACATACAGTGTGATGGTGTATTTGTGTGCCAATAGCTACACCAACATGTTTATGGCCTTGTGGGAAGAGGAGACTTTGTTTAAAATGAAATATTACTTAAGGTTTGTCACCTTTTATCAATGTTTTGTCGATGACCTCTTCCTCCTATGGGCAGGCAAATCCATGGAATTGGAGAGGTTCTTAGTTGAACTGAATGAGAAATATGATTACTTGAAATTCACTATGAGTTTTTTCCAAGTTTAAGATTGAATATTTAGATGCATATGTAGAGAGACTCACTAAATGGGTTAATTAATATGGGTGTTTATAGGAAGAACTGCTACAGGAACACCTTGCTACATAGGAGCAGTATGCACCCCCAGTATATATTTAGGAATGTAACAAGAGGACAGGGGATAAGAGTTTCAAGGTTAAATGCATCAGACGAAGGATTCAATCATGAATTGAGAGTTCTTAAAGATAGGTTAGTTGCTAGGGGCTATTGTCCACTTGAAATAGAAAGAAATCTAGAGGAGTTAGACAACTTAGACTGGACAGGGCTAGACCTTATTATTCAGTCAGGACTGATATTGATAACCATTCAGTGGGTCTAATACCTCAAACTAACTTAAAAGTACCTATGTTTTTTACTTTGGATTCCAAACCCATCATCAACATCATCAGAAAGAACTGGCAAATCCTGACTACAGACCCAGATGTCAAAGGGATAGTGGGTGATGAACCTTCCTTTTTGTTTAAAAATAAGCGTAATCTCAAAAGTTTACTATGTTATCCTAAGGGTAGTAATGAACTTATTAATAGTATATATGGCACCCATCCTTGTGGTAATTGCAATTTTTGCAATTACCTTGACACTTGAGGTCTGTTTATACACCCAGATACAAACCAACGATTTACGTTTAAGATCAGTGCCAACTGTAGGACAGCACATGTGGTCTATCTTGAGAGATGCAGCACATGTGAGTGAGTCCTTTTATGTTGGCAAAACAGACCGGTCACTCCGAGACAGAGTGAGAGAACATATATTTGGTATCAGGGTTACATCTTCGACCAATGCTTTATCTAAACATGTTATGGGACGGGGTAGTGACCACAGCTTTAAATTTATGGTCATAGATGAAGTAACACCCACTATACGTGAGGGTGATATCAGCAATATGACAGAAAATAAAGAGGTTAAATGGATCCTAAGGCTTAGGGTCGATAGAGGGAAGGGTGTGAATGAAAGGGCTTTCATCAAACCCATTTTGAAGTTGAGGAAACTCTCAGTTAAATAGTGTTGTATAGTATGTGCATATTATATATATATATATATATATATATATATATATATATATATATATATATATTAATATATAATATATATATATATATATATATATATATATATATATATACACACACACACACACACACACACACACACACACACACAATAACATGCTGTCATTTCACATATTTGATATATTTGTAGCTTTATATATGTATTCATATTTATATATCTCATGAATTACATATATAACATAATATAATATATTTTGTTTTAAAAATTATTGATTCATACTTGATTATTTGATCAGTGGACTTAGGAGTAGGATGAATTTTTATTTATATGAATCATAAGAGAAATGACATGCATATGTCATATTATAGAATGTTTTCAACATATTTATAGATATGTATTATTGTTTATATATTTTCATTTATTTTTATAATTTATTTTCATGATTGTTGCTATATGTTTATACTACTATGTGATAACACTGATATTTTAATGAAATTGTGGCTTCACTTTAAGTAGTGGATAGGCTAATGAAATGTATTTAAATCAATTGTGATCAGCTTATTCTTTTGATGGTCTGATGAAGCCTTGTGTGAAAGCGCTTACCATTTTTTAATAAAACAATTTTATGTTTCATTTACCTGCCTTGTTTGTGGATTGCCTTCATACATTTTATATTATTTTACTTGTTTCTTTTGCTCAACACCATGTTTACCCCTTGTGGTGCGATTATTTGCTTGATTTTTTGTACTTAATTTTTTATTTAGTTGTATTGCTGTTGAGATTTTTTTGTCATAGAAGTTGGTTTAAGTTCTCTTTGAATTCTGTGGTTACTGTTTTTGATGATTCTTTTCTTTTACAATATTTTATTCATTTGAAACTGAATATGAATTCCTTAAATGAGTATGCAATTAACCATTTGCTAATGCACAAATATTTTGCACAGTGTAATAAATGCTATGCATATTTAAAGGTAACAGCTGATAACACTGGTGATCTGTGTTCCTCATGTCAAAAGTTAGATGATTTGCTTACCATTTTCAGAAGTAAATCTAGACTTGATGATGATGATTGCAGTTGTGCATTTGGCATGGCTTGGAGAACTGTTATTTCATATATTAATGACTGGACTGATGAAATAAATAATGTTAGGCATAGATCAAATAGAACACATTTAGGAAATGATGTATCTATTGTCTGCAAAGATCATTCAACCCTTATGAAACAAGATGATGCCCCTGACAACTCTGGAATTCTGGATGCAAGTATTCAGCAATCTGAGGATCCAGTTTGTTTAGAAGGAAACAAAAAAGAAAGAAAGGAAGAAGTTAACAACAAATAAGGAAGAAAAAGTAACTGATTAATGTCTGTAAAGGAAAGAGAATACATTTTAAAAAGGGCACTGCTTTTTTATGTAACATACAAGTTACAGGGACTGATGATATTTTGCTATGAGAAAACCTTCGGTCTACAGAAAAAGGCATCATTTTTCCAACAGAGAATGTATAAAAACGAGACAAGGGGCAGTTGAAAAGGAAGAAATCAAAATTGAACTTGGAATGATTGAAGAACATTACTGTAAGAAAAAATAATAGAATGAGAGATGTTAACTACATGGCTCAAGCTGTGGATTTACAATAGTAGTTGGATGAGAATTTAATACACAATGAAAACAGTAGGATTAATAAGACTAATGGTGATAAAGCTCTATCCTTCATAACAATTGATAGAACAGATATTATTGTATTAGAAGCTGAAGATTCTTCAGAGCTAGCCAGCAAACATATTGTTGTAAATGGAGATTCAGTTATTAGGGGAACTGATTCTTATATTTGCAGAGCAGATAATGAACATCAAATAGTGTTATGCTTGCCAGGAGCAAAAATAGAATATGTGAGACAAGTCGTGGTATCCCTTAATGTAAGGATGTGTGGATCCAATTTTATTCATGCTGGTACAAATAATGGGCCAGATTCAGGAAGTCTCCGTGTAAGAGTTGTAACTCTTACACGGAGGCTGCAGTTAAACGGTGTGATGTCAGCATGTCATGCATATGCATGAGGTGCATGAGGCATGCTGAATCACACTAGTAACTCTTACACAGTCCATGTAAGAGAGTAGGGGGCGTGTCTGTAGGCTAAGCCCTGCAAGCGGACACGCCCCCGGAAGACTAGAATGGCTGAAAGTAAACAGCCACGAGAGAGGCCATGGAAATGTGAATAAACACACTACACAACACATGCCCCGACTGACCATCAGTGTATAAAGTGAAGAGATGTTATAAAATTAAATTAAAACCTGTTTTTTTTTTTTAAACCCCGTAAATGTTTGCTACTGTGTGCGCTCGTGTGCGCGGGTGTACTACTAGCGCAATCACAGTTAGCAGTCAGTGGAAAAGGATATAAGAACTAAATATGCAAAGTAAGCCAAGAAGTAATAGCTTAGCAGTAGAGTTGCCGGCTTAAGAGTAGGCAGACAGGGTTCGAGCCCCCCCAACAACCTTTTTTTTTTGTAAATAAGCACTAAAACGCCCCCTGACAGTATTGTACAAATGTAAATGTATTCCCTTTTGTAAAATGGAATGAAATGGAGCATATATTTTGAAGTAACACAATAATAAAAATAGTCAGAAATGTACTGATAGCTAAGCTGCTGTGAGACAGACTGCCCGTAGCTGAGTAGTGTTTAAAAAGCTGCAAACTGCGTGCCCGTTCATAAGCACCGGTTTAACAGGCTGAAACTGTTTGCAACTAGCTGTGCTAAGCTGAACATGTGTGTCACTAGCCAATTAAGGTTTACCCTAGCGCACACCGTTTGCGCGGCGCTCCCACAAGCTAACTGCCAGTGCGCATGCGTTACCTCCGCGCAAACGAGCGCAGACCTGCTTTTAAGTGCTTAAAAGTGCTTTTGGCATGTTTGATTGACAGGTCTCAACTCATATCTGTCAGGAAAATCAAAAATCAGTTGTCAGATTCGAACCCAGGATACCATGCACTAGAGTCAGGGTACTAAACCACTAAGCCATGACAGCAATACCTAAAAATGCAGAAATAGCATATATATGGGATAAAATCCAGAATGGAGCATGATAAAGCATTTTCAGTGAAGTAGATACAATTCCAAAACAGCCAATCAGAGAAATGTGTGGGAAAAGCGGCATATATAAGCCCCATAGGCGGGAATACACAGCAGAAATGATTGTAGAACAGACCTGCAGTCAGAATGAGTGGAGTAGGTGAGGGACGTTGCTTTCGAGCACAGCGTTGGGGCGTTGAGGAGTCCAGATACATGGTCTGGCTCCTTGTCCATCATCACGAGGCCCAACTCATGCAGGGCCAGGTCTCATGGGGAGCGTATAGGGCAGAGGCATGGGACCAGTTGGCTCGTGATCTGACCAGTGCTACTGGCATTCCACACACTGGTGAGCAGGTCCGTCACCACCATGCGGACCTGAAGTGACGCAAGGAAGACCAGTTGACCGAATGGATCCAGGAGGCCCGGGATATGCCCAACGCCCCACTACTGAGTAAGTTACATTTTGCTTATGTATGCAAGGATTTCAACTGGCCGATACCATGGAGATGTGTAGTCCAATATTACTTCTTTCGTATTACAGCTGCAGGTGTCCACTCTGCGGATCGCGAGATGTATGGCCGTAGGCTGGTGCGGCTGCGCCACCATGCAGGTTAGTAACCCCACCCATTACTTGTAAATAAATATTGTACTGTAGCATGTATCAGAACACTGCAGTGTATTGATTAAAAGTAATATAATGTGCAAGCAGGAATTGTAAGTCTGCAGGTATGGCTGCAACAAGTTCATCAGTATGCAAGTGTAACTGGAAATATAATTGATAGAATTAAACAGTGCTGTAATACAGATGTCCCACCATGAATTAAATGTAGTGTAACCTGCAGTAGTCCCAAGAGTAGAGCTTTAGAATCTGAGGTAGTCATATGTGAGATATATCCCCTATTGAAATGCTGAATCATGACAGAAGTGAGGCTGTTGGAAAGTGTTTGAATCACCACCAGTCTAACATGTGAACAAAGCCTAGAAGTACCAACCTGAACTGTAAAGTTGCAGGATGTGTGAGAGTGACAGAAAGGGTCATGTATGAATAAATAAAGTAGTAATAACCCCTGAATATAGTAGCCCCAGTGTGTTTCTACAGAACTAAATGCATGTGGGAAGTACATCTTAATATCCCAAACTGATTTCAGTGTGTCAGAATCTGGAATGTGTAGGCCAAAGTCTGTATGGTGATCACAGTATACAATTTGCAGATAGAATGAATGATTATCTGACAGACTAAACAGCCATAGTTGTCCCCTGTCCTGTCATCAAAGTGTAGCAGGATGATGTATCTGATCAGATTAAACATAAGTAGGATAGTGATGTATTCATAACAGGTGTAGCATGACAGTCAAATAAAGATAATTTGAAACATCAGCCTCAACTTAATTGTGTACCTATTACAAATGTAAATCAATGTGTAACATATGAATGTGTCATCTCTGTCTATCTCCACCCAACCCTATAATTCCATGTAACAACACCCACTAAATAATGGTATGTGAACATTTCATTAATCATGGACATTTGTCCGTTTCCAAAATATATGCATGCCTGTTTGTGCATGTGCCCTGTTCATACCTGCAAATTTGATGGCCTGTTGCCATTAATCAACCCTGCATGTTGTTTGACTGTGTATTTCTGTTCAAATAATGCATGTGATATTGATATGCCCCATGTTCAATGGTGTTAATATCTGGGTGTTTGTTTGATGGGAATACCAATGCATGCTGTTACAACTAATCTGAATGGAATAAAATGACACTAACCCAAACTAACATAACCACTCACAAACCTAGAACGCTTGGGAAGGCAGGTCCCAGCGGACCCACCTCTCCCACCTCAGCTGGCGACTGCACCTGGCACTAGTGCCCAGGCCGGACCCTCCGGTGGCCCTGTGCCACCTTCGGGTGGCAGCGCTGCAGGATGGGGCCCGTCGGCCCTCTGCAAGTGTGGCCGGAGGGGTTCGTCCACTCACCCTCCAAGGTGTCCGGTCTGTGGTGCGAAGGGAGATCCAAGACTCTGTTCTTGGGCCCCTACGCCAGCTCGAGGCTCGTGTGGCACAGCTAATGGCCCCGGCCGTTGCCCCGCCTACACAGCCCCCAGCACAGCCCCGTCCTGGGCTGTGAAGGAACAGTGACAACTGCCTATGGGTGGGGATATCAGTTCCACTGTTGCCATCTGTGGGCTCATGCATCTCGGATATCCCAACCTCTGTCCCCGTCAATTGTGTAACCCCCCCACGTGTGTCATACACCGCCCCTGTATGCGTCTTGTCTGTCTTGTCTGTTAACCTACCCAACCTACCTCCCCAGCTATACCGACTTCCCTCACCTGACATACCACTCTCACCTGAAAAAAAAAAAAAGGGCACTCTGTACCCACAAAAAAATTACGCCCCATACATAGCTGTCCATGTCGCACACATGTCTGCTTGACATTGAAACAGTTAATTACAATTGGCTCTACAACAAATATTAATGTTGTCCTGACACCTCTCCCAGGGGTGAAAGGTTTCCAATGTCTCACCAAAATACATGGAAATGCACAGCTGTTGCTGCCAAAGACATGGGCATCTATGGGCCTTACCTACATCCCTCCTGCAAATCCCACGCTTGTTTCCCTACTGTCTTACCCTCTTTGTGACCCCTTTTCACCACTTTCCTGTCACCCCTTTTCTTTTCTTTCAAAGAAATTAGCTGGTGTGCTTGTGTTAGCGGAGCTCACCGCCAGTGCGCATGCGTGAGCTCCGCGCAAACGAGCGCAGACCTGGTTTAAAGTGCTTAAAAGTGCCTTTATGGCACTTTGATTGACAGGTCCTGTACTCAGTTTGAAAGTTTGCAAAGAAAAATAAACTCCCACTGTCAGTCTCGAACCCAGGACTTTGGTAACATTAGTCTGTAAGACCTACCACTAAGCCATGCTTGCCTTACAAGAACACAGTGCTAAAATAAATATAACATGTAATAGTAAAAATCAGTATAAAAGCAATATAGGAGATGTACTATCTGAAGCATGTCAGGCAGAGTTTTAATGGCCAAATTACTGGATTCCCATACTAGGTCAGTGTTAACAGAAACAGCCCTGCTACTTGTTAGCTTGTACATAATAAAGTAAGGTAATGTACATATATGAAGGTACGTATATCTACACATACAGATATATAAATACATCTAAATACATATGAAATATAGTTGTAGGTGTCAGTATCCATACACACTCACTACAGGAAACAGTGAACATAAATGCAGCAACCTGAATCTGCAACACAGCCTGACCCCTGTGTGACCTACTTACCCTTCTAACTGCTTAAAGGTGGCCTCATCACTTTGATTGACAGGCCCTGTACTCAGTTTGAAAGCTTGCAAATAAAAATAAATTCCCACTGTCAGTCTCAAACCCAGGACCTTGGTAACATTAGTCTGTATGACCCACCACTAAGCCATGCCAGCCTTACAAGAGCACAGTGCTAAAATAAATATAACATGTAATAGTAGGAATCAGTATAAAGGCAATATAGGAGGTGTACTATCCAAAGCATGTCAGGTAGAGTTTCAATGGCCAAATTACTGGATTCCCATACTAGTTCAGTGTTAACAGAAACAGCCCTGCTACTTGTTAGCTTGTACATAATAAAGTAAGGTAATGTACATATATGAAGGTATGTATAGCTACACATACATATATATAAATATATATTAATACATATGAAAGATAGTTGTAGGTGTCAGTATCCATACACACTCACTACAGGAAACAGTGAACATAAATGCAGCAACCAGAATCTGCAACACAGCCTGGCTCCTGTGAGACCTACTAACCCCTTTAACTGCTTAAAAGTGCCTCCAGCACTTTGATTGATAGGCCCTATACTCAAGTCAAAAGCAGAATATAAGCATACTAGTAGGCCCTACCACAAGACCATTGTAACACTAGTCTGTATGACCTACCACTAAGCCATGACTCTCATACAGGAATATAGTGCTAAATAAGTGGAACATGTAATAGTAGGAATGAAGATAAAGGCAATATAGTATGTCTACAACCCAAAGCATGTCAGGCAGACGTTTATAGTCCCAATTACTGAATTCCCATACTAGTGTAGTGTTAATAGAAACAGCCCTGCTAAATGTTAGCTTGTACCCAATAATGTCAGCTAATGTACATATATGAAAGTATGTATATGTGCACAGATATATATATATTTATATAGCAATACATATGACATATAGTTGTAAGTGTCAGTATGCAGACACACTCACTACAGGGAACAGGCAAGAGAAATGCAGCAACCTGAATCTACAACACAGCATGAAGCATGGGAGATGTACTAACCTTCACACTCACAGAACACTGTCAACAGCATACCAGCATGGTCCACGCCCTACAATCTGAAAGGGCAACGCCTATCTCACATACCCTTTTATAGCAGTGTCCTGAAATCACAGTGAGACATGCAATCAGTACACACCTGGCTGCATGTAATTAGCAAATGCTGTCTTACAATTGGTGCAGAGGCCATCACATGGACCTATGCAGATACCTACAAAAGCATTGAGTACCCACACTACACTCATGCAATACATTCATTGCACAAAACCTACAGAGAAAGAGTGAGAAAGACAGAGAGAGAAACAAACAAATATAACGACAGCCAGCAGCAAAAGCAGCAGCAAGCAGCAAGCAGCAAGGAGCAAGCAGCAACAAGCACCACTGGCACAGCAACAGCTGCCACAAACACAGGTAATGCAAAGTAGCAGGTTAATCCTGTGTATACTGTGACACCTCCAAATGTATCATAGTTCACTATCTATAGGTATGTCCATGAGATAGGTTGTGTGTACATAGTCCTGAAATATAAACATATGTAATACTGCTGTACATGTTGCCCATACTTAACACTTCCATAGCTTAGAACACAAGGCCAGTTGTGCATATGATGCAGTAGTTCCCAGGGTCAGTAGAGGTTCCTCCTCATTGGTGTGGGACCACTGTGTATGTATGGCACTGTTCAGGTACATATCCTATAGTATGGCCAGGAATTAATATCAGTCTGTCATGTGGTGCTATGTCCTCCAGGGGTGAATGTAGCACACATCCAGAGATACCATTTCATAACAGTGATGCTATGTGTTCCGCAATGATGAAGGTGGCTCTCACCTGGACATGTGAGAGGATAGGGAGGTGACAGTCATCTGGGATAACTAATACCACATGTGTAGGAGAATGGGGGGGGGGGACCTGCACCTAAACTGTCTGCAACAATGTAGCCAATATCTGTGCATTTGGTGAATGTGAAGCATCTTAACACTGCTGACCACAGATGCCTTGCTGTCATGTGAATCTGCCCTGTGCTGCAGTAGCCTCCTACTATTGTTATACAATATGCCTGTATCTGTACTCCACTGGACAGGATTAATAAGTGGTGTGCAGTTGTTCTGGGTTAGATATGTGTGTGCACAGTACATGCAGTATGTGGGATGTCTGTGGTAAGCATATGCAAAGGTGCTGGCGGTGTGTGTTGTGGCTTCCACTGGCCCAATGGGCTGCATGGATAGCATCACTGTCATAACTACTGAATAACTGTATAATTAAATGCATACATAGCAAGGTAGTGTACTGTGCTTGTGGTGTTGTTCGGATTTGTAAATCCAGGCTGAGTAATGTGTGCACATCACAGGGTTGGGTTGGATGGCAACACACATCCAGTATGTAGGGATGAACACCCAGAATGTGTCAGACGTGTCGCCTGTGCAGTAGTATCCGGCCATTACCTGTGCATCCCCCACAACACACACACATGCAACATATGGCAGAAGTACTATAGCAGTACACACATGTTCATAGGTTCATACTAGACTATTTGCCCTAGAGCTTTGGTAAGCCTAGTAGAATGTGTTTGTCTTTCGCCACCCAATTACAAGTTATGCTGCTATGCCCTTGTCCGATGTTAGTATACTGTGCCTCCGTCTAACAGTGACATAGAAGTGATACCTGGGGTACAACTATGATCTACATCCAGTCATCCAGATTCCTATGGAAGAGAGTCAATGAGGGACTCTGCCTAACCTGTAGTGTGAGCTCATTACAGAGTGAAGGGAGCCTCTCGGTTAGGAATATGCACCTCCAGCATGTCCATGTATGTCAGTGCTGAGGTCCAGCTCTCCTGAGCATGTGGCTGTATGGGACTCTGATTGCCTGAGGTGCAGCATGTTCATTACTGCTGGGTAGGACATGGCTGTATATGGCATGCACAGACTGCCTCTGAACAGGCAATAAGCCACTGAGTCCAGCTGGATTTACTTTACCTGGGCAGCATATGACATCTGTGTGAGCCATTGCATCCCCTTGATGAGGTACTGTTGTCCTGTACCAGTTGCTGTGGGTGTCTGGTTAGGTACATCCCAAAAGGTGCATTGTACGCAATTATAGGCTTGATGATGGATGAGTAAAGAGGCACAATGACCTCCACTGCCATACATGTGAATCCCTCATGATTAGCTGGGCTATATAACATGTCTCTCAATCCACATTGGCCATGTGGTTGACAAATGACAGACCGCTACCATGTTTCTTCCCCAGGTCCCCAACTACGTCTCCTGTACTCGATGGCCTAACACCTATGTTGTACTGTGCCACCAATGTGGAGGCGTGGGAATCTGCATTGAATACTGATACTCCCCCTCCTTTGTTCAAGTGTTGGGGCTGACAAGAATGGTAACAGCTATAACCTGGTAGTACTGGTGTGCTCCTGTGAAACCTGAAACAGGTACATGTTAATGCACAGATATCGATGTCCAGAATGTCAAGTAGGGTTTTGAGTGCGTGCATCCTTAGGTCTAGACTTCTGGTGTTGAGTAGCATCACTCTTACTTCCTCATCCTTTGTGATACAAATGGATGTGGGTTTGCCTTATGAGCCTTGCCTAATACAGGCACTATGGGTGTAGCAAGAGGCTCCACCAAATTCCAATAGGACAGGGGCGACAGGTGCAAGCTGTCCCTAGCAAAGCATACCACCCCAAGATGGCAGGCATTGGCACACCTGTGAATGACACCAGTATGTCAGTCAATTGTTGGAAGGGATCATCGTGCCTTGATATTGTGGCATGGTTCTAGGTGAGGGTAGGATGCTACTCAAGGTCAGGGTCAAACTGTCTTGGGCTACGTGCTCAGAGAGCTCTGTACTGTCTCATGTCATGTAGTCCAGGGAGGAATGTGTCAGGCCATTCACACCAGCATGGACATTGAATGAGTCAGACCTGTACTTGCCTTGGGGTTACCTGAGTGTTTGTGTTATGTGGCAGGTCATAGTGGCCGACAGGCTGCACACCGTGACCCTCACCTCGTTAAGCCTGGTGAACGTGATGTTAGTGTGCCTGATGATAGAGGCACCTAGTACAAGTGTATGAGGTGTGTTGTTTACTGTTAATGGCTGTGAGTGTTCAGCACATTGGCTTTGTGTGATATGTGTTGCACATGTTCGTTTCCGTGGTAGTGGTTGCATGGATGTCTGCTTAGGAGGTCTCTGCTGCATAGGCATAGCTGTGGTCCGAGCCTACAAGTATGTTCATGTGTGATCATGTGTTAGGTCCGCTGTTGTGGTAAGTCTATGTGAGACTGGAAGTGTAGTGTGTGGTCTCCTTGGCCACCTGACTGGTTATGGCGGTATTGAGTAGACAGAGCCTAGCCTCCAGTTTGGTATATGGTTACATCACTCACATGAGATTGAATTTGTTGTTAGGAGGAGGGGGTTTTCTGTGTACATGCATCTGTTCCAACATTGTCTCTGGAGTACCACACTCACCAGCTGGACTGGGAGGAACTGACAACTGACCTCTGGACATGCTAGAATACTATTCTGAATTCTGTAATAATTAATGATTGAAAACAAGGTCCAGTGGGGAGTGAGGGTGTACTGACATTATCTACAACTGCTGACTGATATAAAAGCATCAGTGAGCAAGTGCCAGGTAACCTAAGTGCAATGTGTCACAATTAAGTAAATGCAACAATGAGAAGCAGTCACTTTGTCATGTGTAACATGGAAATACGTACAGTAAGCAATGCAGATATCAGTAGTGAGTCACATACGTGTTGACAATCTGTGTACTATGTGGAAGTAGCATACCAGTGAAATAACAAGCTAACAAATAACAAGCATATAAACAAAGGTAGATCCAGGAGGCCTGGATGTAGTGGTTGCTACAGCAAACAAGGTGTAGCAATGTCAGTAAGATACAGCTCAGATATGCAGGCACTATAAACCTGAAACCAAATGTCCCCAGCTATGAATGGCAGAGTACAGCCTATTGTCACACACGAGTGCAGAACACAAACCTTGTTAATGTTAAATAACTGGCCTGAAGGCCAACTGCCCATACCAGAACTAATACACTTGTACACTGGGCCCTCAATCAGCAGTTCCCAACTTCAATGGATGAAAGATATGTGTCCTGCCACCACAGTGCTTGCCACCAACCTCCCTAATGTAAAACAACTGGTCTGAAGGCCAAGTGCTTAGTACAAATGACATAGAATGATAGCTACACTGTAATCAAGTTTTAACCAAGCAGTAATAAGTAGAAGTTAATACTCCCTGTATAGAATGTGTACCATGTATTGTTGAGATACTATGCTGATAACCTGTTTGTGTACCTTTCCAGCTTGACATGGCTCCAAAAAGAAACCCATCATATTCTGCTGCAGAGGATGACGTGATTCACCAGAGCAACCGCGGACGACAACAGGCCCACTCGCGCACCTCAAGTGCCAGCACCAGCCCCAGCAATGCTGGGTCTGTGCTGTCATCAAGACGCCCCAGGAGACCACATGCACGTGGCTCTGGACAGTCCCAACAGGGAACTGTGTCCAGTCAACACACCCCTGCTTCCGATGACAGTACCCAGTCTGGGTTAGTACCGGATAGTAGCACCCCTGCCAGGCACAGGTACCGTGTCCGTGCCCACAGACACTGATCTGGATGACCTGACAGGTGCAGTCTGTGGCTGTCCACAAAACCCTGTACATGGCAGCCATTATGTGGGACGGTGTGCGTGCTTACACACATGCAGAAACCTAACACCTAGGGCAAACACATACACACACACACTGCACCAACACCGGTCCACCCTGTACTGCTGCCCCTCACAAACACACATACACACACATGTCAATTGGTGTTACCAGTGGCTGACTTGGGCATACCTAACCCACACCCTGTGCATATGATGACACTGTGCCACCTCCTGCATACTACAATATCGGTGCAGGTAAAGGTAAACACGTTGCTGATGCACAGGGTGACTACATAGATGTGTATAAGTAGTAACATGTTGGTAACTGTTCACTGTTCCAGTATAATTGTGTGTATATCCCAGCAGTCCTGCTGCAGTAACTGTATGACTGTCCTCAATTGTTATATGCACCCATACTACTTACCAAAGTGTACCAGCTGCACACCATCACATGCTAACATTGACTATGGCTATGCATCTTGTGCTGTTACGTAGATTCAGCTATATGTAACTGTTCTGTCACACATGCATTTATACACACCCTGCTACCCACACACATGCACACGCTCACCTGCCATTCCCATTATTTATCACCCTACATGAGTAGCTGTTGATACATGACAGGTACACATTTGAGAAGTGCACTATGTTGTTTACTACTGGCGTCCCCTTCTCTACCTGTACTCACAGGGTGCAGGCAACCTCATCGGTTGAAAGATGTAATGTGCATCAGGTACTGTAGTTCCCTGATTGCCACATCAAACATGTTTCCCATATGGAAATGCACACACAGACACATCCCACATCCACACACTTGCCACATTCAGGCTTCAGAGCACTATCTAGGTATATTTGGGTACATGTGCGTGTTACAGTAGCATGTAACACTATACTGAGTACTGGCAGTTGTCTGTTGTCATGTTGTCTGTATAGAATAAAATAATTGTTTGATTATCCTACTCTGTTTTGTGGACATTACTTGAAGAAGTGTTACCTTACATGTGTTATTGGTACCACCACCTTCTCTGTTGTAGTTTTGTTTGTATAGGGTGCTATCAACATCACTGCTTGTGAAGGGTAATGACCACCCTGCAGTGCATAGCCCCATGTGGCAAAAGCCACATCCCACCCCATCATTGTGCACACACACTAACCCCACAAACAGTAAAACACACTTTCCATTTGCAAGATTCAAGCCCATACCTAACTGTGTTATGACAGTAGAAACAGACACATTAGCAGAGTGTGCTATTTGCAGTAGTTGGAGAAATCCCTACTAATGCTGTACTTAGAGGGTGCTGACATCATCTGTGTGTAGGAGGAGGGATGTGCACCCTGTAGTGTGTTCTCCCAGTTGTCAAAAGGCAGTTAACCCTCCCAGCATAGTGCACACACATAAACCCCACTCATACTAACACACATATATTCCTTTTGCAGGATTCAAACCCCTACCTAACTACATTATGACACTGGAGAAAGACGCATTAGCAGAGCGCGCTATGCGAATTACTGGAGGACTTTACTACAGGTAATATAGTTATACAGTCCTGACATCATCAGTGTTTCAAAAGGGGAATCTGCATCCTGTACTGCACTGTCACAGTTGCTAATAGGGACATTTCCAACACACACATCGATGTGTTTGAGGTTTGCATATGTGGGGGATCCAGTACTCCAGTGTGATGAGTATATGGTTTGATTGCAACAATGAGGGATATACTCTGAGTGGTGAGCTGTTTGTACTCATGGTTGTGATGATCAGGTCGAGTATATCTTCCCCTCTTGTGGGAAGGTTGGTTACCTGTTCCATAGCCAAAGAATGTATGATCTATGTGAACCCTAGAGCTTGGGTATTGTGGCTTGTGTAATGTTCACAGTCTATGTTTGGGTAGCTAACGTCACCCAGTATGATGGTGTTTGCAGAGTAATCTAAACTGTCCTGTGTCAGCATGAAGGCTGTGTGGGAGTCCTGAGTTTGAGAGGGTGCTGTAAGAGCTCCTCTGTGTCTCTTGCCATGTGGTCCAGGGAGGTACGTCTCAGGTTGTTTGCACCAGCATGGACAATGTCTGCCTCATAGCTGTACTTGCTGTGGAGTGACCTGTGTGCCTGTGTTATGTGGCACATGCTATCACCCGACAAGTAGCTAACTGTGACCCTCACCGTGCTCTGTCTGGAGGGCGGCATGTCTGTCAACAGCTCATGTCAAGCAAGTTCACACCCCTCATAAATGATGTGGAAACCTTCAAAGGCCCAAGGCCTGTTGACAATATGGACCAGACTGCAGGGACATCTGCCTTTGGAGAATTGGGTCATGCTTTCATATATGGCTTCATGATCCATGCATTCCTGAATGTGTCCATAGAATGCCTTTATAGAGGTATCTGCAGTCTGGTCCATATTGTCAACAGGCCTTGGGCCTTTGAAGGTTTCCACATCATTTATGAGGGGTGTGAACTTGCTTGACATGAGCTGTTGACAGCTGTTGTATCATGTAGTGCCGGACACCAGCCATAAACACACTATACAATAGAAGGATGACGCCACTACATGATACAACAACCTCCCAAAATGTGAAGGCACCACTGATGAGTATTGGAAGACAACTACAGGCACCCATATGATTGTCTAAGGCCATCTTTGAGAGAGGGTTCCACAAGCCACTGAGGATAATCACAAGGCTGCCTGTAGTTATGTTAGTAACCTGGGTGGTACTACCCAGATATGCTCAGAGGTAATCCAAGATGTCACACAAAATACAAAACATGCAGACATTGCCATCATCCTAGTGGGCAGGTTCAATGCTGCCTTCTCCCCCCACCACACCAAAAGGGCAAATATGTCTTGCGGCACAGTGCTGCCCCCCCTGACATCACAGATGCTCAGGTAAGAGATGCCCTTCCAAAGCAATAAACACTGCATCAATGGGACCAGACAGTGTCCCAGGCTGTGTCCTACATGAACCACGAGAAGAGCTACACCCAGACATAACACCACTGTTCAATCCCAGCCTTAATACACGATATGTGGCCAGAGAGTGGCATACAGCAACAGTGGTCCCTCAACATTCAGGTGGTGCCTTCACGGATCCTGGACACTACTCGACCTATATGTCTGACTAGCTTTGTCTGCAAAGCTATGGCAAGGATCATCATGAACCTCACATATCTAGATATTGTGGACCTACAGACATGTCACCATACACAGTTTGGCTTTGTCAATGGCAAATCCTGCCTCTCCAACCAGTTTGATTTCTTTGAAACAGTCACCAAGGCCACTGTCAAGGAGAAGGAGGTCTACACAGCCTACCTGAACCTTGCATAAGCCTTGGATACAATACCCCAGTTGTGCATTCTAGGGAAGCTCACCAGTGTACATATTAACCCCTATGTCACTATGGGTATTGCACAGTGGCTCAAGGGCAGAACACACATGGTAGAATTGCTGGAGCCATGTCAGCCTCCAACCTGGTACAAGTGGTGTCCCACAAGGCACAGCCCTGGGAGCTGTCATCTTCATTATATATTTATCATAGGTACAGGCCAACATGGAAGTACTGTGGCTCAGCAAGTCGCAGGTGACTGCAAACCGGACACCATAATCAACTCACCAGCTAACACACGCACCCTCCAAAAGGGACTCTTGGAAACACACGACTTGTGCCACAGCCATGGCCTCAACGTGAATGACAGAAAGCGTATAGTTATCCCCTTTATCAAACACAGAGTGACCACAACGTACCACATATGTGTTAATCCATTAAGTGCAGACGAAGGAATTATGGACCTTGGGGTACACAGGTTGATAGCATTCTACCATTTGACAACAACATGGACAAAGTGGTTAGGTAAGCATGTTATATGGGCCACATCATCATGGGATCCACATGTAGATCAGGGGTGGACATTGTGCCCCTTTACTCATCCCTCATCATGCCCATAATTGACTATGATGAACCTGTCGGCATGCACCTTACCAGACACCTGCAGCAACTGGAGATACCACATATGTACCTCGACAAGGGGATCAAAGGGCTCAAACAGATGCCACATACTGACTGGTTAAAGTAACAGCAGCTCTACTCAGTGACATACTGCCTCTTCATAGGCAATCTGTGCCTGACATAGAAGGCCAGGTCATACCCTCAGTTAATGGCCATGCTGCATCTCAGAATATCCAGATCCCACCAGGATACATGCTGGAAATACTTGAACCTCAGGAGGGATATACACAGGACATGCTGGAGGGGCACATTCACAACTCAGAGGCTCCCTTCATTCCTGAATATTATCCCAATAGAGGTTAGGCAGACTGACTCAGTGACTATCTTCAAGAGTGATATTAATGACAGGATGTGACATTGTAGGGTTACCCTGGGTATCACTTATGTGTCACTGTGAGACAGAGGCACAGTATACTAACCTTGGAAAAGGGCATAGCAAGACAGATTCACAATGCATGTTGAAAGGCACACACATTCTGGCTAGGTGGATACATGCCCTGGGCAGACATCCCTGTACGAACCTATGGACCTATGTATCTTTATCACCATTGTCCCTATGTGCTGTTAATCACCAATGTAATCTCAATACTATGGTAGCATGTGCAAAGGTCAGTTGTCAGTCACCTCTATGGTACAGTTGTGGAATATGTGTGTCATGTAGTAATGTCACAGCTGCCACATGTACACAGTCAACCCTATCCCTACCCATGGATGTACATCACATGTATGAGATGGAAACACATGGCCAAACTGTGGACTAAGCACTCTGAACCCAGTACTGGCATAACCTGTCTGGTGGCATGAAATACTACCGTGACAGCAATACCAGTCTGATGTGGACCTACACGGACAGCAATACAAGCAAGGAAACACAACAGGTCAGTTGTGAAGCCTAAGGATAGCATCCTGCATGACTGGCAGACATCTCTGCAGCTGGCACACAGGCATACATTAGGCCTGCACACAGCACGCATAACACATAGCACACAAATCCTGTGTGTCAAACAAGCACAGTCTGTACAGCTATACAACACTACTGCCGCAGTTGTGTTAGGTACTTTTATTGTCCAGTACAGTGAGACAATGCTCACCAGGCTGGAAAAGGTGTAGGTCACAGTGATATGCTCATGGGGCACTATGGTTCACCACATAACACAAACATACAAGTCAGTCAGATGCATGGACACATATGACTCAGTCATTGTCCATGCCACCACAGCTGATGTGGGATGTCCCTCACTGGGATACATGATAGGGAACATGGAAGGGATCACTGAGCAAGTGACACAGGCTGGTAGACCCCTGACCTTGGTTGGCATCAGACCGTCACCACGGATTCTGACAAATTACTGAATGCTAATGACTTAGTGTAGCTACAAAACCCTAGCTGAATGGTTCTTAGCATGCAGTCACTGCATTGCTATGGAATACTGTCTTACCACTCCCACAACAGGTGAAAACATGCAGCTCCTGTACATCAACAACATGTAGACTATATGCCCCAGACCAGGTGTGCATCCCTCACTACCAGGCTGATAGCATCTACATCTCACACTGTATATACACATCCCACATGCTGCACCTGCACAGAAGACCATGGTCATAATGTTACTCTGTGCAAATACCATGTATTCACATGTGGCAGGCATCACACATGGTAACTATTGAAGGTCACAGGTACATATGTGTATTTGGTACACACATACATCATGTGTGCATTGCCATAACTGGTTTAATCAATGTCATGCATTATTGTGAGTGACAACCCACACACATGGGCATTCTGTGTGTGCAAAACACACGTGGCATGTCTGTAATCAAAAGCCATACATAATTGTGATATCGTTTAGAAAGGGGTATGTGCATCCTGTGGTGTGTTTTCCCAGTTGCCAAAAGGGATGTTTTTTTCATACACACACACTTGCCACCTGCTGGATTCAAACCCCTACCTAATTATGTTATGACACTAAAGACGGATGCATTAGCACAGCACGCTATTCACATTACTGGGAGGTTTCCTTTCCCCTGATATACTTATAGGGTGCTGACATCATCAGAGTTTAGAAAGTGGAATGATCATCCTGTGGTGTGTTTTCCCAGTTGCCAAAAGTGATGTTTCTTTCATACACACTTACCCCCCTTCATACACACTTGCCATCTGCTGGATTCAAACCCCTACCTAACTATGTTATGACACTACAGACGGACGCATTAGTGGAGCGCGCTATTCAGATTACTGAGAGATTCCTTTTCTTCGATATACTTATAGGGTGCTTACATGATCAGTGTCTAGAAAGGGGAATGAGCATCCTCTGGTGTGTTTTCACAGTTGCTAGGAGTAACATTTGGACCAAGTGTGTGAGCATGCCCAGTTCAGCCTTCCCATGGCATGTTGTGTGAAAGATGTCTCATTTATCTAAGTGTGTGAGCATGCCCAGTGTGGGCTTTACATATGTTGAACTCTGCAGCCCATCACATTTGTGGATGAGTGTGACCTTCAACAAATACCTCCAGTTTATGGTTGTGTGTTCTGTGCCATGTTGTGTAGTTACTGTCCGAATGCTTTTGTGTGAACAAAACAGGGAGTATACTGTGCCTGCAGGTTTTGCATGGGATACTTTGCACACAATTGTCAACATCCGTTCATACTGACCTAACACTGTAGCACTGTATAGTGTAGTGTTTCAGTACTTTCACTGTGGTGGTCAGTATCCTGGGCTTTAGCCCTATCACCGCTTTACATTTCCATAGTGTGCACAACAGCCTGGTTAGGGTCCAGTTGTGCACATCTGCACAAAGGCAGTGCCTCTACAGACCCTGGTAATTACTGCCCCATAAGCTTAACAAGTGTAGTCTGCAAATCTATGGAGAGGATCATAATTGAGCTCATAAACAAAGATATAGGGGACATGCAGACATTGTACCCATCCCATTTTGGCTTGGTCAGGGGCAGATCATGCCTTTTGTACTGGGTTGACATCTTCAAATTGGTCGCTTAGGCCATTGTTGGGGAAAGGCAGTCCATACAGCCTACCTTGGCCTTGCAAACACTTTCAACACAATACACCACTCAGGTATTGTGGAAAACCCTAACAACTGAAATGTAAACCCATATGTCACAAGATGGGTTGCAAACTGGCTTAAGGATGGGACCTACAGGGTTAGAGTTGCTGGCACTATGTTAGACTCCAGGCTGGTCACAGGTGGTGTCACAGAGGGCTCAGTCCTTGGCCCCCATTGTTTGTCATGTACTTCCCAGAAGTACAGGCCAACATGGGAGGACTTTGGCTGACAATGTTTGCAGATGACTGCACACTGGGCACCATGGTGGACATTGCATCACACACGGATATCCTTCAGAAGGGACTCACAGTAACTGATAGCTGGTGCCAGGGCCATGGCCTGAAGTCAAAGTGCACAACATGTGTAGACATACCCTTCAGGAAAAGCAAGGTGACCCCAAGCTACCATATAGGTGGCAATCCTCTAAGCACAGAGGAGGTTATCATGGACCCGGGGACCCAGGTTGACAGTCGCCGTTCTTCTGAGACTCACATTGCTAAAGTGGCTAGAAAGACCTTCTACATTGCCCACCTGCTCAGGATGGGATTCACATCCAGATCTAGTGGGTCATTGTTCCCCTGTACTCTTCACTTATCAGACCGGTGATCGAGTCGAATGCCCTATTCTGGCTGTATGTCACCCAGCATCTGCAGCAATTGCAGACACCCTGAATGTCCCCCACCTAAAGGATCAAGGAACCACAACAGCTGTCATATGCTGCCAGATTGAAGACACTCCCACTCTATTCACTCACATACCATCTGCTTAGAGAAGACATGTGCCTGACATGCGAGGCCATGTCCAAACAGGGATTAATGGACATGCTCCACCTCAGAATCGGCAGATCCACCTGAACCACTAGTGCAGGTGACTTACACCTTAGCAGGGTTGTATGTTGGATATGTTGGAGGGATGAAGTTATCACCCAGAGACTCCCTATGCTGTGTAATACAATCCCGGTCCATGTGAGGCAGAGCACCTTGCTGGCTGTGTTCAAGAGGTATCTTGACCTGTGGATGGAAGGTCATACATTTAACCCGGGGATCGTCACGGTGTCACTGCTGGAGGGAGGCATGACACAATAATGGGCACAGTACTGTTTCCATATAAGGGGTGGTGTATGCCAATGAACTCTGTGCTAGGCTTATACCTGCCTTAGGGAAGATAGCCTAGTATAAACCTATGTACCTATGAACTTATCTGACCATGTTGCATTATGTTCAGATGAGAACTACTTACAACAGCCTCATCCAACATCAGTAGTGTATTCCACAACATGGGTGTACATTGGCGAACACTACCGATGTGCCCTAGGCCATTTCTAATGCTAGTCGGAGAGTGTGTTTGTCCATCAACACATTGTAAGTGATGTTTGCCATGACATATGTCTTGTTTAGTATACTGTGCCTCTGTCTACCTGTGACATAACATTGATACCCAGGGTAAACCTCCCATCTCCCATGCACTCATTAGGATTCCTGTTGAGGGGACTCAACGAGTGTCTCTACGGACAACCTGTACTGGTAGTTTACTCATGTGCGGGGGTGGCTTCTGTTTTGGATAATGCAGTACAGCCTGTCCTATATATGTCAGTGCTGGGGTTCAGGTCCCTCATGTGCATAGCTCCCTGCCATTCAGATTGTACAAGGTGCAGCATGTGCATTGATTCCAGCTTGGACACGGCTTTCTACATCAGGCACAGCTTGCATCTGGGTGGACAGCATGGCAGTGTGTGGAGCTGCACTCTGTGTAATCAGACTACACATTACATGTGTTCCAGCTCTGTCATACTCCTGGTGAGGTACTGTTGTGGACTTTACAGGTGCTGGATGTGTCTGCATGAGGTACACCCCACAGGGGCTGTTGTGGTAATTTCTAATGCTGATGAAAGATAACTGCAGATCCACAATGACCTCCCCTTAGCTAGATGTCAGACAGCATGGACCATGCAATCACAAATAAAAACAGGACCGTCTCCGCAAAGGGAAAGTGTCCTGTCTGTTGGACCCCAGCCATAAACAGACTGTATGACAGATGACGGTTACTAATGCAAGACAGAGCTACATCTCCAAAAGGGAATACAGCTGTGATCAGCACTAGTAGAAAGCTACATTATCTCATAAAGACATGCAAGGTCAACTTGGGGACATAAATCACCAAAGACAATGAAGGTAACCACACTGATTTCTTCAGTTATGTCAGACACCTGGTTGTGAACCCTCGGATATGCTCAGAGTTGGTACACAACAACATATATTCCAGTGACCTGACAGATATTGGCAACATTCGGCGGACAGCTTCAGTGCGATTTACGCCCTACCTCACCCCAAAAGAAGTTAGTTATCACTGCTGTATGTAACCTCACTGTCATCTTGGATGTCCATGTGAGAGCCACACTCAGCAAAGACAAGTACACAGCATCCATGGGACCTGCTGGTATCTCCAGTTGCATGCTATGTGAACTCCAGAAGGGGCTGGACCCGTTGATACAACTGCTATTTAACCTTAGTCTTGCTACAGGATATGTACCTGAACAGTGGCGTACGGCAACAGTGGTCCCACTCCGCAGAGGAGATGCCTCCACAGACCATGGCAACTACCACCACACAAGCTTAACCAGCCTTGTCTGCAAAGATATGGGGAGAGTCATTATGGAGCTCTTACACAGACACATTACTGACCTACGGACCCTTGTTCCCACCTAGTTCAGCTTTGTACAGGGCAGATCCTGCCTTTTGCACCTAGTTGACTACTATGAAACTGTCAGTAGGGCCATCGATGAGGGCTACGCAGTCCACACAGCCTACCTGCACTTGGCTAAGGCCTGTGACACAATACCACACTCAGGCATCATAGCCAAGCTCAACAGCTGACATATAATGGCATATGTCGCAGGATAGGTTGCAAAATGGCTAAAAAACAGAACCCATGAAGTCAACATTGCAGGTGCCTTGTCAGATTCGAAGCCAGTTACAGGTGGTGTCCCACAAGGATGTGTCCTGGGACCCCTCTTAATTGGTATTTACTTTTCAGATGTGAAAGCAAACATAGGGGGGTTGTGGCTGACAAAGTTTGCAGATGACTGCAACCTAGGCACCATAGTGAATACATCAGCTGGCACACAAATACTACAGAATGCCGTCACAAAGGCAGATAGCTGGTGCCAGACACATGGCCTGAAACTGAATGCAACTGATGTGTATTCATCCCCTTTGGGAGGAACAAAGTACCCACAGATCAATACATAGACAGCAACTCACTGAGCACAGACAACAAATCAGACACCTGGGGGCACATGTAGATAGTGACATCTCTTTTGACACCCCTGTTGCCAAAGTGGTTAGGAAGACTTTCTATCTTGCCCACCTTATCATGGAGGGTTTTCCATCAAGATCATAGGAGGTCATTGTTCCACTATCCTTCTCCCTTATCAGGCCCATGATTGAATACAAACCCCATATGGAATGTACCTCACCCAGCAATTGCAACAGCTGGAGACACCCCAAAGGTACCTACCATGAAGATCAGGGTTCTTCAACACATGTCAGATGCTTCCAGAATAGAGGAAATCCAGCTTTGTTCAGTGTCATACCGCATACGTACAGGTGTCCTATGCCTGACATACAAGACCATGTCCAATCAGGATTTGGTGGACATGCTCCACTGCAAGCAATCCAAATCCACCAGAGCCATGAGAGCTGAGGATATGAACCTCAGCACATACATGTATAGGACATGCTGGAGGGACAGAGTCATAACTCTGAGGCATCTCACACTCTAGCAGAGTATCCCAGTCCATGTTTGACAGAGTCCCTCACTGACTCTCTTCAGGAGACATCTGGACAACTGCATTTGAGACGGAGGCACAGACTAGACAGAGGCACAGTCATGTTATTCAATTACGTAAGGGGGTCATACTGTGTCACTACTAAGTCAGAGGCACATTCATCAGAATCTATTCTGTACACTTATTACCAGTATAAGGGGTGGCAATAGCCACATCACTATGGCTAGGCTTATACATGCACTAGGGCAGATAGGCTAGTAGTAGACTATGACACTATGAAACACCGGTGTATGTGTAGCTATTGTCAATCAAACAGTATGATGTGGTTTGGGGGGCTTGATATCTCCCTGTATTCCAACATTGTTTTGTCTATTCCTTCTAGCATGTCTAGAGATCAGTTGCTAGTGTCCTCTCCTGCTCAGCTGGTGAACCTGGGAATATTAAGGCAATGTTACACTTGCCTCATGTACACTGTCAACCCTCTCCTTCTGCCATAAAACACACATACATGTGAGAGATGCAACTATATAGCCAAAGTGGAGGCTGAGCTCTCTCAACATAGGACTAGCAAGACCAGAGAGAAGGTGAAGGTAACCACACACACATCACAAATCCAGTCTCACATGGCACTATCACAACTTAAGATCATACACATAGACACACAGAGACACTCTCAGAGGCTCTGATCAAGATTCTACTGGAATGGCAGTGGCCACCACAGCAGACACTCACACAACTGCCTCCACAGGGCACAGCACATGCAACACATTGACCACAGAGTCGGTGTGCCAAACAGTCACAGCCCTTAAGGCCAAAAACAATGCCAGACACACTTGTCTATGGTTACTCCATAGTCAGACACACTGACGTCCCGCTCACCAGATCGGGTACAGAGGAGGTCACAGTAAGCTGCCTATCGGGCACTGGAATCCACCACATAATGCAAGCACTCAGTTCACTCAACTGCAAGTACAGGTCTGACCCAGTCATTATCCATGCTGGTGTGAACGACCTGAGATGTACCTCCCTGGACTACATGGAAAGAGACATAGAGGATCCCTCTGATTATGTAGGCCAGGCAGGTATGACCCTGACCTTCAGCAGTATCCTACCTTCACCAAGTTTGATGCCACATAAACAGAGACAAGATGATCAGCTGTATTATTTTGCTTAGACTATGGTGTCATTCAAAGGGGGTCCAATGTCTGTCTGCCTGGGACGACATGCTGGACAGGCCACGGTGATTTGCAAGGGACGGCTTGCACCTGTCACCCCTGGGCTTCCGGATTTCGGTTGATGCTCTTGCCACCCCCATTGTGCCTTTTTTATGCAAGATTCAGATACTACACCTACCACCCTAGAACACAGTAAAGGAAGGACACTAAGGGTACTGCTGCTCAATGCCAGACGTCTCAACCTCAAGCTGCACACACTCTATGCCCTTCTCAGTATATAGCACATTGATGTCTGTGCTGTGCCTGAAACCTGGTTCACAGCTTCTGACAGCACCCCGGCACTATCGGGTGTTACCTCATATCATGCATTCCGGCACCAGCATCCGGACAACACCAAGAAGGATGGTGGGTGTCCATATTCATCAAGGACACCCTCACCTCATTGTTGGTGGCAACACACGATGCATCGGAGACCATCCAGGTGCCAGTGACCGTAGGCAAGACTGCTCTGCAGTTTGTAGCATGTTACATGCCACCCTCTCAAACTCAGGTACCTCACACAGCTATCCTGCAAACACTGAAGGGGATAAATGTATCTCCAAACACCATCCTACTGGGTGATTCCAACTATCCACATATAGACTGGGATCACTAATCATGCCACAACACTCTAACACAAAGGTTCCATGAGTTCATACACTGAAATGCCATGGAACAACTGGTCCCAATCCCCTCAAGTGGAGGCAACATACTAGAACTCATCATCACGAACATGGGGTCACACTGTTCAACACCAGCAGTATACCCATCATTGGTGAGATCAGATCATAGACTACTCTCAGTGGGAGTCCACATCCCACCCACACCCCAGATGGAAAAACAAACAGTGAAGACCTTCTCAAATGCCGACTTCACATTTCTAAGGACTGGTGTGGTCTCTTTCAAGGCCCTCAAGCCAGCGGACACCATTACCCAAGCCACTGTATCACTTACAAATGCCTTCTACCAGCACCTCCAGGACTGCATGGATCAGGCAATCCCAAACAAAACAAAGACTCTTTGTACCACAGGCAAGCATCCAGTCTGGTGGACCCTAGCCATAAACAAGCTCTACAACACAAGGAAGGAGCTACTACAAGATAGAGCATAATCCGTAGGAGGGAAGACACCCCTGCTCATTGTGAGTAAAACACTGGGTTCCCCCATACAATCATCCGAGGCAAGTTTTGAGAGTAAACCCACTCAGGACTCAAGGGACAATCATGAGGCCTTTTTTGCCTATGTTTGAAACCTGGGATGGAACTCCCAGATATGCTCAGAATTAGTTCGGAATGATGTAGATATCACTGCACCTACAGACATTGCCAACATACTGGCTGACAGGTTCATTGCAGATTCCTCCCCCCCCCCCAACTGGAGGGGTATCTACACCAGAGGATTGTAGCCCCCCAAACATCTCCAATGCTGGGGTGGGAACTGCTCTATCCAAGGCAGAAAACACTTTATCCATGGGACCAGATGGTGTCCCCAGTTGTGTGCTCCATGAACTCAATGAGTAGTTACACCCGCAGTTAGGGCAGCTGTTTAATCTTAGCCTCACCTCAGGATATGTGCCCAAGGAGTGGCATACGGCAGTGGTGGACCCACTTCACAAAGGAGGGGCCTCCACCAACCCCAGAAACTACCATCCCATCAGCTTGACAAGCCTGTTCTGCTAAGCTATGGAGAGGATCATAATGGAAATTATAAATGAAGACATAGGGGACTTGCAGACATTGGATACAATCCAGTTTGGCTTTGTCAAGGGCAGATCATGCCTTTTAAACTTGGTTGACTTTTTCAAAACAGTCACCCAGGCCATTGACGTGGGCAGGGCAGTCCACACAGCCTACCTTGACCTGGCAAAGGCTTTCGACACAATACCCCACTCAGGTATCATTGAAAACATCACCAGCTTAATTGTGAACCCATACATCACAGCATGGGTTGCAAACTAGCTAAGGGATGGAACACACAGGGTCAAAGTTGTTGGTGCCATGTCACACTCCAGAGCTGTCACAGGTGGTGTCCCACAGGGCTCAGTCCTGGGCCCACATTTGTTCAGCATCTACTTTTCAGAAGTACGAGCAAACACAGGAGGATTATGGCTGACAAAGTTTGACGATGACTGCAAACTGGGAAGCATAGTTGGAAACCCATCTGACACAGACATCCTTCAGAAGGGTCTCATAGACACGGATAACTGGTGCCACAGCCATGACCGTACATTAAACACTAAACAATGCATAGCCATACCCTTCAGGAAGAACAAGGTTACCACTACTTCCCATCTAGGTGGCAATCCTCTAAGCACAGAGGAGGTTATCAGGGACCTGGGCACACAGGTTGACAGTAACCTTTTGTTTGACACTCACATTGCCAGGGTAGTTTGGAAGGCCTTCTACATTGGCCACCTCATCATGCAGGGATTCACATCTAGATCAAGGGAGGTCATTGTTCCCCTGTACTCATCACTCATCAGACCAATGATTGCATACAATGCCCCATTCAGAATGTATCTGACCCAACACCTGCGGCAATTGGATGGGCCCACAAATTCCTCAACAGGAGGTGAAAGGGTCTCAAACATATTTCTTATGCTGCCCGACTGAAGGGATTCCAGCTGTATTCAGTCACTTACCGTCTGCTCAGAGGTGACCTGTGCCTGACATACAAGGCTATGTCCAACCCAGAATTATTGAACATGCTTCACCTCAAGACCTCTACATCCATCAGAACTACAAGGGCAGGAGACCTAAACCTCAACACAGATATTAATAGGATGTGCTGGAGGGACAGATTCATCACCCAGAGAGTCCCTATGCTGTGGAACAACATCCTGGTACATGTGAGGCTGAGCACCTCACTGGCTTCGTTCAAGTGAGATCTTGACCAATGGATGGGAGATTGCAGGTATACCCCAGGGATAACCTCAGTATCACTGCTTGACAGAGGCACAGCAAAATAATGGGCATATTATCCATCAACTTGAAGGGGTGGCAGAAGCCACAAAACTCTGGGCTAGGCTTATTAATGCCCTAGGGCAGATAGCCTAGTATGAACCTATGAACCTATGCACATAGGCCTGGGGCAGTTCCTGCTATTAGGACAGTGGTCTGCAGCAAGCTATATAGTAGTAGTGAGTTTTAGCCATTGGTTTTTGACCATGGCTATTCCATGTTGCTTCTTGTTGTGGTACAAACATGGGTGTGTGGTTATCCATGCTATGTATTGCTAGTCACCCTCATTTTGTATCTTGTTCCATGTTTTTGCACATGTACATCACTGTATGACGTGTGACCTGGTAGTGTCAGGGTGCTGATGTGGGCTTTGACCCTGTTTTCTATTACAGCACTGATATCTACATTCTCTATACTGTGCGTGTTTACACTGCACACATCTTGATGTTTATACTTCTGGCATTGGGTAGCATTACATCTAGGTTCCTATCCCTTGTGGTACCCATGAGGTGGGTTTGTGTTTTTGTGGTTTATGATTCTTGAGGGTGGATGTTAGTTGGGGTCCTCAGGTGTGCATGTGGTACATGATATTACATTACTTAACACATGGCATTCATGCCTCAGGTGGTGCTGCAGGGCCACCTCTGTCAGATACACATACTACACTCCCTGTACATGTTTGGCAGCAGGTTGTGTCATGTTAGGCATCCCTGTTACTGTATGAGTGAGTCGGAGCGGGTATCAGTCCCAGTGTTCCTACTGACCAAGCGTATGTGCTATGCGTTGCCTCTTTGCCAAGGCCAGGGCATACTGGGCACGCCTCCTTCTGTCTACTGGGACAAGGTCAGGTTGTTCCTCCTCCGAGTCACCCCCTGCCTGTGGTGGCCTTGGCAATGGTGGGGGGATGTTTGGCCCAGCCCTGTGCTGGTCCTGCTGCAGCTGTTTCCGCAGGATCATATTATGTAGCATAGCACATATCATGATCATTTGGGTACATGTAGTTGGTGTGTACTGCAAGGCTCCACCAGATGTGTCCAGACACCGGAACCGTGACTTGAGCAGCCCAAACACACGCTCTATGATATTACGTGTTTGTGCATGTGCCTCATTATCGCGTTCCTGTTCAGGTGTGTGTGCATTTCTGATGGGTGTCATCAGCCACGGCTCAAGTGCATAACCTGCATCCCCCACTAGGTGTCCGTGTGGGAAGTCCCCATTGGCAAATGATTGGTACAGCTGCGTCAGATGCCAGATATGGGAATCATGGTAGCTCCCAGGGCAGCCAGCACACACATTCATTATTATGCCCTGGGCATCACACACGACCTGGCAGTTGATGGAGGGGTATCCCTTGCGGTTAATGTAGGCTCTACCCCGCTCTCCTGCTGGTGCTTTGATGCGTATGTGCGTGCAGTCTATAGCACCCAGTACCTCAGGGTATTCTGCTATTTGCTGGAAGAGACGCATATTGCTGGCCAATACCTCACGGGCATTGGGGAAATATACATGATCACCGACATGTGCTGACATGGCATCCAGGAACTGGTGTAGTACCCTGGAGGCTGATGCCTGTGATATCCCCATCATATCGTCAGTTGGTCTCTGGAAGGTACCTTTTGCTAGTATTCTTAGGCCAACACATACCTTGGTTTTCACTGGGATGGGTTCCCCTCTGTTGGTTCTGTGTGTGAGGCGTGGCCTGCACAGCTCAACAATCTGCTGCAGGAGCTCTCTGTCCACTCTATAGCGCTCTACTATCTCCAGCTCATGTAACCTATGGTAGGTGACCCTGGGCCTGTTTACTCTTCTCCTTCTCCTCACTCTGGGTTGTCTGTCAGCATCTGCATTGTCACCACCCTCAGCAATTCGCCTATGCCTGATTATAATAGCTATGGCAGCCCCTAGCATTTCTGCTCTGAGTTCAGCTTTTTTCATTTTTCAATTCTGATAGCTTAGTTTCTGGCAGTATCTGTTGTGAGAAACAGCCTGCACTGCTCTTTGCAGTGTTTTAAGTGCTGGATTTGGCTTCTAGTCTGCCTGTGTAATTGCCTGCTTCTAATTGTTTCCACCAATTAACTCCAGTAGTATCTTCTGGCAGTTTCCCTGGATTCTAGTTGTTTCCTGTTTCCTTTCTGTTTCCTGAGGGGGAGCAATGTGCACACCAGCTTAAACACGCTCACAGTCACTTAAACACGCGCACACATCCTTACACGGTGTTACACGCGCGCACACATCCTTACACGGTGTGAGCTTGGCTGATTCATGCTAAAACGTGTGCACACTGCCTTACACACGTGCATGCCCGCTCAAACCGTTGTAAACGGTTTGCTACACGCTCCCACATGTTGAACCTGCCTTACACGTGCGCACACGCACGCATGCACGTATTTCAAGAAACTTTGAGTGTAGGGATAGTGTATACCCTCAATTTCTTGACTTTCCTAGTGTTCTGTTGGGACACACCTCCCTCCCTGATGTCTGTCTGTCATCTGTTACCTTACATTGCCCTCCAATCTGGTACATTTATTGCTATCATTCCCCCCCATGATGTCACCTACCTCTTACTCTGTTCCTCCCCCGTCTCTAACTCTTACACTACTCAGACAGTGCTCATTACCTATGTGACAGTGTGATTCAGTATTGTAACCCTCATTTACATAGGATTGCCTAGTAATGACTAGTTACATGTCTTACACGGAGCTTCCCCCCCTTGACAACCACTAAATGGAGGCCATATTGTTTTGGTCTGCAAGTCCCTCCATTGACATTCAATGTAATACATAAATCCCACAATTGTGGGCTTATAAGCTTCGGTTTTCAGTTTTAGGTGGCGCACCCGTTTGCTGGTGCGCTGCAGTTAAACACAAAAATCCGTGAAAAAAAAAAAAGTTATATAACTTATTTTGCAACTTTTTCATGCCAATGGCCACATACTTGGCCATTGGCATGCTTAATGAAACATATGCACCCTTTATTTGGAGCTGACATAGCTCCGTTTTTAATTTTGCAGAAATGTACTCAGTTGTCAGCTGAGTACATTTCTGCAGCTAACACGTCCGTTACACGGACTGGTTTCTGCTTCGTGGATCGCTCAGATACCTCATTTGCATATCTTTGAGCTGCAAATGAGGTATTGAGCATTTCCACGCCCAGTCCGTGTAAGAGACGTGTTAGCTGTCTCTTACACGGAGATTTGGGCTGTTCCTGAATCAGGAGGCTTACACGGAGGCTTACACTACTCTTGAACTCCGTGTAAGCCTTCCTGAATCTGGCTTAATGTCATTTGCAAGGATTCTCTGGCTGTTAATAGGGAACTGAAAGCCTTCTTAGATCATATAGCTTGTACTGGTGTTAGGAAGTGTTTTTAGCAAATCACCTATAGAAAGCATAGTCAGGTCACTGTGAATGAAAAGATTTTTTTGGGTAAATACCTACATGGAGAAAATGTCCTGTTTTACAAAAATGGAAATGTGTAGACCATCCAAGCTTAGTTTTGGACACGTGTTCAGACAGGATGGCATGCATTTGTTAAGATCAGGGAAGATAATTTTTCCAGCAGATATTTTGCAGTATTTGATAAACACTAGGCAGGATTTTTGCCAGGTCAAAAATTAAACAGTTCACAGATAGCAACATTTGATGCATCTCTGATGGTTGTTAATGTCAGATGCATTAATAATAAAGTTTTTTGCATTTGAAAAATTTGCTTCTTTCCCACAAGATTGCTGTTGTTATTGCTTGTGAAACATGGTTAAAGAACAATGACTGGAAACCAGTTCTATCAGGCTATAAATGTTTCTACTGTAACAGATATTCTAACAAAAAATCAGGTGGAGGTGTTATGATAGGGATTAAAGATAATTATGAGACCTTTGATTATTACATGTTCAATGACAACACAAATACTGCAGACTTTCTAACTGTGGCAATAAAGACAACTCTGGAACATATAACAATTGTTGGAGTGTATAGACCAACAAAGTCAAGTGCAGATGACCTAGAGGAATTCATACATTTCTTGCATGAAACACAGGAGTGAAGAATAATATTAGCTTGAGACTTAAATTTACCAGAAACAGACTGGAATAATATTGACTCAACAACTTTAGTAAGGAAATTATTCACAAGGTATATTCAGGAACAATGATTGCTTCAGACTTTAAAAAAAAAACTTCCAGGGGGTGGAACATACTAGACATTGTTTGTTTTCCTAACAAAATTACTGTTACTTCAAGTCAAGTTTTACCACCATTGATGTGCAGTGATCATGGGGTTATAAAGGTTAATTTGTTGGTAGATAATTCTGCCAAACTGAAATCTAAACCAATGCACAGAAGATTTTATGGAAGCAAAACAGCCACTATGTAAAACTAACTGGAGTGAGGTGTTCAGTGGAAAAACTGCAGATGGAATGTGAAAAATTTTGAAAGAGAACTTGTTTGACTGCAAAAATTCAAACAAAATGTTTAACATCGCGATCTAGGCATACAACATCAGGGGGATATATTTCCATAAGAACAAGATATCTGATTAAGGTGAGAGACAAAAAATATAAGAAATGGAAGAGAGGTCAAACTACAACTTTGAAAACTGAAATAGCTGGAAAAACATATTAAGCACAGTGTGAAACAAGATCAAGAAAAACCTGAAGAAATTTATATAAAGATATTGAGCATAACAGGAACCTTTTTATAGATACATAAGATGTGGAAGGAGTAAAGACACACAGATTGATAAACTGTGTGCAGATTCTAAAATGTATTCTCAGACTCAGCAGATTATAGATATATTTACAAAATCTTATGCAAAACAGTTTGGCTCCACAAAAGGGGTGATAAGTTGTCCTAGTGACATCCAGATAACTCCAGATACTGGAATCAAATAAGATTATATTGAAAAAAAACTGTGCAAACTGGTTCCAAACAAAGCACAGGGATGAGATGGAATTAGTAACAATAACCTAAGAATATTTCAGCAAGAACTTATGGTACCATTATATCTATTATTCACTAGATCATATAAACTTGGGGGGATGCCTCAAGATTTGAGGCATGTGCTTATTATACCTGCCTTCAAGGGAAAGGGGAGTAGGACAAACCCAGAGTCATTTAGACACTTAGGTCTACATTCAGGTTGTGGAAAAATAATGGAGAAGGTAATATTGGATAAGTTACCGTCAGAACTGGATAGGTTGGGACTTGAAACCATATATTGGCATGCATATGTTGAAAACAAATCTAGTACCACCTGTAACATGATGTTCTATAACAATATAATAACAGTTATACATGAAAAATTGTGATGTGATGTAATTTATATAGATTTAACTTCAGCATTTGACAGGGTCACACACAAGACACCGATTAATAAATTAGTACAACTAGATATCGATCTACTCTTAGGTTCATAAGTTCATAGGTAGGTACTAGGCTATCTGCCCGAGGGCATTTATAAGCCTAGCCAGAGTGTGTCAGCTTTTAGTGCCCCATTGATTAATTAACTGAGCCTCTATCAAGAAGAGCCAATGAAGTGATCCCAGGGGTGTATTTTCTGCTACCCATCTACTCGTCAAGGTTTCTCTTGAAGAGTGTTAACGAGGGGCTCTGCCTAATGTAGTTAGGAATTTTGTTCCAAAGCATGGGGAGTCTCTGTGACAGGAATCTATCCCTCCAGCATGTTCTACTTATTGTTGTGGAGAGGTTTAGCTCACTAGAGCGAGTGGCATGCAGTGACTTGGATTTCTTTAGGTGGAGCATGTCCATCAATTCTGAGTTGGACATGGCTTTATAAGTCAGGCAGAGATCACCTCTGAGTAAGCGATATGCCACCGAGTACAGCTGGAGTTTTTCCAGTCAGGCTGCATAGGACATGTGTTTGAGACCAGTAATCCTCTTGGTGAGGTACTTTTGTGGTCTATCCAGCTGTTGGAAGTGTCTTGTGAGGTACATCCCAAACAGGGCATTGTATTCTATGATGGGTCTGATGAGTGACGAGTAGAAGGGCACTATAACCTCTTTATTTCTAGATGCGAACCCTTTAGTAATCAGATGGGCTACATAGAAGGATTTCCTAACTAATTTGGCAATATGATTGTCAAAGGAGAGATTACTATCTACCTGGGTCCCCAGATCTCTTATTACCTCTTCTGTATTAAGGGAGCTGCCAGCTATGTGGTAATTCATGGGTGTTTTGTTTTTCCCAAGTGGGATGACTATGCATTTTTTGGCATTTAGCTTGAGACCATGCCTTTGGCACCAGGTGTCCGTCTCAGTAAGGCCCCTTTGGAGAATGTCCCGTGTCAGCCGGAGAGTCAATTATGGCTCCAAGTTTGCAGTCATTGGCGAACTTGGTTAGCCATAGTCCTCCTGTGTTTGCCTGTACTTCCAAGAAGTATATGCCGAACAGTAGAGGTCCCAGGATGGAGCCTTGTGGGACAACACTTGTGACTGATTTAGAGTCATACCTGGAGCCCATTATGCTTACCGTGTGAGCTCTGTCTGTAAGCCAGTTGACATCCCATCTCATGATGTAGGGGTTTATGTTCAGGCTGGTGAGTTTTTCTATAATTTCCGAGTGGGAAATGGTGTCAAAAGCCTTGGCAAGGTCAAGGTAGGCTGTGTGAACTACCTTCCCCTCATCTATGGCCTTGGTGACTGTCTTGAAGAAGTCAACCAGGTTTAGTAGGCATGATCTGCCCTTAATAAAGCCAAACTGGGTCAGGTCAAGTATTTGGAGGTTCTCAATGTCTTTGATAATGAGTTCCATGATGATGCACTCCATAGCCTTGCAGACCAGACTAGTCAGGCTTATGGGGCGATAGTTACCAGGGTCAGTTGTGGCCCCTCCTTTGTGAAAAGGAATAACCATTGCTGTGTGCCATTCTATGGGCATGTAGCCTGTGGAGAGGCTGAGGTTGAACAGTGTGTTTAGGTGGGGGGTTAGTTAGTTCTGAAGTTCGTGCAAGATGCAGCCTGGGACACCATCTGGCCCCATTGATGCTGTGCTTTTGGCTTTTGAAAGGGCTGTTTTCACCTGTGCATCTGTGATTTCCAGGACACTACACTTTTCCGGTATTGTTGTGGGCCCTTTTGGGAGTGAGGGGGGGGTGAAGTTTGCACTGAATCTATCTGCCAGGATGTTGGCAATATCAGTGGGTTCAGTATATTTTGTGCTATTTTGCACTAGCTCAGAGCATACCTGCGAGTTGCCACTTAGATTCTTGACATAGCTACAAGAAAGCTTTGTGGTTATCTTTCGAATCCTTGGCTATTTTTCTTTTGAAGTTAGCCTTGGTGGATTTTATGAGGGACCTTAGTTTCTTACTGATACTGATCAGGGATGTCTTTCCTTCTTGGGATTTGCTTTTTTTCTGAACTAGTTTCCTCCTTCTATTGTATAGCCTGTTTATGGCAGGCGTTCACCAGACTGGTTTCCTTCTGTTAGGGTAGTGACTCTTGGTTTTGCTAGGGATGGCACGATCCATGCATCCTTGTAGGTGCTCATAGAGTGCATTTGTAAAGGTTCCTGCATCTTGGACACTGTTATCCTTTAGCGTGGTGACTGTGAAACTTACCACCTCTGTCTTAAGTAAGGTGAAGTTTGCTATAGAAAAGTTTTTCACTGCGGTTTCCTTGGTTGGAGGTGGTGGTGTGGTGTGGACATCCAGAATGATTAGTTTCTGGTCTGATCTAACCAGTGACGGGTTGACATCTGGTGTGGAACACCTGTCGCCCATGTTGGTGATAACCAGGTCCAATATGTTTTCACCTCTGATATGGGAGTTTACCAGCTGATCCAGGGCATTTGAGTTGATAAATTCCAGGAAGTGCTGGACCTGGGAGTTTGTACTTGAGTAGTTTTCCCAGTTAATGGTAGGGTAATTGAAATCGCCCAATATCAGGGTGTTCGGTAGGACCTTCATGTTTTCCTGTGTCTCCAGAAAGGCGGAGTGGTGGTCCTAGGTCATGGAGGGTGATTTGTAGCATGTGACAATTTGCATTGCAGATTTGCCTGATGTTAGTTGCACATGGTTGATCTCGGAAGTATCATGCTGCGCCACTAACCTGGAGGTGTAGGTATCCTTGATGAATATGGATACACCCCCTCCTTTTATGTTTTGGGCCATGTTCTGTGGCCGAAATGTGTGGCATGAGTTGTAGCCTGGTAGTGCTAGGGTGCTCTGTGAAGCCTTAAACCAGGTTTCAGTTACTGCACAGATGACGATGTTCTCCATACCAAGGAGTGCTTCGAGCACATGCATTTTGAGATTTAAACTCCTGGCGTTGAGTAGCATAACCCTCATTTTTTTATTTGTGCTGTTTACGGAGGTAGGTTTGACTTTTGAGCCTTGCCTAAAAAAGGCACTATGGGGGCAGCAAGAGCCTTGGCCAGTATTCGAAAGCCTAGGGGTGACAGGTGCAAGCCATCTCTTGCGAAGCAATGAGGCCTGTCGAGCATGTCATCCCAGGCTGACAGACACTGGATCCCCTTTGAATAACAGCAGAAGCTTAGCCAATTGTTGAAATTGATATTTTTTTCTTTATACTGCGGTATCATTCTTGGTGAGGGCAGGATGCTACTCAGGGTCAGGGTCACACCTGCCTGGACTACATGATCAGAGAGCTCTTCCATATCTCTTTTCATGTAGTTCAGGGAGGTACATGTCAGGTCATTCACACCAACATGAACAATGACAGAGTCATATTTGTACTTGTTCTGGAGTGACCTGAGTCCTTGTGCTATGTGACAGATTCTGGCTACCGACAGGCAGCTAACAGTAACCTTCTCCTTGTCCAACCCAGTGAGCAAGACGTCAGTGTGCCTGACTATGCAGTCACCTATTACTAGTGTGTTAGGTATATTATTTCGCCTTAAGGGCTGTGATTGTGCGGCACGCTGATTTTGTGTTTTATGTGTTGTCTGGTTTGTGACGGGAGGTGCAGGATTTTTGGGTGTCTGCTTTGGAGGTCTGTGATGCTTTTGCAGGTTTTTATTTAGAGCCTCTGAGTATGATTTCAAGTATTTATGTGTATTTTTTGCCAGTGCTGGTTCAGTATGTCTATGTGAGGCTGGAGGTGTGGTGCAAGTGTTAACCTTCTCCTCATGACTGCCTGTTCGAGTCTTGGATGGAGAGAGCTTAGCCTCCAATTTAGCTATATAATTGCATCTCTCGCATATATTAATGTTTTGTGGTAGGAGGAGAGGGTTGTCTGTGTACATGAGGCAGTTGTAACATTGCCTCAGGATACCCAGGTTCACCAGCTAGACTGGAGAGTATACCTGAGAAAGAAAGCTGCGTTGCTTACAAATTGGACATGGCAAGTATCATACAGCAAGTGGACATTACATTGTATCTTTCAGACCTAACCTTTTCATCTGAGGTGTTCTACTGTCTACATGCAGATGACCTGAAATTGGGAAAACTGATTACATGTGTTACAGTAAGGCACGTCTGCAAAATAACTTGACTAAATTGACCATGTGGGCACAGGAGAATAATATGCTGATAAATACATCAAAAAACTAAGCATATGAGATTTGGGAGACATAAATTGAAAGGCGAATATTTAATACAGCACACAGCGATTGAAACTGTAGACTCATTTAAGGACCTGGGTATATGGGTAGATTCAGCTATGGGTTATTCTAATCATATCATCCAATTGGTTAATGATAATTATAGAACTATAGGTTATATAAAAAGATTTATAAAGTCTAGGAAATCAAAAATGATGAAGTCATTGTTTGTTAGTTACATTAGACCCAAATTTGAGTATTGAATAACAATATGGAAAGCCTATAAGAAAACAAGCATGGGTAAACTGGAACTAGTACAGCGGAAATATACCAAGGGTATCCATGGATGTGAACATTTAAGTTATTATGAAAGAATACAATATCTGAACTTGTACAGTGTGTCTTCCAGATATCTAAGAGGCGATCTAATTCAAGTATATAGGACATTTAGAGGCAACTACCTCTGGGAATGTTTGTGGTTATCAAAAAGTACTAGAGAATCATCAGACAACCTATGTAAATGATTCTATAGGAATGGGAAGTGTAATAATTGGTTCTCTGACAGAGTAGCTGATGCATGGAACAGACTACCAAATTATTTTACAGCAAGTACTAGCTTAGAAATTTTTTAATAACAGCCTGGACACATTATGGGAACAAGTGTTCTGGTATACTGGCAAGCTAGATGGGCATTAATGCCCGTGCTTGAAATATTTATATGTATGTATGTATATTACTAAAACTTTTTGGTTAACCAGACATAAACTTTCACATGAAATTCTTCTATGCATGCATGTTTATTGGGATATTTACAGAAATGTGAAAACCTATGGTCAAGTACATAATTAATGATAAAAGTGATAGTAGATCTGTCATAAAATGTGGAATTTACAGAACAAATATCAAAGATAGTTTTCTTCAGTAACATATAGGGTCTCACCTAATGTCATGCAACAGCTTATAAGTCACTTGACTTTTAAGGTATTAAGTGCACATGGAAATACTGATTGTTTTCATTATTGCTAATTGACATCTAGCAATATTTCCAGTATAATGTGACACATACCATTATTTTCAGTGAATTGTCCTGTCTCCCACATCAGTGTTCCACACCATATACCTGTATAAAATGTAGGCCTCTTGGTTCTGAAAATATGAACATAAATATGAGAATATGAATAGTAAGTGACAAACAAAGATTCTTGCCTTTACCGCAGGACACCCTAGAATAACAATCTTAGTGTCATTTTGTTAATAACTCTTTGCCCTTTCTAATACTGCTGATTATTAGCTGATAAGCCACTTTGTTAAAGAAGACATACTGGACAAGTTCTGGACACCATAAGTAGGCCTGGGTGTGAACTGGAAGTATACAGAAAGGTGTTATAGAGAGAGTTAAGTATAATTTCTTTGCATATTATTTTTTCTGATTGCCTTTTCCGTTTTTACATGGTTCAGTACCAAAGGTAAAAAAATGTAAAATTTAGTTTTGTCTGCTGTCTGTGGTAGAGATGCGACTGGTACCAGTGCAAGGCCATCAACAGTCTCAACAGTGCTGAGTGAAGGAAATGCACCCATTAGCTATCTGTCTCTTTGGCAATTAAGTGCACTAATCTTAGAGAAAGAGGGCAAGTAACTCAGGGTTTTTATGCAGTTTACAGATAATTTTTTTTCTGAAGGGTCAGAATAAATATTGATACACATTTTGGAATATGCATGTGTGACTATTCTCAGTGCTACTAACAACATGTGATTTGCATGAGGTGAAATATGACATTTTGAAAACTGTGATAAGACAAAAACAGTAACATTAGTTGTAGAAATTTATACTTGATATGATAGATTACATGAAAATATCTCTCAAGTAGCAAATTTGGCAGAGAGTAATTTCCTTTAAAAAATGATGTCAGTATTAATTGCATCTGCTGTTTCAAAAATGAGCTAATGTTACCTGTTGCATGCCCTTTCCTAACACTTGGCAGTTCCTAAGGTACTAATAATATGCAACACATAATTAAGTTCTGATTTTACGAGATGTGGAAAGGATGAATGAGGCAATGTAATGCATGTGCCCTGGTCATTGCTAGAGCTACCCCTTGATTGTTTTAATTTTCATTTAAATAGTTTTCAATTTTATTGTTTTATTTTTCTTTTGTTTGCTCTTAGCATTAGCAAGCCACTTGGCAGTGAGCAATTACATTTCCTGGCTGAAGGCAAAAACAGCAAAATGTAGTTTGGGCTGCCTCCTGTGGTGCAAATAAGCCTGATGCCAGTGCACTGCTGTCAGCATTCTGTGCAGTACTGAGTGAAGGAAATGAAGCTGTCAGCCATCTTTGTGACACGTGCTGTAAATACATTGCGTGGGGAGCAAAAGCAGAGGCACTGGTGGGTTCAATTCTATAGTACTGTTAATTTTCTTATGGTGTCAGATGAAGTATTTACACACGTTTTGGGACATGAATTGAACACACAGACTCTGCATGATAAAGTTTAAAGATGTAACATATAGTCTTGTTGAATTGTTATCAATATTTTCCTAATGGAAAATAAACTATTCGTCTTGTGAATAACAACATTTGCTGTGCATGATGTTAAATATGACAGTTTTGAAAGTATGAGAACAAAAATGTACTAACGATGAATGTGTAAATATGTACAATATATGATATCTTACTTATCCATATAGCTCACATATTAATTGAGACAGTAATACATTTTCCTTTCAAAGTATGCCATTATGACTTCTATGTGGTATGTCACAAATAAGATGATACTATTTTCTTTGTATTCCCTTTCTGAATAATTGACATTTCCAGAATCTTTGATGTGTAACAAAAATGCAAGTTCTGATATGGCAGGCCAAGTGCTGTTTTGGGGATTACAATTTGTATGTCTTTTGTATGTTTCCTTCTTAACAGTACACAATCACATTTCACATCTAAATACAAAAATTAAAAATTTTATTTGGGCTGCCTTATGTAGTGCAAACATGCCTTGGGCTGATGTGCAGCTGTCAGTATTCTGGATAGCACTGAGTGGAGAAATTGCATCTGTCAGCTGCCTGTCTCTGGGGCACAATGTATAAATGAAGTGAGTTTAGAGAAAGAGGACAGGTAATGCAGGGATCAAATCCAGTTAACTGATGTTTTACTGAGGGAGTCAGAATGACACTTGTCCCAAAATTTGATTAGGAACATAACACTAAATAAAAATGAGTATCATAAATACGATTTTTGCAAAAAATGTAATTGCAATACCTGCCATATAAGTGCAATATAATGTATGCAAAGCATGTTAAACATGACAATGATGGTAGTTAATTTAAAATACACTTGCACTAGTATGATATGCACAGTAGTTTCATTGTAATTTTTACGACTCATGATGTATCATAACTATGTATATTTGACAGTGTCTTGTCCTGTATGTATGTAACATTCCCAACATGTCTTACTCAGAGCATGTGACTCCATGCACCTGAAATGTACTTATAACCAAAAATATTGCCTTTTACATAGAAATGCAGTGTCATGAATACTTAAAGTCACACATATACAGGCATCTCTTAAGTACATTTCCATTCATTTGTGAATGAGTATATCTCAAATTAACACTTTAAAAGGGTGTTCTCTTATGACACTGACAATTAATAAGCAAAAGTTAACATTTCATCCTTCTTTTATGATAGCTCCAAGTGCAAGGTGATACTTCTCCATTGTACTAGTCTGTAATTACCAACAGCCCAATATATCACAATCCATACTATTTTACATACAACGCCCAATGATTATAACAGGCACCATAATGCATTTCAGTCTTTAATATTCTAGTAATGTCTTTCGGCTTTTCCTGGTTAGGGGTCGCCACAGCGGAACTCCGGTCTGCTAATGATTGGCAGTGGATTTTTACGGTGCCAAGTTGCCAGCCCAACGCCCAACCTTCAAGGAAGGCACACCCATTCACGCTCGCACCTACCTGCATATCTTTAACGTCACTGGACTGCAGGGAGTATTTAACATGTGTAAATAGCTTGATCACCATACATGGCTAAATATGAGTGACATATTTCGCACCTTCAATGTCTTTGAATGTAATCATTGCCAAAGTATCTTCCAAGCCATCTTTGTGCATTCAGTTGTCTAAATGCAGGTGTCAAGGCTGTGAATCTTTGTCTACTGGCTGTTACATGTCAGATCTTAATTAGGTGCCAATTTAGACATAAAGCTCTAGATTGACTTCTGTGGACATGGCTGGCGAACATGACGATGCAGTTCTATTTAGAGCACATAGGTTGGGTGTTGAGGATTCCAGGATTTGTGTGCACTTCTTTTCAAGAGCTACAGCTGTAGGCAGCTGCTTGGGGGATTATACTGTGTCTCTGTATAAGTCTGACGCTTGGAATAGCTTGGGTAATGCTGTCTCCAGTGCAACTGGCATTCTACACACAGGGGAACATTCTCATCTCCATTACAGTGACATAAAGAGGAGCAAGCAGGACCTCCTAAACTGATGAGAGGAAGCTTTTATGACACAAAACACCCCTCTGTTGTGTAGGTATGCTAACACATCAGCAATCAATAATATAGCATTGATTATCCAGCCAATAAAGTTCTTTATTATTGCTATGCTTTCATATCCCTTTTCCCCCTACTGTATAACTGCAGAAAAGATATCACAGAACTGTGAGGTATATCAGGGGAAACTCATTCACTTTACTGAGGCACAGGGTAAGTATGCATCAGGTATGAATGGAACCCAGATAATACATCATAGGCCATCACTCCATTTTAGCTTGAGCAGGCATACCTAACCTTATTAATCAAGTATACATGCCTTCTGTAACTGATCTTTGTGTTCACGTTAGGCAATGAGTACACCAGCTTAATTGTCTGTGAGCTCAGCTCCCAAATGTTTAAATTAGCCTTTATTAAAGGATATTATTTTTAAAATATTAACTGCAATACTGAATGCATCAACAATTCAGTGCTGGTAACTGCAATTATCAACTTGGAAATAATATATCTGATAAGGCATAGTATCCATGTCTTATATGATAGACTGAGATTTATTTATTTTATGACATATTAATGCCTTCACATCATATCTGGATGTGCCAAAAGTAAACATAAGTATGCGTCATATTTGAGTATGTATTGGAATAATAAAATAATGTGACATGCTTTTGATATTATTCTTACTGTATTGTTTACCCAACCTTATCTCATTTTTTTTTTTTTAGGGGGGGGCATACATTGCTTGTGAATCCAAATTGGCCATCAGTACAGGGAGCTAGACTGACCACTGCAGTACTACCCAACATACCTCCACAAGTGGCTGCAGCAGCACAACCAGAGACAGCACAGACACCAAACACATCTTGTTCACAACCTGGCAACATTGACTGAACAACTCCTGCCCTACCTGTACCACCTGGTCAGATAACTTTACCCTGGCTGTTGGTGAAGTGATACTCTCTAGAAGCAGTACTAGTGGGGTGGTGATTTTCTCACATGTCAGGAGCTGACAGGGCTGGCAGAAGTTATAATGGAGAGAGACACTGGTGCCCAAATTGGCAGAGATGTAATGGTCTTGCATCAGATTGACAAACTGATGCCACATCCAGCACTGACACGGGAAACCGACGCATGAGACAGTGATGACAGTTCTGAGCATGAGAGCTAGAGTCTCTGTGCTCAAGCTAGATGCAAAAGCATCTCCAATGTCTCTTACCTAGCCCAGTCATGGTAACCTCAGACCTTTTGTGTCATTCACTATCCCTGTCAGTCCTATATGTCCTGTATAACACCACCTGCTGCCTAAACTACCTTACCTACCAGACCCTCTTATTTCTAATTGCCATCCCTAACAGTTCTTTCTCAACAAAAAAAAAAAGGCATCTGTCCACAAAAAAAATTACACTCCATGCATATCTCTCCACTTCACCTTTATGTCATCTTGACACATTTGATTTGGTCTAATTAGCTCCACAACATTATTCTATTGTTGTCACCCATCCGTGGTGTGGTGACTCTCCAAACTTATCAAATGCTGTGCAGAATTCTTTATATATGTTGTGAAAAAGTGGATAGTTATGGTGCTCTCCCACCATCATAGGTTCATAGGTTCATAGGTGTGTACTAGGCTAATGGCCCTGGAGCCTTTACAAGCCTAGCCCATAGGCTGCCCTGACATCACGCCACCCGAACTTAGTTTCCAGTGCCTCTGTCGAGTAGAACCACTGGAGTGATCCTCGGGGTGAATTTTCTATTTTTCATCCACTCATCAAGATTTCTCTTGAAGAGGGCCAGTGAGGTGCCTTGTTTGACCATGCATGGGAAGTCTATTCCATAGCATAGGGAGTCTCTGGGTTATGAACCTGTCCCTCCAGCACGTTCTGTTTATTGTGGTAATGACAGTGAGGTACAGGGATTTGAATCATCATTCAAATTCTTGTATTGTTTCCCCCCTACTTGCCCCCTATTTTCACACATTTTATCAAGTAAAAAAAAAATAAGAAATGCACAGCACATATGACAGAAATGGCCCATTGAAAATATTTCACTTTTTGTCGTCAGCATTTGCATGGAACTTGGTATCACACACCTATGCTGACTGATGGCGAATGACATTTCACACCCTATTGCAAAAACTTGTGAGTTTTTGCCATCATCACCTACACTAGTCCTGTTATTTTCATGCAAATGTGCTTAAAACTGCCACACTGTAGGAATACAGAATAAAGACACTATTTTGAGACAATTACTGTAACGGTTAATAGCTTGCTGGATGTAATGACCTAAGAGCTCCTATGTGGTGTACTGAAAAAATTCATGTCTATAGAATGATGTTTTTGCAGAGTTCAAAGTTCAGTTCCAGATGTATGTCAAAATATTCTTTCATGTCCATTTATATTCCTATTGTGTATTTACCTTGAGTTACAATATTTCATGACCCTAAGCAGGACTAGGAAAATATAGGATAGCAATCGAATAGTGCAGCAATAAGGTATTTCCAAATACATTCCATACCCAATAAGGAGACTTACTAAATGACCCGTATCCTTCTCATGTCTTAATTTTGTTTCTACTGACTACCCTTCTTGTTCTCTATGGCAACCATTTTATTGTATAGAGCATGACAGGTTAATAATGTCTGCATTGTTCCTTGCTTCATAATGTGTCACTATTCCATAAAATGCGAGTTTATTTGTGGTGTGCTGAAATAATACTCAAATCTTGAGACTGATTTTTAAATAGTTTCAAGTTTTCTAATCCAGAACTATGTTAAACTGTTTTTGATTGCTTTTGTAAGACTATTTCATGTGTAGCTGTTGCCTACATATTGTATTCTGCCATCATTATCTGCTTCTGTCATAGTCTATGCGCTCTCTGCCTCCTTCTCCCCCTCGTTATGTTTTTACCCCATGTAGATCAGTATATATGTATACCTTTAACCAGCTTGCACATGTGTAAAAATACTAAGCATGTTCAAGCCAAGTTGCCATTTTGTAGAGAGCTGTTGAGATGTTAGCATGTATGTATGCAATGGGCTGTCAGTTAATCAGTTTGTTTATTTTTTATGTTGCTGATATCCATCCTGATGTGTTTGTATATAATAAAGCATATAAATGAACTACCCTGCCTGTTCATCTTGAATCATAACATAAGATGAGTACCATGGTGTCAGAATGGGATCCAGAATCAAGACCAGGTGTCACTCAGTTAATGTTGGAGGAATGTTGAGGGATAGATCATCCCTACTGCACGTACAACTTACAAAACAGGTCAGAAATTAATTCCAGGTACTAAAACTTGCTTCTTACTCAAAGAATATAAAATGAAGCACTCAGAATGCTCAAAACAAATTTCTATTTAAACAAAATATCCAAAAAAATGACATATTGATAAAAATATTCAAAATAGTTACGAAAATGTTTGAAACAATGTCCGATTCTTAAAATAAGGAAAACAACCACATTTTTTGCTATGTGCTTTTTCACATTAATTAAAGCTATTCAATATATCCGAAGTATCCAACATTTTCACAACTTTGTGCAGTGTTACAGCACCGTTATTTCACAAAATGCAGCTATTTCAAAGTATATTTTGGAAATGACAGTATGTCAAAGAGTTTATTGTGCATTTGAATGTTATTACAAGTACTTGGCTTGTGTGCATGTTCTTACATAATTACAAGGGCCATATTTGCAGTGTGTTTAAGCATACTTTGTTGGCATGGCAGAAGGCTTTTGAAAACCAGCTCCACTTGTATTTGATAATAATATTGCAGAGAACTGGAGAGTGTTTGAGTAAGAGTATGATACTTTCATACAAGCTGCATTTTCTGACAAAGTTGCATGTACAAAGGCATTTATTCTGCTTAATTTAGCTGGTTCAGAAGCCATAGAAATAGAGCGTTCATTTGTGTATACACCTGCGGTGTTTGCAGAGAAGGGGGAAAACCATCATATAGTAGTACCAGCTGAATTAAGGGAAGGCCCTAGTGCTTTACCCAAGAGATCAAAATCCTGGCGAAACTTTTACAGCATATATAACTGACTTGAGAAACACAGCTAAAATGTGCAGATTTGGTGATTTAAGGGATGAGTTGATAAAAGACAGACTTGTGTTTGATATTAAAGATGATGCTGTGAGAAAGATTTTGCTGACAGTTATTTAACTTTGAATAAGGCCATTGAGATTTGTCAGATATATGAGCTCACAGAAAAGCACACAAATATGCTTACAAATGAGAAATGCATGCTTCCAGCATCTTCTATTGCTCATGTTGATAGTATGCAGCAATTGGTTAAAAGAAACAGTCCCAAGCACATGGCAGCAACTGTGTGTCCTGTAACACTCCCTGGGAACCCTGTTGCTTTCTAGCAAATCCCAGAAAATGCACAGTCTCAGTTAAGCAAAAGGGTGAGTCAGCAAACTTAAGGGATGTGCCCTCACATAGCCTCATAGTCAACTGTTGTAACTGTGGTAGCAATCATGTGTCTAAAAGAGAAATGCGCTTACCTTTTGGTCAGCAATGCCACAGATGTAAAAAGTGGTATCATATCCAAAGATTTTGTAAATCAAAAGAGGCTTACTCTTTTATTAAAAGAGAACAATAAAGGAGACAAGTTGATCAACAAGAAAGCTGTGACCCTTATTTTTATGTTGATGTTATGTCTGTGTTTAATGAAACAGTCAGTGCAGTAGATTTATGGGCAAAGATTGAAGCATTTTGTACTGTTTGGATAAATTTTAAGACCTGTAGAGCTCAAAGTTGATACAGGTTCAAAGTACAATGTTATGTCAGCAGAAACATTTGCTAGAGTATGTGGTGGTGAGAAGCTTGATTTGGCAATGTGTGCAAAGCTCGTTGCTTATGGTGGTGAAAAAAATTCAAACTGAACATTCAGTTGTGCAGTTAGGTTACTCTACTGGGATCAGCTATGACTTGCAATTTTACATAGTCAAAAGGCACGTACAGTCATTATTAGGCCAAAGAGACAGTTTGAAAATGGGACTACTTTAATTTAATAAGGTCCAACATGTAAGCTTAAAAGACCACTGTTGTCTAGTCTATTTTTTCTTCCTATGCTGATATTTTCGAAGACAAACTAGGCAAACTCTCAGTTGTGTATGCCATGAAGTTAGACCCAGAAGTCAGCCCAGTTGTCATACCAACCTGAAAAGTTCCAGTAGCTATGCAGAACAGAGTCAAGGCTGAGCTATATAAAATAGGTAGCAAGGTGTGATTTGTCCAGTTGAAGAACCATCTGAATGGGTATATTTCATGGTTATAGCTCATAAGAAAAGCTCAGATGATATCAGAATATGTATTGATCCAAGAGATTCAGACAAAGCACTGAAAAGACCGCATCATCCAATTAGTACAGTTGAAGAATTCACTGCTGATATGCCAAATGCCACCTTTTTTCTGTCTTATATGCAAAAAGCTCATTTTGGCAAATTTTGCTTGACTGAAAATCCTCATTGCTAACCACTTTCAGTAGACCTTTTGGCAGGTACAGATTTTAGAGAATGCCATTAGGGATAAATTCTGTCAGTGAAGTCTTCCAGCATGCTATGGAACAAAATTTTTTTCTGGGTATCCGTATGCTATTATAGTAGATGATATTCTAGTAGTAAGTAATGGTGAAACCGAGTTTGACAGAAACCTCGAAGAAGTTATGGAAAGAGCATGTGAACTGAAGCTTAAGATGAATCCTCAGAAGTGTAAATTCAGGCTACAAGAAGTTATTTATGTTGGTCATTTGCTTGCCAGTTCAGACTTATAACCAGATCTTTCCAAGCAAACAGTAATTCTTGAGATGCCAGCTCCAGACAATGTTCAAGCCCTACAACATTTTCTTGGCATGGTTAACTATCTAGGCAAAGATATATCCTGGTCCTGGTCAGAACAACACCAGAGAGCAGTTTATGTTCTTTGTCAGTCAAACCAACTCTGAGATGCTATGATGTTAACATACCAGTTACTCTTTCTGGTGTTGTTTCAAAGTTTGGTCTTGATACAGTCATTTTGCAAGAGGGTAGACTAGTAGTCTATGCATCGAGAACTCTAATCCAAACCAATATGCGCAGATTGAGAAAGAGCTCTTGGCAATTTTGTTTGCATGTTTGAAGTTCCATGATTTTATTTATAGCTGCCCAATTCAAACTGAAACTGACTACCAACCTGTAGTCACTATTTTGAGAAAGCCAATGCACACAGCTCCTGCCAGACTGAAAAGTATGATGTTGAAATAGCAAAGTATCATTTCAATCTTGTCTACACAAAAGGTAAACTTCTTTATCTTGCTGATACTTTATCCAGATCATCCAGAAATACCACTGAACAGCATGAAAATGAGAAACTTGATTTTGAAGTCATGGTAGTGAGACATTCTTCTTCCACACGTCTTGATGAGACTTGAAGTCAGACAACCTCAGATCCAGTACTTCAGAAGCTCAACCACTTTATCAGTTGAGGATGACCTTCAAAGCAGTCTTGTTTATCAGTAGAAGTGCAGCCATATTTTCCTTACAGAGATGAGATTTTGTTTGGCAATGGTATCATCATGAAAGGCCCAAAAGTGATTGTTCCAAAATACTTGCAACAATAGTATATTATCATCTTGCATTGTGGACACCCAGTAACTGATTCTACCAAAATAAGTGTGAGAGGACTAGTACTTTGGCCTTCTATGTCAAAGAATGTCAAGAGAGTAGTTTCATCTTGTTCTGGATGTAATAGTAGTAAGCCACATCAACAGAAAAAAACACCAGCTAAACCAGATTTCTGAACTACCTTGGTCAACAGTAGCTACAGACATTTTTAATGGAATGGTTAACATTACTTAGTGTTAGTAGAGTCTTATTCAAATTGGTTTGAGATTGACCTACTTCTTAATCTATCATCCAGTACTGTCATTACTAAGTTGAAGCATCATTTTGCAGTCCATGGTAGTCCACACATTTTTTTTCTGACAATGGTACACAGTTTGCAAGCCAGCATTTCAAGAGATTTGCTGAAGAATGGGACTTTATTCATGTTACGAGTAGTCCTGAGTATCCACAGTCAAAAGTTTTTTTTCAGAATGTGCAGTTCAAAGTGCAGATGTTATTAGAGAAGTCAAAATGAGATATCAGCATTGTTTTTCTGAATCTCCTGAATCTCAGAAATGTTCCTCATGATAAACATTTTGGTTTACCTGCAAAAAGGCTTTTGTTGAGACAAACCAGAAGCACACTACCTATTAGTAGCAATCTGTTGGTTCCCTGGGCTAAGAACAACAAAGCAGTAAGAGTTCAACTCACGAAAAGGTATTTGTCCCAGAAGTCCTGTTATGATAAGTCTAGCAAACTGCTCAATCCATTACTAGAAGGGGAGATAGGATGCAGACATCCAAAGGTTTTGATCAGATTGGAGTCATGAAAGGCATATGTCCAGAGCTGAGATTGCAGATTGTGAAATCACAAGGAATAGAATTTTGGTGGAATTGGAAACATTTAGTACCAGTGTCCAAGCCTGTATTGCAGCATCTTGCCTGTGAAAAAGATTCTAGATCTGAGAGTGAGTCATCCAGTATTCCAGTTTCAGAAGACATTCCAGCAAAATCCCTATTCCCGAGAAGATTCCTGAAACTCATGAAACAGATTGTTCACTAACAACTGTCCCTGCTGCTAAACCTAAGTCCTAATTGCTATATCACTAGATCAGGTCGCATTTCCAGACCATGTTCCAAATACATGTCAACTTTGACATGAACTTTGTGTTTATTTTTTAGTGTCTGTAAAACTGCATGCCTTTTTCAGATGTCATTTTATTGTGGGCAATTCACTAAAGATGGAGGATGTAAATCAGTATGTATGTATACCTTTAAGAAGCTTTACATGGGCTTGCACATGTGTAGAAATACTGAGCACATGCGATCCAGTCTGCCATTTTGTTGAGAGCTGTTAGGATGTAAGCATGTATATATGTAATGGTCTATCAGTTAATCAGTTTTATATTTTATGTTGCTGCTATCAGTCCTGATGTGTTTCCATATAATAAAGCATATAAATGAACTACCCCACCTGTTCATCTTGAATCATAACATAGGACAAGTGACAACCCCTTCTGTGTCATCACTCTATCTCCAATACATTTGCACAATGGCTGGCACCGAGCAGCACCTGTAACTTACAGCGTATGGGGGTACATAGCTTATGGCAAATTCTAGTGAGTACTTGATTTTTGACCATATTACTTTGGTGCCCTTCATACTACTATGTTTATCCTTGCAGGGCTATAGACGGACAAGCTAACGGCAGTGTGAGGAGACAGCTATTATATTCTCTTGAACAGGCTGCAGAGTTTACTGTACACCATTTAGGATGTTTCAGTTGCAAATGTTGGTAGGAAGCATGCTGCCCAAAAATTGCATGCTTCAAGACAAATGTGTAAGTCATGACATGTAACACCTTAAAATAACACATCTCTGTTCTGCATTGGATCACTTATTATGCTGCTGGCTGTAATTTACACATTATGTAATGTTAAGATAGTTATTAATGTGATGAAGCCTCATGCCTACATCCTCCCTTGCCTCATTCTTTTGTGGCTGTCTCTTCAAATATTACAATTAAGGTTGTAAAATGACATTGTGTCTGGGCTTCAAATCCAGAAATATGTGAAAGTCATATTTAATGTTTTATTTATACTAGCATTATGTGTATAAGTCTTGCTTACAGATCTTATTAAACCACCATTATCTTACTAATGTCTTAAAGATGTTATTATTTTATGACCCCTGCTAGCTCTGCCCTGGAAAGATGTGATTGTACATAGCATGACAAATTACTTAACAGGAAAAGCATAACAGTAAAGCATCACAAAAATGTTTAAAAATTACAAAGAAAAATAAAACATTATTTGTCCCTATCCCTGTCTCCATCTTTCTCTCTCTCTCTCTCCTCCCTGATGTATCATCCCTTTTTACAATTGCATATTTATTATGCTAACGGATGCAACGGACACATTATGGGATTTTACAATTGCCATGAGTACAATGAAGACTAATATATACATTCTCTTTAGCTTCAATCCCTTGTCATATTTGTACATTAGAAAGTAAATGTTCTTATGTGGTTTGGTTACATAATGCTCAGCTCTGTAGATTTCTTTTTGATTACTGTCAAGGTTTGAATCCAGATGTATGCCAAACTGTTATTGAATGTTTGTATGACTCCTTTGTATTTAACTGCTGGCTACACATTTTATTATCACGCTATCATCTTGTTGATAAATGAATCTGCTTACTCCCTATTGGGAACACTGTCTTGTAAGATCTTGCCTGCATAACTGTGATAGCAAAGCAAAGAGTAACACAACACAAAGATGTACAGAAATGAACTATAAGCAAATCTCTGCCTATGTCTCTATCCCTGTCTCCCAATCTCTCTTCCCCATTTAGTGTCGTCATTTTTTGCATAGAGGTTTACATTACACAGCACTGATGAGTGACAGTGAATGTAATTACCATCTTATGGCAAAAGTTAAAGATTTTAATTTCAGCCACACTAATGCAGCTGACATCTCACAAATGCAGTTATCCATGCCATGTTAAACAAATACAGACTGATAGTACTATTGTGAGACAGTTAGTGTAACATATGTATTACACTACTAGATTTCATCTACACCTTATGGAATGCTACACCTGCCCTTAAGAAACTGATGCTTACATTTTCACTTGCTTCAATCTGTTCTCATTTTCCTTTCAGATGTGTCAGCTAACCTTAAGAATTTATGATTTTCATTGTGTTGAGCTGAGATAATCCTCCTGTCTGTACATTTTTTTATTTTATACTGTCAAGGGTTCGAATCCAGGTATATGTTATACATCTATTTCATATTTTCACATACTAATAGTATTTGTCTAAGTGTCTGCTATATATGTTGTCAAGTGACAGTGTATTCCTTATGTCATCAAAATGTTTTTCTCTCCCCTATTCCATCTTCATCCATATTAGAAACACTTTATTGTACACAGCAGTACATATGAACCATATAGTTTCAAAGGATGCACACATTTCTGCATCTTAATGTTAGTTGTTGTCATCTATTCCCTGAAAAAATGCTTGTGAATCATTGACAATTGGAGGCATTAGGAGAAGTCATGCCTTTGATTTTGTAAATGTATATACGTCAGAAAATGCAGGATAACACACTCCAAATATGTGAAGAAATTAACCATATACTGATATATTTGTATGTCTGTATCCCTGTCCCCAAATCTCTCCCTCTTTTCACCCTTCTGTCTCATTAAGTAAACCTCCTTGCTTCAAAACTGTTTCCATAATCCATGTTTCCACCAGCAATAACACACATGGTCCCTCATGTGTTCATAATCATTTACAACATGCTCATATCTTTCCAGAAATAACTGCTATACATGAGGTGCATGCAATGTTTTATTTAGTGTCTAAAACCACACATGTGGACCATATTGGTGATATACACACACTGTGATAGGATTGCTGAGGTTGCATTTACATCCATATTCAGAGGTAAAATAATTATGACACATGCCTATCTATTATAGATGTATTGACTGTAGAACTCAATCATGCCATATAAACATATACAGTTACACAACAATTGCAACATGCTGCAAATACATAGACAGTCACCATATTTCAGGACTATGCTGCTATATCCCTGTATCATACATATAAGCAGCAAAGAAGTGCAACTGTCATGACATCACAGAAACTAAAATAGTTTAAGGACAAAGCACCTTAATGAAACAGCAGAATCCACAGATAAAAACACTTGAGATAACACCACAGTGAAGCTAGAAATACTTTAATCCAAGAGAAAATATAAAAACATAAAAAAGTATACTGAGTAAGCTCTTTCGCGTTCAACTCTGAACGCTTCATCAGACATATTAAGACTGCTGTGGTTTCTATTTAAATACATAAAATTAATCAACTATTTTCATTAAGACCAATCATACTCATTCATTCATTATCTAACTAACTCACATCTTTATACATATAGTTTTATATAATAATTATGTTTTTTTGGAATATGAGTTTTTATATTATATCTTGATTTGTGTATTAATTATATTTATATTTTTATAAATACATATATTCTACTCAGTTAGATATTTGTATGGTATGTAGCTTTAAATTGTATTAAACAAGGTGAGTCATATAATGAACGAATGAGTATGATTGGCTTTAAAGAAAATAGTTGATTAATTTTATTTATTTAAATAGAAACCACAGCAGTCTTAATATGTCTGATGAAGCGTTCAGAGTTGAATGCAAAAGTGCTTACTCAGTATACTGTTTTTATGTTTTTATATTTTCTCTTGAATTAAAGTGTTTCTATCTTCACTGTGGTGTTACCTCAAGTATTTTTCAACTGTCATGACAAATGTGCAAAATGTGATACATGGAACATTACCATAACACATATTTGTTCTGTATTCTATCATATTCAGACATGGTTGTATGTCTATACTGCCTATTCACATGAAAGCTGACAAAGACCAGCACAGACTACTGCTAATTCCCATTCTAAGCTTAATGCCTTAAGAGATAATTTCATACATGTTTATAGTTTTCCATTAGCCATGCAAATGAGCTTGGCAGACGTATACTTTAGTGAGAGAATTAAAAAAAAATATGTGAGTGGATTTTACAACTTCTGTATTTGTTAATGGAATGTTGTAACTAAAGTATCCAGATTTCACAGTGATGTTAACAGAGTTAATTCACTCTGTTAAAGTATGTTTAAACTCCAACACTTTCACTTGCAACTGTGCTAAAATGGTGTATAATTTTTTTACAAGTACTCCATCTGCAGCAGCTGGAAAGGCCACAGAGGTACCTCACAAAGAGGATTACTGGACTCAAATAAATGCCCTACACTGACCATCTGAAAAAACTCCAGCTTTACTCCGTAGCATATCGCCTACTCCGAGGTGATCTCTGCCTAACATATAAAGCTGTGTCAAACCCAGAGCTGTTGGACATGTTACACCTAAAGAAATCCCATTCCCTCCGAGCTACACACTCTAGGGACCTAAACCTTGTCACCACAATAAACAGGACATGCTGGAGGGATAGATTCCTATCCCAGAGACTTCCAATACTCTGGAACAGGCTACCCATCTATGTCAAGCAAAGTTCTTCATTAGCACTCTTCAAGAACAATCTTGATGAGTGGAAGGGAAATAGGAAATACACCCTTGGGATCACTTCTGTGACTCTGCTCAACAGTGACACAGGAAAATAACTTTCTTGGGTGGTGTAAGCCAGGGAACCTTGTTGGCTAGGCTTACGTAGGCCCTTGGGCCAATAGCCTAGTACCTACCTATGAACCTATAATCAGTGATATTTAGCAGTGCACTGTAACATTTTGCAAATATCTGTTTGTTTTGTCAGTGCACATTGACACAATAAATGGTTACTACTTGAATACAATCATCCCAGAATGACCTGTCATGAATGGTTACTTGACAATCAAATATTTTACAATTGTAATTGTCATTGAAACACCGTAATGTGAAACAGGTACATGCCACTCATAGTAAAGCAGTGTACATGAATGACAGTACACAGATGTTGTCAGCGCTCTGTGTAATTACTTGGCACAAGTACATTGTTGTTACATCAGCCTATCCAGATACATGCTTTTTTATAAAACCTGTGATGCATGTTAACTGTTCATCAAAACACTGATGTCATAATACTTAAACATTTGCATTTTCACATTTTTAAAATCAGGCTTCTCCTGTGGTACTTGCAATTCATACTATGTACTCTAGATTATATAATTATTTAGGTAGGCAGTTTGTATCTGACAATGGTGAACTTGTATGTGTGAGTGTGGTTTTAGTGTCATGTTCATAAAGCTTCAACAGCAGATGTGCTATGTCCATTTCCACTCAGGAGGAAACTTTAACATTATATACAGCTCCACTTGTACTTTATCCCACTTTTCCCACAAACATATTCTCTGCAACACAGTGATAAGCCACCCTGTGAAAAGTATACTCCCTACCATTAAAATCAAACTTCTTCTGTGGAGCTTTCCATTCATAGTATGTAATCTAGATTGTGTAATTAATTAGCTAGGTGGTCCAAATCTGACAGTGCATGATTCAAGTACCAGGTACACAAATCTTCAACAACAGATGTTCTGTGTCCACGTCCACTCAGGAGAACATTTAAACTTTGGAGACAGGTCCCTCTGCACTTTATCCCACTTTTACCACAACCATCTTCTCTGCAATACAGTGATGAGAATATCCTGTCAGAAGTGCACCGTCTCCCCTGAGAGTTTTGCTTTCTGGATTGGGTAACTAAATAACGATGAAGTTTGAGTCCCATAATGCTGAACTTGATTGTGTATGTGCATTTGAAGTGTCATTTATATAGAACTTCATTGACAGAAGTACTACAAATAATTCCAATGAGGTGAAACATTTATACTGGGAGAGGACTCCCCACATACCTAGTGCCTCTTTTACCATAAACATCATCTGTGCAACACACTTTGAGGTCATCCTATAAAAAGTTCAGTTACCCTCTTAGAAGTCAGACTTCTCCAGTGGCACTATTCATACTGTGTTTTGTAGGTTGTGCAATTAGGTTGGAGATTTGAATCTGACAATGTTCTATTTACGTGTGTGTGTGTGTGTGTGTGTGTGTGTGTGTGTGTGTGTGTGTGTGTGCGTGTGCACATCTGAAGTGCTGGTTATATAGTACTTCTTTGAGAGAAGTGCTGTATCTACTTCTAGTTAGGTGAAACATTTACACTGGGAGAGGACTACCCCTCACCAAATGCCACTTTTACCACAGACATCTTCTCTGTGACACACTAATGAGGTCACCCTGTCAAAATGTACTCTCTGCCCTTAGAAATCAGACCTCTTCTGTGGTACTTGTACTTGATATTGTGTTGTCTAGATTGTGTAACCTTATAGGTCAGCAACTCAAATCCAGTATTGCATAAATGCTATGCGTGTGTGTATGTTTCTGTACTGCCATGCCAAATTTGATACATTAGAACATTCATTGTGAAGTTTTCATTTTACAAGACATTTATACACTCTGAGACCACTCCCCATCAATCTGTTGCTGTTTAATTCAAAACGCTTTCCTTGCAATACTGTGATGTCAACCTTTCAAATGAGCACTTTTTCATTATTGAAATCCAACTTCTCTCCTGTTGTGCATCCTATTTATAATGTGTTCTCTAGATTGTGTAAATAAATAGGTAGGTGGTTAAAATCTAGCAGTGAGTGACTACAGTGTGAGTGTGTGTGTTTCTCTCTCTCTCATGATGTGCAGAAAAGACTTCAACTTCAGACATGATGAGAAGCTGTATAGTGTTAGTAGGATCTCCAAACACTTTCATTTCCTTTTAACAGACACATCACCCAACTAAAACTATGGTGATGTCATCCATTCAAATGTGTACTGTCACAGTCATAAAACAGCATCTCATTTTGCACTTCTGAATAATGCTTTGTTCTCTAGCGTATGCTCTTAGGCAGGCAGTCTGCCCAAACAAGGCCTTACCCCTTAAACTCAGTTCTGTCAGTATGAATGTGAATGTGAGTGTAGATAACAATGTTGTTAACCAAACATCTGATGTATACCTGTATAGCTGAAGATTTCTGTTTCATTAGTTTCTGTGCATTTTAGTACAGACTACTCTTGTTGAACACTGCTATGATAATTTGTTTAAATGCATGTTTTCTAAACCAAGATGTAAGGCTTCTCCTGTGACATGAGGAAATGATACATTGTTCAGTAGCTTGTTGTTTTAGTAAAACATGAGCTTGAATTTGTGGTAATTTACACATTGTACATGATTCTGCTTCTATCATTGCAGTGATGACATTGTGAAATGTGTGATTAGATATAACGAAAATCATGCAATATTTTGTGCAAGGAGATGACTTCACTCTTTTAACCAAATTGCAGACACTATGACTTGTTGAAATAAGAAGATGCAATGTCTTCAAATATACATCTCACAGTTTTATTAAAACTTCCCCTGTGGCATGTTCAGTCTTCACAATTTCTTGTTGCTTATGTGGTCACATAGGTAGGTATTCAAATCCCACAATACCTGAACAGCATCAGTGTGTGTCAGTATAGCACTAGGCATGAATGACATCCAACACAGTTGTCATGTATATAATTACAGTGGGAGAGATATCACCATTATGTTTACCTCAAATTTTTTTTTTTAAAACAACGATATGCTGTCATGACTACACATATAGTTTGTGTATCACAGTTGTGTCAAATCTTCATCTTTGACCCATGTGGTTAATATACATTTTATTAACTTGTGGAACTACACAGGTGGCTGTTCAGTTCTAGAAACAACATCATTATCCCAGTGTACTGATGAGACATTTCAAAATTGCATCAACTTATTTCCATTCATTTTCATGTTAGACAAACACCTTTTGTCACATTGGGAAATTCATGGCAGTCAAATAAGTGCTCTGTGATTCTTGTGGCAAGAGCTTTCCTGCATCACATGTAGTTAATACAGCCTTGTATAGCATATCTATGCATCAAACTGTGGTTAGAATCTGACTCTGTATGTGTACACAACAATGTGGACAGAAATTAGGGGCTTGACCATCCACCACTGATACTGGACTCTTCACAGTTTTGTGTACATTGACATAGCTACTTCCTTTTCATCAAAGAATCAAATTTATATTGGATTACTTTCCCTCAGAAGCCCTTCTTACTTCACACCTTTGTTTCTGTTATTTGGGACAACCTTCATTGCTATAACCTGTGGAAGATGCAGTTAATTAATAGCTTTGTAGAATGTATTGCATGAATGGCAGTGGTTTGAGTCTTAAACATCTATTTGTGAGATACTTGTGACACAATAGTAGCTTAAGCAGCAAATGCAGGTATAGCACAGTAGAGTAGATTTCTGATATCTGTCCTGGCATGTGTTTGAGTCTGGCAAGATGTAAACATTGAATATGTCAGTGATTGCTCACAGACATTATTTATTTTCAAAATAATAAAATTGCATGTCTTCATCCGAACAGTGATGGATTATGGTAATTCATTTCTTCACACCATAGGGCTTTTTGGGACATGAGGGCTTAAATAACATTTCTTACCATATGACATGCAAATGATACTCAAAAGAATGAGTGTGCCTGTGATATGAGACTGTCCTGTGTGTTTGTGTTGTTTACTTGCTTTTATGATAGTGGTTGCTTTAATTCTTTGTGAGCATGCTCAGTATAATGCTTTAGTAGACAATTGCCATTTAGCAAAGAGATCTTTCTGTAATGAATGTCATGAGATATATCTTGTCATGTGTCATTCTTTGTCAAGTCTTATTTGAATTAGCCTCTAGGATGTTGGCTTTGCCAACATCCATGCAACTGAGTTAGTGACATACAAGTGGAGGATAAATACATTTGTTACAGGCCAGTGCACATTTGTTGCATGTATAATTACATCTACTAAAGGTGACTTCCTAGTACACTTTGATGCTTCATCTGGGTGTGTTGTATGTTACTATAGTGTCATAATGTTATTACTATTCTTTTTAATAAGGCTCACTTCAGTAGTAAATATACATTGCTATATACTGCATTCATATTTGTACTTAATACACATAATCAAGTCAGCATGTCAGATGTGGCACCTACACCAGGTAGGCCACTTGTCATAGTAATGATTACAGTAACAAAAATGTATCATATCAGAAATAATTTTAGCCTGATATTTGGTGCATTTCCCTGTTAACTGATATATCACTGGCAAGCACTTTTATTTTACCCATGTCTTGCGTGGGCTACGTTCCATATGTGATACACAGAAAACAACAGCCTATGTCAATTGTTATACCTCATGTCTTTCCAAAACACAACCCTTTTCTTGCTGGAATGACTACACTTATACCTTGACTTATGTACATGCTTGCATATGCCACCTTAGCATGACTCATTTTGCATAAACGTATGTCACATCTGCTATAGTTATTGAAATGGTAATATGTATATCAAATTATTAATCTGTTTATGCGGCGTGCATGTACAGTCACTAGCTTTCTAACATTCACAACAAGCAAGTTACTTAACAGAGGCATTTTTTTCATCCCTTAATACCTTTATCCCTAGGGTTGCACAGGTGACTATATTTCTTCTCAGTATATCTACATTTTTGCAGCCATGTACAATGCACTAAGTCTATCACTACTGTTTTCTTCATACACATATGGCAATGGCAGCCTCAAAACCTCTTTAACCCATATAAGTGTGTGCTCTAATGTCAGTCATATGGATATAATTAATTCGATCATGCCCACAGTATACATTTAAATGATAGAATACTTCAGTACTCCAGCCACACATGTTTAGATGGACATCTCAGTACAAACATTGAATATTAGCACTATTACTGAGCATGCCAATGAACATGCAGAGTGACAACTATACATTTATGATTTTTATTGGTGAATAATCTTTTTATTTCAAATTCAGTTTTAACATGTAATCAGTATAAATAACATCTCCATAAGAGTGATGAAACAGCAGTAATACACTACAGAGTATGTATATCAACATAACAATAAACTATGTATCATTATGCCATATGTCCAACATTAAGAGAAGGTTATTAGTTTTAAGATAGGATATGATCAAAAAGGGTGTTCCAAAATTCAGTAACGTGGGGGTGGGATTTTTGAGTAAAGATTAGATATTTATGAGCAAGAAGGTGTTTGGTAGCTAGGTGTTTAAATCCATCCCATGTGAGCAAGGTTCTATCATTCCAGTGGAGTGTAATGTAGTATTTGGTAAGGAGGAAAGCAAAACTAATACATGTGCCTTTAGTTTAGATAGACCAGTGAGGGAGGTATGTAAGAGAGCAAATTTCCAAGATATAGTTGTTTTTTCATAGCCCATCTTTTCCAGTTGAACTCCTAATGAGCACCTGAGTTTGTAGGAGCACTTGCAGCTCCAAAAATGTGAAAATCAGCCTTGCGATTATCACAATAGGGGCATAACGGGGAGGCTGAGGGATAGATTTTATTTAGTGTGGTTGGAGTGAGGTAAACATTATGGAATAAAATAAGTTGTGTATATTTAAGCTTTTTAAGGGGTGTAAGTTTTGAGGATAGATGGACAGCTTAGAGGATTTGGTTGTTAGAGATTGATGGATCTAGGACTTTCCAGTATTTAGAAAAAAATTAATCTTTTTGAGTTTTAATTGAGAGAATATATTTGTAAGAACAATATATGATTTTCTTATTTAATGATAGCAGGTTCCATAAAGTTTTACAGGTTTTAATGTCATTGGTGTTTATGATGGGGTCCTTTATAAAGCAATAGCAAAGGTCATGAATTTGCCTTATAATGACTGTGTAGCTTTTAGGGAGGTTCAATTGAGTTCTCATTTCAGTGATAGACTTATTCTTGAAGGGAAAGATATCAGAGGTGGTAATCTCCTTCAGGAGGGAGCATTTGCTTAAGTCAATCATCTTATTATTCATTTTAAAGTTGGGGTTAGAGTGGATAGGTTATAGTGTAGTAAATGCATTGTATACGTTTAATGATTTGAAAACCTTTTGTAAGATGGTGATTTTATGTTTTATGGCTGTGTGTATTTTGATATTTTTTAAGCTTTCATTGTTAAGGAAGTGGAGGGCTTTGGGATTAAAGTAAAATGTTCTGATATAGTTGTATAGGAGTTTTACCCAAGTTGGTGACCACTGATGTTAGTTTCGGGTATAGTCAGATATTGTTATTATTCTTTTACACCTGGTGATGTTGTAATATAGTTTAAAGTCAAGTAGCCCTAAGTCCTCATTGTTTTTGGGATATATCAGTTTGCTATAATTGATTCTGATTGATTTGGGAGCCCAGATAAAATTGGAAATAGTAGAATGGAGGGCTTTAAACAAATGATTGTTGATAGTTATGTTGTAGGCATTAAAGATATATAAAAACATGTTTAAGAGATTCATTTTGATTATGGCTACTTTAGCAAGAACCGGAAGTTGAAGTTTTGCCCATCTGTTGGGTCTTGTTGTATGCTAGACCAGAGTTTTATGATATTACTTAAATAGAAGTGTTTAGGGTCTTATGGATACTCCTAGATATGCAAAGATTGCATAATTCTGATTCCAGACGATAAGGAATAGGTGGGTAATTGACACAGAGTATTAATAGGAAAGAGTTATTTTCTATAAATTCAATTTGTAGTTCGAGAATGATGAGTAAATGTCAATAGAGGATAATAGTTTCTGAAGATCTAAGTTGGTAGAGAGTAATAAAGATTTAGATCATCAGCAAAAGCTGATAAAGTAATTTTGGTGTTAAAGATAGGAATATGGTGGAAGGTTTTCTGAGAGATTGGAAGGAATAGAGGTTTGAAGTATAGGTTAAATAAGTAGGGGGGCATTGGGTAGCCTTGTCTGGCTTCATTCTTAATGTTGATATGGGAGGATAGACTTTTGTTGATTTGTAGGATAGTGCTGTCCTTAGAATAAAGAGTTTTGATAACTTGTATAAAGTCTGTGGGTATGCTGAAGTGGGGTAAAGTATTTAGAAGAAAGTCCACATTAAGTCTGTCAATGGCTTTAGAGGCATCAGTAGCTAGGGTATATAATGGAGTGCTGGTATGGTTAGAGAGAGTAATCACAATGTCAGGTGTGATGGTATGGTCGAATGTTTGTCTGTATTGTATAAATTCTGATTGTTCAGAGGAGACAATGTTTGAGATAATGGGTTTGATTCTTCTAGCTAGTAATAACACAAATATCTTCATATCTAGATTTATTAGGGCGCTAGGTATATAATTCAGTGGGTTTTTGAGGTCAGAGTTTGAGTTGGGAATAAGAAACATTTTGGAAGCATTTAGATATATATCACTTATTCCATTTTTTGGTAATATAGTTGAATAGATGGAGGAGGAAGGTAGATATCTTTTGAGGAAAGGATTTATAAAATTCTGCAGTGAGGCCATCAGGCCCTGGAACTTTGTTGGGTTTAAGTTTGTTGATTGTCATGATGATTTCTTGTTGGGTGATGGGGGTTGATAATGTTTTTTGTCAGTCTAGACTAAGTTTGGGGAAAATTTAGTTGGTTTAAGAAGGCTTTAAAAGTCCTGTTTGCTTGGGGAAGGGTTTGGTGGGCTATTGGATTGGGTGTATAGACTTTCAAATATTTGTATATCTTGGTTAGTATGGTAGAGCTTGTCTTGGTAGAGAAGTTCTATAATGGTCGGGGAAAGTTTGTTTTGGTTAACTCATCTTGCCAGAAATTTGGATGGCATATGAGACCACTCAGAGTAGTTCGCTAATGTCTTTATTTCCTGATAAGATAAGTTTTCTGCATTGAGAGTGTATAATTTTTATTGTAGTTATTTGTTTTTCAATGTTGTGGTCAAAATTTGCCTGGAGTTCAGTTTCAAGGTTAAGCATTTTATTTTTAAGGGTGGATTCTTCCTGGCGATATTTTTTTTATAATATGAGGCTCTACTTATAAAAGTGCCACTGATTATGGACTTAACAGAAGCCCAATAAATGTCAAGAGGTAAGTGGTTGAGGTCTAGATCTTTTAATGCTTGGTCCAGGATGGTAACGATCTCAAGTATCAATTATTTTTCCTTAAGAGGTTAGAGTTTAAAATCCAGTTATACCCCTGATTGATAGTTGCTTGGTTATTATCCCAGTTGGTAGTTATGGTAATTCTAGAGTGATCGGATAAGTATCTGGGTTCAGTATGAAAGGAATTTTTATAGTTAGCAAATACACTGGAGATAAGAAACAAGTCCGGCCTGGACCAAGAATTATACCATTGAGAGTAGTAAGTATATTTGTTTTTGAGAGTGCTGGTAGATTGGAAGACATGGATGTCAAATAGGTTAAAGTCATTTTTATGTTCAGTAACAGTTAATGAGACATAGTTATTATGTTTGGTTTTATTGTTCAATCTGTCAAGCTCAGAGTCTTGGGCAGAGTTCCTGTCCCCTCCTATGATGTAATAGTGGTTGGGGAAGTCAGTTATTATTTTATATACTGGACATTATAAATTTGTCTTGGTTTACACAAGGAGCATAAAGGTTTAGTGTCAGGACAGGCTTGTCTAGATAAGCAGGTTTAGTTCTTATGTAACACCACCTTCCATCAGGGTTCGTGTCATAATTTATAACATCTTCCTGAAAGTTTGTTTTAATAATAATTGTGACTCCTGAACTGTTTATGTTTTTGCCAGAGACTATGATATTCTTGATCCTTTTTTTCTTTTGGGACGGTTTCCATTGTTCAGAAAGCATATGTGTTTCATGTAGGAGGATCAGATTTGTTTTAGATTTAAAGACCAGATGTAATAATAGTTTCCTTTTCTTTTCCAATTGAATCCCCTTAATATTCCATGACTCAATTGTCCACATACTTGTGTATACATTTATGGATCATTAGGAGGCAGATGTGAAGAACGCAAGCAGTAATGTAGTAAGGTAAGATAGGACATTGGCATATAACTCTTCCTGCATCATACATGTGCCTAATCACTAATCTACTATCCCCAGAAGAGAAAGGGGTAATGGTTGTTAGAGCTAAAATTAAGGCTAAAATAAGATGGGATATTATCAGTTCTCTTACATAAATGTCTTTAGTAGCTCGTAATCCTGAAATACAAACATATAGTAGACAGAGTTTAAATAGCATAACTTCCTAACACATCGACTGCTAAGCTCCCAGCTCTGCATTTCTTCTAATCAGGAATAGTAGATAAGTATTGTCATTTGGAATGTCCCCCATATGGCGAGATTGGGTGTGTTATATAATGAAATTGATATAATATCATGAAATAGAAAAAAATATAATGTGGGATATGTATAATGTTTTATATGGTAGGTACATGTTGGGTTCAACCTGGTGTTATATATTAGAACAGTGATGTGTATTGTTAATAACAGTTAGACTTGAAATTGAGTGATGATTGATGAGATGTAAAATATATATCACTGGGTGGTAGAAAACCAAGTATGTCTTGGGGTGAGTACAAGACATTAGTGTTAGATAATAGGTTCATAGGTGTGTACTAGGCTAATGGCCCTAGAGCCTTTATAAATCTCGCCCATAGGATTACCCTGTCATCGTGCCACCCGACCTTAGCTCCCAGTGCCTCTGTCAAGTAAAGCCAGTGAAGTGATCCCCAGGGAGAATTTTCTATTTCCCATCCACTCATCAAGATTTCTCTTGAAGAGGGCCAGTGAGGTGCTCTGCTTGACATGTATGGGAAGTATATTCCAAGAAAGGACAGTCTCTGGGTTATGAACCTGCCCCACCATCATGTTCTGTTGATTGTGATAATGAGGTTGAGGTCTCTGGAGTGTGTGGTGCAGAGGGATTGGGATTTCTTTAGATGCAGCATTTCTAACAGAGCTGGGTCAGACATAGCTTTGTACGTCAAGCAGAGATTGCCTGTAAGTAGGTGATTTGAGTCAGAGAATAGTTGGAGTTTTTTTGAATCTATCTATATAGGACAAGTGTTTAAGGCCTAGGATCCTCTTTGTGAGGTACCTTTATAGCCTCTCCAGTTGTTGCAGGTGTCTAGTGATGTACATGCCAAATGGGGGATTCTACTTAATGATTGGCTTAATGAGGGAAGAGTAGAGGGAGACAATGACCTCTTTCTTCCTGGATGAAAAACCCTTAGTAATGAGATGTGACACACAGAAGGACTTTCTGACCACAGTGGCAACGTGGTGGTCAAAAGAGAGGTTACTGTCAACCTGTGTTCTTAGATCTCTTATAACGTCTTCTCTGTTCAGGGACTACCATCAATGTGATAATTAAAGGTAACTGGGTTTTTCCCAAGGAGGCATTGTACTAGTCATAATAGTAAAACAATAAATGCTACTGATGTAGCGCACAGTGTGGACAAACTATGAAAGGTATTGCTTTAGGTTGGTCTCACCCCAGGACAGGGAGGTATTAGTGTGTAGTATACAAACCAAACTTATACAAAATTAGTAGTACAGCGTATAAGATACTTAGAGTATTAGCGTTAGGATAGGTATATACATATAGACATATTAACATGTTGACATATTTTTACCTTGAAGAGACGGTTAAGAATAAAACAGTTATCAAAACAATGACGTTGGTACACTATTACAACCTGTGAAGCTTACATATTACTAAATACAATTTAAAGCAAAACTTAAAATATTAACAGTAGTTAACTGACAGTTATGACGAGGTTATACTCATATAATATGTTTAGTATAGCATAATCAAGGTGAGCATCATAAATACTGTGTTTTGGTAGAGACTAAGTATTAGGAATAGCTGCATTCAGTGTTTCCCTTGGGGTGCTTAATAGTTATTGTCTTGCAGGTTTCAGGAAAAATCACCCTTTAAAGTAGCTGTGGAAGGCAATGTTCCTGCACATTAGAAGTAATGCCTTTTACAGTCTGTACAGATGAAGCTCCAGAATAAGCACTCAAAAAAAAAAAAGCAAATTGAGGAGAGTTCATCAGTTAGATCTGTTTTGTAATTTCCATTTACACCAAGAGTCTGATGGACCATGTCCTGTACCGATGTTGAACATTCAGACAAAATTAGCAGACAGGAAGTATTGAGTTAATAAAATAAATAGAACATCTGGTGAGAACCTCAATAGTTATTTAAGGGAACATTTACATTCATCCAGCAGCTGTCAGAATTATTCAGAGAGATAACATGATCAATAGCTTTGGTTGTATAGGTTTGTAAGGTCAGGGTAGCTGTGAGGCTTTACAGGTAGCATGGAAACAGTTGAAATATAGGGAAAATACAGCTGGCAGCATTCTGACAGTTATTAGAAGACGACTTACTTGATACCAAAGTGTTTCCTGCAGGTTATCTGTTTTTTCTGCATTCCTTCAGTCATACTCATTACAGATTGAATATTCCTGGTGTATATGAGCTTTCCATGTAGTTGCCTCTAGTTTGAAATGCTGGATAAGCCATATATATTTTTTTGCTCAAATATTTTTTATTAATTTTCAAATAATTCCATTGTATAATAATCTTAATACGTTTTCTGAAAAATGGAACAATATTATTAACTATATACAATATTTACAAATGGCCTGAAATTTAATTATTATATTGATCAGTCTATTCAAAGTAACATTGTATTAACGTGAGATCATTTGTTCCTTTTTCTTTCTTCATTAAGAGTTTCAGTTCAAGTTTAGTGTCTCGATGAGTGATAGTATTTTTTCCCATGGATTCTTGTTCCATCGCCTTGGTGCTATTCTTAGTTCTTTAACTCTGGTTTCCGACAATGCAGTTTCCTTCAATACTGACAGAAATTCTTTAAATGATGGTTCCAGATTTGACTTCCATTTTCTAGTAATACATTTTTTAGACTTTGCTAGAATGTTCCAAAGTAAGTAGAGATTGCTGTTATTTAATTCTAGATTTTCATTAACATTTAACAAAATTAGAGATTTACTTAATATAAATGTATCTGAAAATATGGCTTGTATAAAGTTGCTGACATCTTCCCAAATGTTTTTAACTTTAATGCAGTCATGGAATACATGTATCCAATCTGCTTTACAATTTTGCAAACATCTCCAGCATATAACATTATTAGAGGTGTTACATTTTTTTAATCTATTTGGAGTAAAAAAAGATCTATGCAGGAATTTCCATGTGTAGATTCTCCAGAATTGCATGTTCAATGTCAATTTAACCAAATTTAGTATTTTAGTTTTATTTTCCAAGGATAAATTTATTGAATGACCTTTTGTTATATGATTCCAACATTTTTGATTGATTTTAACTCTATAATTTATTAAAATGTTATATAATTTTGATGTCAAATTTTCCCAATTTTAATTATTATATACTTTTTCATATAAATGAGTTATAAGTGTAGGTCTATCTCTAAAAGAAGAATTGTTAATTATTCTGCATAGATCTTGTGCGTATTGTAATTTACTTTGTAATAATACCAATCTGATGTAAAGAGATTATAAGTTTTTATTATAATTTGACTATCCAAAACCTTATGTTCATTAATGCATTGTTGCCAGCAAATTAATTGTTTCTTTTCACAAGTAATAAAAAACGTCCTATGCATTTTGTTTGGAAAATTTCTTGTTACATTGAAAGGATATAAAAGTTCTAGCCATAACTTTATATCTGTATTAGAAATTACAAATCTTCTAAATGAATTATACATATCATTTAAATATTTTAGATTAGTAGGTTTTGTTAGATTGTATTGAAGACTAGTGCATAAGATATGCCATGATTTATTAATATGATTGTCTATCATTAAATTCTTTATAATGGTATTTTCATTTGAATAAATAACAGTGTGGAGAGATTTCCAGTTAGAAGAATAGCACGGATCTATCCAATTTATAATTATCTTAAAAATGGAGGCTCTAATATAAGTTTCAAGATCTGGGAAATTGATTCCACCTAGTTTCCATGGTCTAGTGTGGTGTGTAAGAGCTATTCTGTTTTTATTAGAATGCCAGAGAAATCTTAATAATAATGTATTTATTTCTTTTAAAAAATATTTGTCTGGTATTACTGGAATGGCTTGTGCTATATATATAGTATTTTTGGGAATAATGTCATTTTTATTACTTGCAATCTATCTTCAAATGTTATATATATATATATATATATATATATATATATTATTCCATTTTATTATATTTGACTTTATTGTGTCTATGATTTCCCTATAATTTATGTTTAATATTTTTTATAATGTTGTACTCAATGTTATACCTAGACAGTTTAAAGTGAGAGGTTGTTTACCAATTTATATGATTATCCTTTATTTGAAAATCATTTTTTTATTCAATATCATAAAATTTGATTTCATTTTGTTAAAATGTAGTCCTGAAATTGAATACAATTTTTCAACTTGTATATCTTATTCTTTTAATGAATTCTTAGAAGTTGTTGTGGTAAGAATTATATCATCTGCAAATAACATCATTTTTGAATTATATTGATTATATAAGTTTATACTCTCTATTCTGGGGTTATTTCATATTGAGATATCAAGTATTTCAATGACTAATGCAAATAATATGAGGGACATGGGACAACCTTGTTTTGTGCCTTTTGTCAATGTTATTGATTCAGAGGTGAAATGTCCTAATTTTACATATGCTAAATTGTTTTTATATATGTTCTTTATTAATGAGATGAAGGAGCTAGGAAACTCATAATACTCTAATATCTTAAACAAGAAATTCCAATTTAAGGAGTCAAATGCTTTCTCTATATCCAATGTAATTATTAAGGTGTCTTGTTTTTCTCTATTTAAATAGTCAATAATAGTTAGTATTCTTTGTATATTATCATAGGTACGCCTATTATGTATAAACCCTGTTTGATCTTCATTTATAATTTCTGTCATAGATTTCTTAATTCTATTGACTAAAATAGCTATAAAGATTTTATAATCATTGTTGAGCAATGAAATTGGTCTATAGGAGCTGCATTTTGATGCATCTTTATTTTCTTTTATTATAGGAGTAATTAATGAGTATCTCCAAGATGGTGGAATGCTATTGTGTGTTTGTATTTCTATTAAAGTTTTTTGGAAGACTGAGATTATGGATGATGGAAAGATTTTGTATATTTTGGCTATGATGCCATCCATTCCTGGAGCTTTATTATTTTTGCTTTCTTTAATTTTCTCTGAAATTTCTTTATAAGTAATTTGTTTTTGAAGCTCTAATTTTAGATTTTCTGGAATTGTTTTAATCAGTTCGGTTTTTAAATCTAAATTAAAGGTTTTTGTTTAATTTCCTTCCTTCTTATAATGTTCCGTAAAATGATATTTAAAAGCATCTAGTATATCACTTATGTCTGACACCTTCTTATTCTTCCTTCCTTCATGTATGATAGCTGTAATGTTATTTCTTTTAGATTGTACTTTGACTCTTATCACAAGATTGTGCATATGTTTAGGAGAAACAGCATATGAGTTTAATTTTAATCTTTCTAGTGCTAGATTAGTTTTATGTGTTAAAATTTCATTGAACTTCTCATGCAAATCATTAATCTTCTTATTAGTAAGTACATTTGTTAAATTATTATTATTTATTTTTATAATTTGATTTTGTATATTAAGTAATTCTGATTCCCATTCTTTTAGTTTATTTTTGTACCATGTGATAATTTTACTATAAATATAGGCCTTTAAAGCGTCCCATATCATGACTATGTTGAGTTCATTAGTAAGATTAGTGTCTAAAAAGAATTTTATTTCTGAGAGTAGCCAAGGTTTAAATTCTTTTAGCTTCATAATATATGCTGGAATTCTTGTCATCTGTATTAATTTCTTAAAGTTTGTTTGAATATTAATAAGAATTGCTCTATGATCTGATAATGAACTTGGTATTATTGTGAAACTATTTATCTTCTCAACAAGGTCTTGTGAAACAAAAATTTTATCTATTCTTGTTTGAGTTGTAAATCTGTGATCCTGGTGCGAAAATAACAGTGAGTTGCTCGCTTTAAATTTGAATGTATCTATTAAATTATGATTTTCAATCCATTTTTGAGTAGCTTTGCTATAGGGGTAATACGTAGATTTCTTTTATTAGTGGTCTCAGAGTTATCAAGAATACAATTAAAGTCGCCTCCGATTATCAAACTACCTTTATATGTTTTACTAATAAAGTCTAGATGTTTCTTTGTCGTACCTTTTCCTATTCCTGGAAACCAATAAAGATTCACTAATGTCCAGATTCTGTTATTGTATTTTATTATACCTAGTGTTATAAGTCTCTCTTTATCTTCATAACTACAAAGAATTTGGGGATTAATAATATTTTTCCTCCATAGTATCCTGATTCCTCTTGTTTTGGTTTTATATGATGAGTGTGCTATCATCATATATTCATTTGGATTCCATACGTGCTTTTCATCAAATTTAAAGTAATTCTCTTGAAGAAATATTATTTGTGCTTTGTTTAATTTTAAATATTTTAGTAGGTTTGATCTTTTTTTTGGATTATTTAAACCATTTATGTTCAGTGAAAGCAATGTTAAGTCCATATTTTATGTTGATTTTCATGTTTGAAAATAGTTATAGTAATATTCGAATATATTTCATAGTATTGTATTTGGAACATATTTATCCTTATTTCCTGTATCATAAATAGACTGAATCTCTTTTGTAATACCTTTATATTAATGTTCGTTTCAGGCCATAATAAAAAAGTGAAATTTAAGTTAAGTAAAATTATTTTGATTAATATAATCCTTACTTTCAATCTTCCCCCCATCACATATGGAATGATATACATTCCTAATCTGATAGATAAAAAAATATCTACCAGATTAACTCTCATATTTGGTAGACAGATTTTCTTATGCTCCATTCTTGTATTATTAGAGACCTTTGAGTTTATAGACTAGTATATATTGAATGATATTTATGGTTCTATGTATTATGTACATAGTGAAACACTAAACTAGATGTAAGTTAAAGGCATATATGTAAAGATATTCCTTATTATGAACATATAATAACCTACAATCACATTGCTTAGTATCCTCATCTCAAAGAAGTTGAATCTATTATCAAATTGTTCTAATGTCATCTTCTTTTCCCTTTCTCAGTCTCCTTTATGCATAAGAACAATTTGCAAAGACATACATATATATTTTATAATATACTCTTTTCATTGAACCATTCAAAGTGACTGACTGATATCAGCTTTAAGAGCATTTCTGAATCTGCTGTAGTTATATATTTTCTATATACGTACATGACATAATTATTATCATGGTAATACATGCATCATATGTTCAAATTAATCATTTAAAAGAAGATGATATATGGATTATTTTCCAAACAGATATTGATTGTTGTGAAATCTATTTTACATAAACATATCAAAATTTAAAACATTCATTGAATGATATATGCTTATAATTTTCCCACGAACCAAAAAATTCTATTACATATACAGTTGTAGTATTGTTTTTCACCAAACGAATAAACAATTTTTGTTAGTGTAAACATAAGGTAAATCTCTACAAACTAGTTATTGTTCTAAAAATAATTTTAAACTCATAAATGACTTGTTATATCAATGTTTCATTGACTATTTGATTATATACTTCAACCTCTACTTTATAATGCACATTAGATTCTTGCAAATATTAGAAATCCTTTGTCTTTTCATATAATTCATAAATTCAATATGTAGATTTTACTATAAGTTCAAGATACATTTTATAATCATTTTATAGAAGGCTCATTTCATTTATTCATTCAAATATGACAGATTTAATTTTCTGTCAATAAAGACTATTGAACCTTCAAGCTTTCTATTTAGAATATGCTTATTGATTGAAATATATCATATTCAGTATGCCTACTGAGGTGTATTGTATTTTTTTTATCTTTTGTGCAGTTTAGTTATGGAAGAGTAAGTGTGTTTCTATGCATGACAGAATGTGAATTAAATTCCCAAATAAAAGGTATAAATAATATAACTAGTATCAATTAAAAATGATTTGTCTGTATTCATACATGTGTGCATTATCAAATCTAGCCATGTAGATTATAAACATATTTGTGTGTAGTCACTTATTTATGTTTGTTTCTGTGCTTATCCGCATATTTGTAGGTTAACACATACAGACATATATTTTCATGTTTGAAATTTGTGGAGCAATAAAAGGTCTGATACAAAGATCCATGAATTTCTTTTGTGTCTAAGATCTGGTGCTAAAGAATTACCTTGATGAACAATAACTGTGTTGTTGAAGGTCCACTTATCTGTTTTAAAAAGGTATGTTTACAACTTACAGCAATTAGTCTATGAGTAATGAAACCATATGGATATGAAAATCAAATTTAGTATGAATGTTAGTAGATAGTCAGTGATGAAAGTCTCTTATATGTCATTATGGATTTGTGTCCATTTAAAATATTTAACAAAATACCTCTAAGTGTCTTGATGTCATTGTACTTGAAGATTTTATCTCCCGTTTGATCACGCTGGCACTCATCTGACCATTGTCTACAGATTCTATTTACAAATCCTAACTAGTGCTTTCTTTCCACAGATGCTTAAGTGCAGAGACTACACTGTCTTGAGGCATCACCTAATATTATAGAAGTAACTGTAAGAATGAAAATTTTATTTTGTATGACATGTCTTAGAATACTAGGAAACTCAATGTGTGTCAGTAATAGCAAATTTTCATTGTAAACTTGTCATGACATATCTCTGTGAAGGACAGTTCCCTATCTTACTTTAATAGACTCTATAACAATGATAAATTCTAACAGAGCATTCCTCACATCACTTTTCCAAACTGTTATCTAGCCTTGTAGTTCACAGTGCTTACATTTTCATTCAAGGTTAGTTGAAAGACTATATCCACTTATTTATTCATCCTTCCCTTTAACTAAGTTTCTATAACTCTTGCAGAGTTATTTTACTGTCTTTTCTTAAACTAAATAAACCTATTTCTTCCTATTGTTTGGGCTTGTCTATTATTACATATTTTCAGTTAATGGGGTAGTACTCAAAATGAGTGGTCAATGTATGCATGTACCATTGTAAAATATAATGGACTAATGCATCGCTTCCATTGCCCTCCTATACTATATATCTGATCAAGCACAAATGCTATGTAGCATTATCAGAAAACAGTGGTTTTGCTGATCACTACTGATGATTATTGTGAAAGTGTTATACCTTTTATAAATGTACTTTCTTCATCATGAATAATAAATAAGATTCTTAGAGTAAAAGTACTATAATTTGACTGAAATTCATGCAGATGTTTTTAGACTATACAATTTGTGTTTAATCTGACCACTATTTATAAAGTAACTTAAAACTTTCCGTTTTCACACTAAACAGTCTATATTGATTTAGAGCTAAATGACAGCTTGCTGTGCCATACTTTTTATAAGTTTGGCAAAAAGGAAGACATTCTTGACAGTCATACTGCTTGACAAACATGTGAATATTGGATCGAAGTATGCCTAAAAAAATTTCAAGAATGTTATGTATGTAATCCATTGTAATTTTCTAGCAACATGTTGGATCTCTTCTACGAGGCAGTATGAAAAGGTGTGGATGATGTGAGCCCATTGTCAACCATCCTTCGCTAAGTTTTACCCTGCAGTCATCATTGCACTATGGTCAATTTCCTAACATGTATATATCTGTTAGGGTTTATACACTGACAATGAGGGCAAATGACATTGTCTAATAGTAACGTCCATTAAGAAGGGTGAATGAAGATGGTCAGAAAGTCTTAACAGGGCTGCTGCCAATATATACACTTCATCTGATGTGAGTGCTGCTTTTTTTTTTTTTCCTTCTTTCTACTTTTGCTCATCCCTTCCCTCTGGCATTGTTTCTGGTATGGTCCCATGTGAGTAGTAACACAAATCAAAAGCAGGAAAACCATTAAGTACTGAGTCGGCATCAATCGCCCATCCCAAGTACCGCTCCGCTAAAGAAAAACACCAAGATTTCTTTTCACATTGCATTCTACAATTGTTATAATCCGAAAAAGACAGATTTCACTCGTACTATATATATTTTGTTCTCTTCTCCTTAGTGGCTCTACACTGAATTCTGTTCACTTTCATTCTTTTTGCATCACCATACCCTAGCAGAGCTTAAGCACAAGCTATTAAGATTACTATGATGTTGAGTGACTACAAGAATGCTGTTTGTTTGTTTGCAAGTGTATTTGACAGTTATATGAACTCGTGGCTTCTTGTAGACAGCCATTATTTTTCCACATTCTCATCAGATAGTTCGTGTTTGAAAAAAAAATAAAAAAAAGGAAATGATGCTTTAAACTGAAACAATAAAGTGTTCGACATCAAGGGAAAGTAATAAAAATAACTCTTCATTCAATGTACGCGCTTACAATATTACCCTCATGTCATCATCCCGAATAATTATATAGCTACTATATTTATATTTTTTATTAATGATAACAGTTTTTTTCTGACATTTTATATTTACATGAAACCTAATGGTTATAAATACCTATATGTATTATATGTCAATATTTCTTGATGAAAACATTCAAATCATTCACTGTTCCTTTTTTTCCCCTCTCTACTTCCTGTTTATGATTCTATCCCATCAAGACTGTCAATTAGATTGAAAATGAGTTATTTAAGAGATATAATTTTTATAGTATTACACATCTATATTTGTTGTGGATGTTTTGTGCTAATTAATTGATATAAGCAGTTACATTTTATGATAAGTAGAGTTAGAAACATCACTATACTATAAAAGTAAAGCAAGAGAATAATAAACTAAATTATGATTAATAAACAACTAAAATAAATAAATGTACATACATTTTAGTTTCAGTCCTTTTAGTGTATATTATAGCAATAACCCATGCCTGGGTGTGGGTAATGCGGGATTTAACCACGGTTGGCGTGGTTTGGTCCCGAGGGCGAAGCCCGAGGGACCAAACAAAGACAACCGTGGTTAAATCCCGCATTACCCACACCCAGAAGTGGGTTATTGCTATTATACAATGACATTATTTAAGAAAATAAATAATTACTTTTCTTAAATAATGGCATTGTATAATGCCTCTTTGCTGCCCTTCCACAGCTGTCTGGTATTCCGCGGCAGTTCTGATGTACTGCGCATGCCTACGCAGTACATCAGAGCTGTGGGCAAAAGCAACGGAGAACGCAAGATCTCCGTTGCTTGTCTCGCTATGTTAAATGGGTTTAACATAGCGAGACAGCTTTAAAATATGCAACGGAGATCTCCGTTACTTATTTTAAAGCTGTCTCGCTATGTTAAACCCATTTAATATAGCGAGACAGGTTTAAAAAAAAAAGCAATGGAGATCACAAGATCTCCGTTGCTTTACATATTGTCGCTATGTTAAAGGAGTTTAACATAGCGAGACAGCTTTAAAAAAAGCAACGGAGATCTGCGTTGCTTTTTTTAAACCTGTATCGCTATGTTAAACTCTTTTAACATAGCGAGACAGTGTTTTATACTAACGGAAAAAGTCCGAGCGACCGGACCTTTTTCCGTTAGTATATTGAGGGATTTACAACGGGCACGCTGGTTGGGCTGGCCAATCAGCATGCACGTTTTAGAGGAGGAATTGTATAATTTGTTTTTTAGTAGATTCTTTGAGCGTATTTAAGCTTGTTGTATTTTTTATTTCAGTTCTTTGTTTTTTCTTTTTTACATCAGTCCAGGAATTTTTTTCTTGGGATCTTTTCAATGAATTAGATGTTGACCAGTCCATTTCTTCTGGAATTGTGATTATGTTATTATTCTTGATAAAGTAAGATGCCTCTTCTATGTTGTCGAAGGTTCTCATTTAATTTGAGTAAAAAATCTTGATTTTCGCAGGGTATGCAAGTTGAGCTTTGATTTTGTTTTGTTTCAGAAATTTTACAAGTGGCCATGCTTTCTTCCTTAAGCCCAGTACTCTAGTTAAATAGTCATTATCGAATCTTATTTGGTGTTGCTTATACTTTAAAGGATTTTTCCTCCATGCTGACTTCAGTATAAGCTCTTTATCAAGGTATGATAAAAGCTTTACTACAATGGATCTACGAGAAGTATTAGGAGAGGATGATGCAGGTTTTCCTATGGCTCTGTGAGCCCTCTCTATACCATTTGACAGTCCTTCTTTTAGGTCTAAGATTTCCGGCAACCAAGAATTTAAAAATAAGATGATGTTCTCACCCTCAACTTTCTCCGGAAGACCAAATATTCTGATATTTGTGCATCTTTCTCTGTTTTCTAAATCATCTACCTTGTTGATTAACCAGTTATTTTGTTGCAAGAGAAATTCACTTTGGTTCTCTTCTTCCTTCAGCCTTCCATCTATATCAGAGTGAGATGTTTCGATGTCCATTATTTTTGTTTGTTGCTGTTGTAATAATTCTGTAAAGACATCTGTTTGTTTTTGGCAGTTCTCTTTTAGATTTTCAAGGTTGTCCTTAAAATTATCCATTTTCAATTACAGCTCCTGCAGTACAGAGGACATCAATTGGATTTCCTTCTTCAAGGCTGTTTCAGAATGTGAGTTCTTTGAGTTACTCATTTCCAAGTGGCTATAGTAGTCTCCAGATTAATTTGACAGGAAAATATTGACAAAAAGCTTTCAAAGTTAGTGCACTATTAGTTCATAAGTTTATCAATAATAATTGGATATTTTTGTTCGATGAAATTAATTATTTTCCTATTATTTGAACTAGTTTTGTGGAGCTCTAAAAAAATGCTGCTACCAGTTAGCCATTCAGGCTCTGCCCCCGATAAGCCATATATTGATGGAGTGACACTTTAAGAGAGAGGTGTCTTCTGGGAAGCCAAGGTCAGGGTTGAAAGGGGAAATACATGTTTGCAAGAGGTGAATGGCTTCATGTATGGTTTGTATTTGAAAATAATAGCTCCCACTTGGCAGAACTATAGTGGACCACTTATTATCTGCTATAGGTGCATCGTAAGTGACAAAAAGCAATTTTTACATTTTTTGGATAGGATTAGATCTCCCAGTGTTAGCGAATGTCGTATTTATGGCTAATCCATGTTTGTTATTTATTTATTTTCACTTTTTAGTAATACTTAGCTCAGGGATTCTGTTAAAAGCACTGTGGAAGATTTGTTTCACCTCAGTGATGTTGGTAGCAGAATATTTGACTCTCTGACTCTGGAAATGTAGTGCATTAGGATACTTCTAAATACAAAAACACCAAAAAAGTGTTAAAGTGTTAAGACTTTGTAGCCTGGTGCATTAGGATACTTTATTTGGAATTTAATTTGTTTCCTGATCAAATAACTACAAAAGGGACATAGTTTTTGTCTTTCCATTTTTATTTGCAATGGTAAGTCCTGAGCAAAGAATATTTTAAAGCCATTCGAGACCACACATTTCTTTCTTCTTGCTGCTGAAAGGATTTTGATTGCATGCTGGTAGTTGAGTAGTTTAACATAAACTAGTCTTGGTTTACTGGAAAGCAAAGGGGTCAAAGAGCTCGGTGGGCTCTTTTAATGATTATTTGGTTTGCTTCATTGGTATTTTCGAGTAGGGCTCCAAAATAGCTAGGATTGTTTCCAGTAATTTAATTTGCTCCATGTTTTCTGGAATACCTCTCAAAATGACATTATTACGTCTGGATCCTTCTTCCAGGTCCAGTATTTTCTGCTGCATTTCTTGTATGGATTTGTTGACAGATTTAGATTCCTTCTGTAGTTCATCAATCTTGACATCATTATCAAATATTTTGGCCTCAGACTTTTTCCACTCTGGTTACAATTTGGTTGACAGAGTCTCCAAAAGTTTTTAACTGGTCTGAGAAACTTTGTATGGGCAACTGAAGTGGTTTTAGTGCTAGCTTTAAGTTATCAAGATTTGTAGATTCAGGTTTATTTGTACTGTATGCTTTGCTGGTTTCCTGCTGCTTTCCAGTTCTAGTTCTTTTAGATGAAATGTCTTTTTCTAGAGATACAAGTACTGAAAACTTGGTTTTGCTGGTTTGAGTATCCATATTATCTGAGTCAGTCAGCATTTTGATTACTTTTGTTGTTTAAGAATAGTGAGATGAATACTGGCTTCCGAATAGTCAAGCAGCATGTGGGCAGAGCACATGTGAAGGAATCCTGGTAGTATCCCAGGTAATCTTCCTTTATTTAGTTATCCTCCTCTGTTCTTAAGTGGATTAATAGGTTGAGGGAGTTAGTCTTGCTAGTAGTCAAGTTTTATTTTGTTGATAGAACAAGCTCTCTATTGATAATAGTAGTTTTTAATAATGTTTTGGGTAGAGCTAGGAAGCTGCAGTGTCTATAGGATGGTGGCTATTTTGATCTCTCTATAAATTTATGAATTTTGAGTGTTATTATATCACTGTTTAGCATTTACATTAATATAAACACATGCTTTGCTCATATATGCTAATGGGTAAAATATCCCCCTGTCTATGGCTGCAAGTAACAACAAAAAGAAAAGTTGTCCCTTTTTGATGTACATGACCTAACCATTGTAGGGTTCATTTATTCATGTTTATGCAGGATGACGTGGAGTATAGAGCAGTACTGTCAGCTACCACAAATAATTTCCTTTTTACACGTCTGATATCCAATAACTGCAGTATATGCAAATATCTCTGATGTAGCTACAATCCTTACAACGGTTATCTCAGTTCAGTAACCTATTTACATTTATTTCACATTTACTCCCCTTCATTACACTATTGCTTTGAGACCCTCTCACATCCTTTGTTAACATGTCTGTTTTTTATTTCCGTACATGGGTCAATAAAGTGAACAGGATTTATTTTTTATTAAACTGTAAAAATGCTCTTTATGAACAAATCAGAGTTTAATCATCTGAGAACTTATTCCATGTTTAGCTGCCCCTGCTTCTTATTTCTGCACTAATCCCATTATATGAGTACAGCTTATATTGTTTAACTTCCCCTCTATTATATTTTTGCACAGATCCCATTATATGAGTGCAGTTACTACATTTAAATTCCCCTACATCTTATTTCTGCACTAAGCCCATTATATGAGTACAGTTTTCATATTCAAAGAAGCCTTACCCATAAGCCTGCTTGTCCACGAGCTGATCAGGTACAAGGTAAGACATTCCATAGAATTTAAACTGAGTGCAGTGAGTGTTTCCTCACTTTCTCAGCAGCGGCTTGCTTCCTCAGATATTGTTGCAAGAAGTATGGAGTTGACTGTCAGCGACCACTCTGGCAGTTCCTAGAGTTGGTCAGTTTAAGTTTTGCATAGGTAATGTTTTTATTACAAAGAAAAAAAAAAAAAGAAAGGACATATAGGGTAGAGAAGTTTCAATGTTGTTGCTCTGAAATTTTCAGTCTGGTCACCTGGTGCTTGGCAGGCTGTCACCTTCCATTTTAATTCAGATTTAAAAGGGTTGGTTTTAGCTAAAGTCGTATCTGTCTTTCAATTTTTTTTATCTGTCAGAGCTGCTTGCTGGTAGGGGGTTAATGTTACACCCTAGCAGCAACTCTGCTGGTTTAGTCAGTCTTGTTGGTGTTTGCAGATGTCAGAATTTTGCCTCATATTATTGTCTAATTGTTCTTCATGGTTCTACTTAGGTAGTTGTTCAGAAGTCATTATTCATACATGTGTGTTATAGTTTAGGACCTTTGCAAAATGCAGGCTGAAGTGGATAATGTTGGCAAATTTTTAATTTATAGGGCAATAATTGAAGCTGTGGTTGTCTGTTTACCTGTTGCTGTCTTGCTCCCACCTTCCAATACCACTATTTTTCTGGATGTTCTTCTGTTTGGATATTGCAGGCACACTATTCACAGGGTGAAGTGTTTCACTTGGGAATGGGAGAATTTGGGCCAAGGACTCTTCAGGTCTGCAAGAGCTGGGGAAGGGGTACAAAGGTTCAAAAAAAAGGAAGAAAGAAGAGAAAGAGGGGTAAGGAAAACTTGCATAGGGGAAACTTGATACACATAAATAAGAATGATGGAAGTCAGTTGGGGTAATGGTTTGTTGTTGGTGGGCAATTCAAGTGAGACAGGATCACTAATTTTGTGTTTTCCTCATTGATTTTGTGTGTGTGTGTGTGTGTGTGTGTGTGTGTGTGTGTGTGTGTGTGTGTGTGTGTGTGTGTGTGTGTGTGTGTGTGTGTGTGTGTGGTTTAAGCTGAATGTAGTGCATGCTGTCATTATCCATTGCTGTGTCTCTGCAATGTTGTAGTTTAATGTTTTTGCTGTACCTTGGTGGGTTTTCATCCTTATGTTTAACCTTGGTAAGAGTTGTTCCCACAGTAGCATTTAGCAGTGTGTGAGGTAATACACAGCATTGCATACAGCAGCATTACATCCAGAACATGGTGGAGGTTTGGCACCATTTGCTTGAATTTTGCATTACTGTATTTAAGTGGGTTTTTCTTTAATTATTTCTCTTTGACTTTTTTTCCAGTGATTCCACATAGGTGCAGGAATCATACACATAGTTAAGGATCACATTGCAAAATATTAATGATTTATTAAATATTAAATTAAACAGTGGATTATGGAGTTAGTTTTAAATAGTCAAATGGGTATTTTTTTAGCAGGTCAGTAGTGCTGCAGTTTGATCTCATTATTTTGGATATTGCTATTTTTATATATATCCTCATTTGTATTGACCTCTTAATTTATTTGTAGGTTCCCATCACTGCAGGTACTCAAAGACAGGTAGCAGCAGAAAACCCAAAAGGCACAGTGTATCTGTTATGGCATTAGAAGTGTTCCAGATACAAGATCAGTTGTCGGTGGGAAGGAGGCATACCTTGCCAATTTTGTTAGATGAGGCAATACAGGCATCCAGCCCTCCAAAGAAATCAAGAAGAAGGGCTATGAAAGACATCACAGCTGCAGGGGAGAACCTGACAGAAGTGGGGAGCCTGAATTGAATGTTGGTGAAAGGGGAAAGTCGGTGGAGGAATATCGTAATGAATTTATCAAATATTTTTGGGATGAGGGTAGAGAAAGAGTATTTGACATAGATTTGATAAGGAATTTTGGTGCCACAGCTGCATTGTCTAATAGCCTTCTTGGTAGGGTATCCCCTGGACCTGTTCCTCCCCTCCTGTCGTGAACCCAGAAGCTGGAAGCAGCCCCCCTCAGTTCTGTGAAGGACTTTGTTCCAGCCAACTATGAACTCAGTATTACCCAGTTTTTGTCCCCCATTGCTCTTATAAATTCTTCAGATAATACGATTCCTGGTTGTCACATTACCACCCACATCCCAGCTAGTATCAAAGATAATATCCACAAGAGGTATTTTGTTGATGTGTTCAGCCTGGTTAATACTGAGGTTAGCCAGTATGTAACTGATTCCAATAACTGGGGTGCAGCCTTTTCAGCAATCAGGAAAAATCTTCAGCTAAGGCTATGACTAGGAACTGGGACATGCGGTCATTAGGTGTCATGGTATTTATGGACATTATTGTGGAAAAGGATCCCAGCCAGGCTTTGGCATTGCTTGTATACTTTTTGTCAATGAAAGAAGCACATCACATTAAAGTTGGTACAGCATGGTCATTTTATGATCAGAGGTTTAGGCATATGAAAGTTCTAGACAGATCTTTCAAATGGAATTATAGGCATCCCAATATAAGTGTCATGTTGGATAAACCTAACACACTAGAGAATAAAGAATCCAACAGATGCCCCAGCAACAGAAAGTTTTGTTCGGCTTTCAACAGTACCAAGTGCTTCTGGTCTTCCTGTAAGTTTCCACATTTATACTCTCCCTGCAGTAAAGAGAACTCATCCTTTAGATGTTGGGCTAAGTCAGGCCACCCATCTTATATCATTCCATCTTCATATCAGGAGAATGGCATGGCTTTCTCGCAGAATTACCTGATCAGTGAAAAAAAACATCTTTTTCATAGCTCAAGAACCAATGTATCAAGTGGTCTAGCCAGGGGTCAGTCTTTCTCACTCCCCAGTCAAACTAGATAAATTGATTAAGTTGATAGCAGTTATCCTAATTTCAAAGCTGCTGAGTTCCTTACTAAGAGTTTTGGTGATGGTTTTAGTATTCATTCTTTGGTTGCACTATATTCCAGGCCAGTTATGAATTTGCTATCAGTCAAAGGACATAAAGATATTGCCAACCATTTAATTGAGAAAGAAATATTAGGTGGTAGGGTCTTGGGCTTCTTTTTCCATCCCCCCGACCTTCATTTAAAAATGCTCCTATAGATTTAGTACCAAAAAGAAGGAGGGAGAATTCATATTAATCCACCACCTTTCTAACCCAGTCACTACTTTTGACAATGATTTTATTGACAAGAAGCAATGCAAATTATGCTACTCATCCTTGGAACAAGTGTCTGAAATGATCTTGAGATACTCAGCTCCATTGCTTTGCAAGCTAGATATCCAGTTGGCTTTCTGCTGGCCCTCAATCAGGCTTGAAAACTGGCCTTTGTTAGTTTTTAAGCTGGATGGGAAGTAGTATTTTGACATGGCCATGACAATGTGGTGCTCCACAGCTTGTTCCACATTTGAAGTCTTCAGAACAACATTTCATTGGTGCTGACAGCAAAAAACACCAAGGCAAGTCAGCAATGCATTACTTAAATAATTTTATGATAGTAGGGGAGGGTAAGGTAGGAACTGCAGAGAGGATGTCAATATTCGTGGATATTTGAACAAGCTTGGAGGGTCCTTTGGCAGAGGATACATTAGAAGGACATTCATAAGATTTAACTTTTCTAAGCTTAATGGTGGATGTTCCTTTAAGGCCCTTCAAGCTTTTAAGAGACAATATAGACCATTGAAATTTACAATCCAGAAGTTTGTTGTGGCCAACAATACTAAGGTAGCTGAGGTATTGCACCTTTATGAGTTATTAAACTTTGCTTGCAGAACTATTGCACCTGGTAGAACCTTTCTTTGAGCCATATCAAACTTGTTAAAAGGCAGCAAACTCAAGCATTACAGGTTAGAATTACACACAGAGTCCAGGATGAACTTCATTTCTGGTGTACCTTTTTGAACCAGTACAATGAAGTATCTTTCTGGGAATTGCCTTAGGTGTCATCCATTGAGTTGCAACTGTTCACTGACACTGCAGTTGGGGTTGGAAAGGAGAGCTACTTTTGAAGTGTTTGGTTTGTTGCCAAAAGGCTTAAGTCATGGAACTTAGAAAGGAGAAAAGACATTACATTCTTGGAGATTTTCCAGAATGGATTGCCACTTTCATATAGAAAGAGCATTGGAGGAATTTCAGGGTGTTCTTCTGTTCAAACAACTGGACAGTAGTTCATACTCTGAAAAAATGCTCCTCTAAGTCCAAATAGGTGCATTCTGATATCAGGCTTCTGGTCTTGTATTTCCAAATCAACTTAACATTTTCAAGCATACATGTTCTGGGGTGTGATAATGGTATTCCTGACAGTTTGTCCCATTTTCAGTTTGTCAGGTTTTATCAGTTGGCCAAGGATGCAGATAGGTTTATAGGTTCATTGGTAGGTACTAGGCTATCACCCCTAGGGCCTATACAAGCCTAGCCAAAAAGGTACCCTGGCTTTCACCACCCAAGAAAATTATTTAACTGTGACCTTGTTGAGCAGACCCACAGAGATGATCCTCAGGGTAAATTTCCTTTTTCCCATCCAATCATCAGGATTTTTCTTGAAGAGTGCTAATGAGGAGCTTTGTTTGATATAGATGGGTAGTTTGTTCCAGAGTATGGGAAATCTTTGGGACAGGAATCTATCCCTCCAGCATGTTCTGTTTATTGTGGTGACAAGGTTTAGGTCCCCAGAGTGTGCAGCTCAGAGGGATTGGGATTTCTTTAAGTGAAGCATGTCCAACAGCTCTGGGTTTGACATAGCTTTGTATGTTAGGCAGAGATCACCTCTGAGTAGGCAATATGTGATGGAGTAAAGCTGGAGTTTTTTTAGATAGTCTGTGTAGGGCATCTGTTTGAGGCCAGTAATCCTTTTTGTGAGGTATTTCTGTGGCCTTTCCAGTTTTTTGTAGTTGTCTTGTGAGGTACATACCAAAAGAGGCATTGTACTCTATAATGGGTCTAATGATTGATGAGTTGAGGGGAACAATGACCTCTTTTTTCCTGGATGAGAAACCTTTTGTAATGAGGTGTGCAATGTAGAAGGATTTCCTGAATACTGTGGCGATGTGATTATCAAAGGAGAGACTACTGTCCATCTGTGTCCCAAGGTCTCTTATCACACTCTCGGTGTTAAGTAGACTACCACCTATGTGGTAGCTCATGGGTACAGAGATTTTTACCAAAGGAGGTGGCAATGCACTTTTTGGCATTGAGCTTGAGGCCATGGCTTTGACACCAGGCATCTGTCTCATTGAGGCCTTTTTGTAGAATGTCCACATCGTTAAGAGTTTCAATTATGGCTCCTAGTTTGTAGTCATCTGCGAACCTCATTAGTCAAAGACCTTCTGTGTTAGCTTGTACTTCAGAAAAGTAGATAAGAAACAGGAGATGACACAGGACTGAACCCTGTGGTACTCCAATTGTCACCGCTCTGAAGTCGGATTTGTAGTCTGATACTTTCACAGTTAGCAACCCATCTTGTGACATAGGGATTTATACCTAGTTTAGTGAGTTTATCTATAATTCAAAAGCCTTTGGTGTGATCTAGATAGGCTCTGTGAACCACCTTACCCTCATCTACAGCTTTGGTGACTGCTTCAAAGAAGTCAATTAGGTTTAGGAGACATGATCTGCCTTTTACAAACCCAAACTGGGTGGGGTCCAGAGTTTGGAAATTGCTAATGTCTTTGTTTATAAGTTCCATGATGATACGTTCCATGGCCTTGCAGACCAGGCTTGTTAGGCTAATGGAGCAGTAGTTCCTGGGGTCCGTGGTGGCTCCCCCTTTGTGGAGTGGACAACTGTCACTGTGCACCATTCAGTGGGAACAAAGCCTGAGGTGAGACTATGATTGAACATGGTGCTTAGGTGGGGTGCCAGTTCATTCTGTAGTTCATGTAGAATGCTGCCTGGGATGTTGTTAGGTCCCATGGATGCTGTGTTCTTGGCTTTGGAGATTGTGTTTTTTACCTGTGCAGCCATGTTTACAGGAACTTTGTATTCTTCCGGTATAGAGATGGGTCCATTAGGGAGTGAGGGGGGGGGGTAAAGTTAGCACTGATACTATCTGCCAGGATGTTGGCAATATCAGTTGGGTCTGTATATTTAGTGCCATTGTGCTGTAATTCAGAGCAGATCTGAGTGTTGCCATTGTGATTCTTGGCATAGCTATAGAATGCTTTGTGATTGTCCTTAGAATCAGTGGTGATTTTGTTTTCATAACTAGCTTTGGAGGATTTTATGAGGGATCTGAGGCTGACCAGGATTTTACTCTTTTTTGCAACAGTTTCTTTCTTCTGTTGTAGAGTTTGTTCCTTTTTTTGGAGGATAGCATCTTAGTTCTGTTAGAGATAGCATGATCTCTGCACTCATGTAAGTGCTTATAAAGTACATTTGTGTAGGATTCAGCAGTCGTACATCTTTTGTCCATCTGCATGGGTGTAATGAAGTTTGCCACTTCTGTCTTAAGAAGTGTGAAGTTGACTTTTTTGGGAAATTTTTTACGATCCACTTGGAAACTTCATTTCCCTGGAAATTTGGTTGATTGGAAACAGATAAATGGATCCTTAGTGTCAAATTCCTGTGCTAAAATACAAAAAGGATGCACTCATATTTAGTTTAATCTTTTAAAGTTTTTTACATTTCATTACCCAGAAGTAAAAGACAACAAGGTTTAGCTTTGTTCTTGCAATTTCTGGCACACCAATGCTGTAAAGGCTGTAAAGGAGATGGTCTGAACATAGTCCAGATTTATTTGGTAGCCCTGGGTTGGTTATCCCACTTTCTGGGAATTATGGATTATTCGGACCATTGGCTATTGTTCAAGATGATCCAAAGCTGGGAAAATGCTAAAGGGGCCAATAAGTAGAGCAGAAATCTGATAGGTTTATGCCTCCTGGACATCACTGTTGAAGGTTTATTTATATCAGTGGCTGATTTCTACTCATCCAACATGTGATCAGCATTTTTATCCAGTCTTTATGCTGGAGTTTTACACACTGGTGAATTGTTGAATTCCTGATGTTGGGATGATGTGGTGATTCATAATGAATTCCTTTTGCTTTGACTGGGAAAGTCCAAGACTGATCAAGATGGTTAAGGACATCAGCTGGATAAAACCAGGCCCATGGCTATTTGTCCTGTGCACTGAATAAATCTGTTTAGAAAGTTGGTTCCTGGAACAAACAAAACAGGCTTAGCTTTTACAACTGTTTTCATCTGGCTTGTTAAACTTGTAGATGCTAACTTGGCCTTAGTTAAACTCAATCCATTCTTTTTGGATAGGACACACATCACATTTGTAAATGGAATTCCATTCCTCTAAAGTGTTGAAAAGAATATTATCTGAAAACTTTTTGTTATACATTAGGCATTATCACCATGAATTTGTGTTACGGAAAAATAAGTTATCTGGATTTTGGGTCACTCATTTATCAGCAGAGCAGCTTTCCAACCTTGTCTCATCCAAAGAGCCATGTTAGGTTTCTGGAGCATAACCATTGGCATAACCATTGACCAGTCCATCATTTTGCTTTTTTACAGCTTCTTGGTTTAATTTTTGGGAATTATGGTGCCATCTTTCAGTCCAATGGAAAATCAAAAGGCCAGTACTCAGTGATGTGTGTAAAAGACTTAAATTTTAATATAACATGTGTAACATGTATAAGTTAGGCAAAAACAGATCGGTTTCAGCTGAAACAAAATATAGCCTTCATCAGTGTGAATCATAAAGCACAGAGTTACAGATGCCTTTTTTATTTAACATATTCCAAACAAAAGTTCTGCTCATTGGTTGACTATAACTGCCCATTTAACCCAGGTGGAAACAAACTGGTTATCTATTACAAACGCAAAACCACAATTGCGTGGATACGGAAATGTCGACACATATTGAGCAAACTGCGAAAACACCGAACGTCCTGAAGCGTGAAATTCTAAATGTTGAATCATCATAGTTGGCCCTTCTCTGGTATAGCTCCTTAAGGTAAGTGTGCAATAGTTACAGACCTTAGGGTTAGGGTGCAGGTTAAGGTAAGTGCATACATAGTAATATATGTAAGCTTTAGTTTAGGGTTAGAAGTAGGGTTTTGTTAAGTGTATGTTTGTGGATTATTTATTTTGTTTGGGTTTAGCTCCTTAACGTAGTTGTACAATAGTTACGGACCTTAGGGTTAGGGTGCGGCTTAATGTAAGTGCATACATAGTAATATATGTGAGCTTTAGTTTAGGGTTAGAAGTAGGGTTTTGTTAAGTGTATGCATGTGGATTATTTATTTTGCTTGGGTACGTAGTATGTAGTGGGTGGTGGGGTTGGCCAACTATGCCGATTCGACATTTTGAATTTTGCGGTTCTTGCCATTCAGTGTTTTCATGGTTCACTCAATATGTGTCAGCGTTTCTGTATTCATGTATGTGAGGTTTTGCGGTTATGATATAGACCCAAACAAACCACCCAACTTGATAATCCACTTTTTTCTTTATTATTTAGTATAGAATGCCAGATTTGTTAATCCTATCTGCAATAATTCTATCTATGACAGTAAATCTAAAATTAGCAGTAGTATGTATAAGGAAATGCTTGTATAAAGCATTAGTTTGTCTTTTATTCCTAATGTCACTAACATGCTCTGATGCACGTAGCCTAAGTGGTCAAGAAGTCTATCCAATATAAAACACTGAACAGGAACAAGTGGCAAGATAAATTACCCAATCTGTACCACAATTTGTTAAAAACTTAATATCATATATACTGTTCCTATGTTCTTATTGGTAAACTGTTTGGATTTGGCCACCCTTGAACAATGTAGACAGTGTCCACATGGGACACAACCATATAAAGGATCTCCTGTCAATGTTAGTTGGAATATGTCTCTAACTGGTATTGGTCCACATTTATAATGGCTAAAATGTGAGCCTAGAGTTTTGCCCTTATGAAAGGAAAACAAGCATTTATCATGTAGAATATCAGATAGTCTATGGTCAGCTAGCAGTATATTCCAATGTCTATTAATGCTATCCAATAATATATTGGTATTCTGCCCAAAAGTAGTTACTAAATGAATATCAGGATTCCTTGACTGCTGTTTAACCTTGTAAACCAATACATTACTCCTGTCAAGCATAGGTACCCACTTGCTGGCGGTCAGGATACTGCCAGGGTTATAACATCTCTCCTTAAACCTTTTTGTCAAATCATGTTTGACATGCTTATAGCTATCTGGATTAGAACAGATACATCTCATGTGGAGAGACTGCGATTTAGGTATATTACATGTGATATGTGATGGGTGGAAACTGGATGCATGCAGTAGTGAATTGTATTGTGGGTAGTTATGGTATACCTGGGTGTCCAAGGTATTATCAGTATTTCTGGTAACTAAAACATCCAAAAATGTTATCTATTCTACATGATAATTCACCGTAAACTGTATTTCCCACGTATTACTGTTTAGATATTCCACAAACTCTGTTAGATATTCAATGTCTGCCCTCCAAACCATCCAACAATTGTTTAAATATCATCACCATATATCAGTGTCATCCAGATATATATTATGAGTAGGGTAATAAATGAGTTTTTCTTCCAAAAAGCCATAAATAAATCAGCGTAAATCAGGGCAAATGATGCTCCCATGGCTGTACCCTGTACCTGCCAGAAACATTTGCCTCAATAATAGAAGATGTTTTGGTAAGTACTTGTTCTGCTAAGCAGAGCAAAAAAGTATTGACCCCAGGTCGATAAAGTTCAGATCTCTATAGGCAATGTTTCAAAGCCTGTAAACCCACCCAATGAAGGATATTGGTGTATAAGGCCACCATGTCCAAAGTGCATAGCAGCCATCCGGAGTCTAATTGCATATCTGGGATTATCTGTAAAAATTCAGTGGTATCTTGGATTCTGGACCTAACTAATTTCAACAAAGGTTTAAGGTGATTGGTCAAAAACTGGGAAACTGGTTCCATAATTGAACACCTGCCCAACATAATCGGTCAACCTGGAGGGTCATATAGATTCTTGTGTATTTTAGGCAATAAGTATAGGTACTGATTACTGGGATCAGGCACAGTAAGATGATGCAATACTGAATCTGAAATGATATCTTGTTCCTTGACTGACAAAAGAAATTGATTATTCTGCTATCTGAATCTGTAACAAGGGTCCAGAGGCATATACATATAATAACGGCCATCATTCAATTGCCTCTCGGGTTCAGCATGTTACTTAGCCAAATCCATCACCACCACAGCTATAACTTTATCAGCTGGTAAGATAACCAAATTTCTATTATTCTGGAAATCCATGATTACCTGTTGTTCAATCTTTGAGAGATTATTAGACATTATCTTGGATTCTCTAAAGTGGAAGTGTAGATCTTTGGGAAGACTGGTTTGAAACATGTGAACATTATGATGCATGGGAGGCATGAATGTGGATTTATAAAATTTGAATGTGTTATCATCCACATGAGTTGTTGATGAATCAATGTGTAACCTCAAATTTAATAAACGACAAAAGGAAGTAACATCCTGTGCAAAGGTATCTTCAGAAACATAGAAAAAAAAAACAGGCTACAGAATTTAACCCTTTATTTAACAGGTGCAATTCAACTCCAGATGAAGATGTGGATGAAATATTCCCATTTCCAGTTGCATTTATTTCTGTGTCATAATTTTGAGTAATGTCTCTATATTGCTTATGTGTATGGTGCTTTCTCTCTCCTCTGTGTATCCTGCCCCTAAAGGGTTGTCTGAATTCCTATGTTTTGAAGCCATGGGTTCTGTGATATGTTGTATGTCGAAATCCGTGACAGAGGATGATTCCTTACCTAATATCCCACTATGAGAAATTTTAGATTTTTTGAGAATGGACTTAGATTTTTTTCTCTTAAAGGCTTCCTATCCAAATTATCAAATTTTACATATTTAGTTGTACGAAAGGGTTTGCCCCTTTGGTAGTCTCCCATGTTCCTATGAAATGTGTGCATTTTCTTTTCCTTTAACTGTTGTTCCAAAGTTAATAGTTCCTCACTCAGCTGACTTAAGCAAGATATGTAACATGGCTGACCCTCACATTTTTTAGTTTCATCACAAATACTGGCTACCTCTGATATGTATGAATCTATACAATGATCAAAATGTGATGTTAACACATCTACAAAGCTCATAGAAGCTTTTGGTTGGGCAAAACCCATTGTTCTGCTAGGTCTCCATCTATATTTGCAACCAATGGTTGAATTCGAACCCTAAGAACTCTTGGTGAAATCCCCTTGGCTTGATAGGCCTTAAAGAGTCTGAGGTGCCAGATATTGGTACTTAATAATCTTATACTTTTGATTAACGTCTGAAAAATAGAAATACATATACTGTTTGGCACCTGCATGTCAGCTACTCCATTCATACAGCTCTAGGGTCCCAATCCAAATATACCCAGATCATCCCTGTCGGCTGACAGCCCTTGTAAAATTCGGTTGAGATCCATAATGACTTTGTTCTAAAAAAGTTAATATATATATATATATATATATATATATATATATATATATATATATATATATATATATATATGTATATATATATGGTTTACTATCACAATGCCGATGTGCACTTGCACGGCTATGAAGTATTCGAACAACAGATGTTCGAATACTTCATATTTCGGCAGATGATGTGAGCAAACATTACCATTGCGAATGGACTGCGCATTCGCAATTCTAACATTCGCTCATGTGAGGGGATCACGGTACAGTGCGGTTGGGGAAATACATCCCTTTCCTCACTGTAGTGCGATCTCGGAGTTGGAATATTAAGTTGGGGGGTTGTGGGGGACACAACCCCCCACAGGGGGGGTGCAGGGGAGCTTGCCCCCCTGCATAACTGTGTGTTTAGGCTGGTTAGGTAGGTAGTTACGGGACAGGTGGGAGTGCTGTGTATTGCCGAAAATGTTGCGAGCGACATTTTCGACAATACACAGCTGTTTTCGACTTTAGGAAAATTTGGAAATGTTAATTTCCGATGTATAAATTCGAAAATGCAGACACGTTTTGTTCTAATTTCTGAATTTATGATAGTAAACCTATATATATATATATATATATATATATATATATATATATATATATATATATATATATTTATATCTCAAACTACTTAGTAAAGATGTGAAAAAAATATTATTGTTCTACCCCAATATAGATGTTAATGAACAAATATATCTGGCTGAAATCTGTTAGTATACCACCATACAAATGTTCAAACAAAACAAAAAGTCATTTTTATTTGTAAAATTTGCGACAACACTGGGATACAGAATGGTATGATCAATGTCCCATAGATGTGCAAATACAATATATAACCTTAAATATAAGAATTTATGAAAATCTATGAGAATTTGTATCTGGTCTGATAAACCAGGCTCCTAGTTAAGACTCTTTGGGCTAATTGAGGGGAACAATAATAGTCAATGTGTATCCCGAAAAGAATAAAAAGAGTTATATTCAGCCAATACATTCATAGGCTCTACGAAAACCACATTCATGCAATGCTAGGTTCACCTTGTTTATTTAGGAAAATGATTCCTCACAAATACAATGATCAAAATCAATTAAGAGGAGAACAATCATAGCCCTTGCATCATCAAAAATTCGTAAACCTAATCGTTCCATATAACAAATCCAGTATGTATGGATATTGAATTCACAAATCTATGTTCACCTGTATGACAAAAATGTTTAATATATGTGTATATATATATATATATATATATATATATATATATATATATATATATATATATATATATATATATAAACAAAAAGCCTGTAAATGTCAGAGCCAATACAAAAAAACATACATGGCAATAGACCATGTTCATATTAAAAGACAAGCACATACTATGTTTTAACCGCCAACCTATGCTGTGAACCACAGTAGCCAAAGCTCTAAAATTCAAAACAATAGTATACTACAAAAAAACTCAGTCCAGGATATAATTCCTTCTGATTGTGAATATACAGATATAAATGGCCACAGTAAACATGACCACATTCATGGATGTAAGCTTATATAAATTCATAGTTGGTCAGAATGTCCATATGTCCATATATTGAAACTAAGGGAAAATATCCTGAGACAGGAAACAATCGGCTCACTATTAATGTATTGTATTCAATTCCCCTAAGAGATAAACAGAGAATGATAATCCTATATTTGACAAACGAGGCCCAGAATCATCAAGTTAAGCTGTAAAACTCTATACATGTGTCAGAGCCCAAAGGCACAATACCTAGAAATCCCAAAAATATATACTACCTCTGATATAAGTATTATAGGCAACATAGCCATTCCCCCATCCATGCCCGTAAAAAAGTATCACCATGTATTCAAAAAATAATGAAAATAATATATAAACACATAAAAATATGAATTCACAGGAGAATTTCACTATGAGTCCCAATGTCCATGTCACTTGTGTCCATATGTCCTATATCTGTCTAGCTGAATGGAAAAACAAAATTGTTTCCTTATACAGCTGCTCGATCATGATCTCATAAGGATCCCAGATATATCCCTTAAAATGGTGATAATCCATCCTCCAAGATGTGAAGCCTAGACCCAATTGCAGTGAAATCATCTAATAAACCAACAAAGCTGAATGAATGGAAGTCCGGACCGTACATGTTCAATGAATTACACACCTAAATGCAAAAAGACAAAAATCCAAAGAGTAGCTAATCCAAAGAGTGTCCCAAAAAATCACTTGGCCCTTCCAATAATATCCAACTTGTTGCACCGTATGTCAAAGTACCAACATGCCAATGATACCCAAAAAGAGAAAAAAAAAGGATTAAATAAATCCCATAACTAAACTGCATAAAGTTCTGCCAACTTTCAGCCCATCAAAGTTTAAACTAGGCTGTGGTTGGGGGGGGGGTGACCTAGTTTTGTACCCACAATGTGTTTATAGGCAGAGTTTTGTCTGATCTTCAGAGACTTTATATATTGTACCCTCAAATGGTGTTATTTTGGTCTGCTATCAGGGCTAGAATTTGATGAGCTGGTGCAAGGAGGGAGACAGCTGTCGAAATCTCCAGGCACTTCATAAACCATGGAGTGTCTTGTGCATCCACACAACTTGGAATCCAGATGATACAGGAGAAAGACTTGGACAAACCAAATGTTATGACCATAATGATGTCCATATTAATAACCTGCTGTTTTATTTAATGTGGACATTATTCTATTAGTTGAAAAATATTTCAGAAGTATATGTTCTGAGGTTGTTTAGCATTTTAGTGTAATTAATTCTAATTTGAAGGCTGATGGGGGAGATGGCATGGCTATGCCATTTTTGTCCTGTGGCATACCCTCCCCCAGTTTCTTCTCTGTGGCTTCTTTGCATGGGCAGTGTGCTTTTTCAGGTTTAAGCCATGGCCAAGGCAAATGCTGTTGGGGATGAGAGTCAAACCCTAAGAATATTAATAAGCAGGTTAGAGGCAACTTGTGGTATGCAACCAGACCCTTCAATATTGACTTTGAATGGGTTTGGTTATGCCAGGTGGCTTAAGGGTGGATTTTACAAATGTGGTTTTGTTGTGGGTATGAAGTTAAGTTTTTTATGTTATCAGTAATGATGGCTATTGTTTCAATAAATGGTTGCAGTGCAAATTCTACTGTCTTTATTGTCTAAGCTTAGAGCACTACATCGTCTGTATCTTATTTCTGCACTAATTCCAATTATATGAGCAGTTTCCAAATTTTACTTCCTCTGCATCTTGTGTTCCAGTAGACTTGCCCTTGCTTTGCAGTAGCTGTCCACTTGTGCTCATTTACTAGGTTTGTGTACAGGCAACAACTTTTGTTTACATTGTGTGTCCGAGCTTCTGTGTTCCTTTTCATGGCCAAGAAACGGTACTGATAAACACGTAGGCTTGCTTAACAGTATGCATATTCAATGAGTGCACCTTCTCATCATGCTAACATGCTTAAATTGTGTAGTCTTTCCACAAAGGTATTTGTTAAAGAATCCCAGGGCAGGTCATAAGAGACCTGCATATTTAGGTAGGCACTTTCTCTCATTTGATCAGCATGTTTTCACTACAGTTATAAAATCCATCTATCTATCCCAGTTAATCTCGAATGAAATGTCTTCAAGATCCAAAGAAGCCATTCCACCATTGTTCTCAGCTTTTATCAGACTTATCATTAAATAAGGTCCCCTTTTCTTATGTACATCTTCAAGAATATTGCTCAAGGCCCCAACGATTTAAAAAAAAATGAAAAAAAAAACTGAATCCTTAAACCCTTTAACTATGCTGATAGATTAGCACAATTCTTCTTATACTCAGTAGTCTACCAGCTGTTCTGAGGTAATCAGTATCTCAGCTTTCAAGCCATGAAATACCCAATTCTATTTGACTTCATATTTCTTCAAAAAAGCAATGGCTCTATATACACCCATACTAGAGACCTAAGCTAACACTAACAAATAAGCAAGACTCATAGGGAGGGATATTTTCCTAACACAACCTAGAGAATAAGTTACTAAACAAAGTGCTACTTCTTTTAAGGCTTGGCTTAATGAATTGCTGGATGTATAGACATAAATTCATGGAAGAGTTATCATAAACAGCATTGCTGATTCGCGATGTGATTACAATTAACTATTCATAAAGAATGGCAAGACCTTTCAAATGGGTCTACTAAAAGGTGTATATGACTAGGCCTCTTATGGTCTGTGTGATCACTTGTCTAGTATTGTTCCTATATTCCTATGTTCCTTCACATGTCTTCATCATAATTTTATGGACCCGATTCCATAAAGCTCATGGAAGCTATTTGCAGACAGTGCAGCACACTGAGAGAAAACTTCAGTGCTCCTGCTCTGGACACAATTTCAGAAGATACACTGACGACGACCCAAGTACTCAGATATTCAGCATGGGATTCTGTGCATGCCGGTATGATTCCATAACACATCATGTGGACACAATGTAACATAAATGAAATAAATATCAACACTGACTCCATTTCTGAAATCCTCTGTGTATGCTGTACATACCCCATATAATTCAAGCCTGCTGTTAATGAACTGCAACAGGCTACAGTGATAAAAGCTGTAAGTGAAGCTGTGGTTGTGCAACCTAGAAGGCAGCCAGCTAGAGTAAGAGCAAGGCTGCAACTAAACCAGTTAGCAGACCAGCAAATAATCAACAGATAATGGCTAAACAGACAACTGTGTGCCCCACACATGTCTGTACTGACCCTGTAAGGAAACCTCATCCCCTTAAAACCAAAGAGTGTCTTATCCTGAATGTATTTACATAAGGGACATTCCAGAGACACATGGGAGATGCTGTGGGAGCAGATTGCTGCCAGTCATATCCTGACAACATTCCTGGAAGTACTACGCAGCAAGGTGTATGACAATATACACTTTCCATGCACCCCCATGGAGTGGAAATCTGCAATGCACCAGTTTTACAGCATTGCAAACTTCCCCATGCACTCAGTGTAATAGATTGCACACACATATTTATCAAGGCATCAGTACATCCTGAAACAGACCAAAACATAAACAGAAATGGCTGGCAATCCATCAACTGCCAAGTTGTCTGTGCAGCAGATGTCAGCATAACAAACATCATGGAAGTGTCCATGATGTTGCCATATGGAGGGAAAGTGGACTGAGTGTAGTATTCCAGCAAGGTGAAATACCTAAAGGACTACTACTAGGTTTGTGTAGGCGCTCATCTAGGACAGAAGCTAATGATAACACTCATAACAATATCCATCCTGACCACATTTGTTTCCTCACTCCACAACAGGTAACTGTGATTATCTACTTGAGTCGTGGCTAACGATACTGTACCATGAACCATCCAAATCTGCACAGGAGGCCTACAATAGAGCACAAGCAACAACCAGAAACAACACAGAGCATGTGCCCGGTGTATTGAAAATTAAGTTCAGATGTCTGTAGATATCCGAGATTACACTACAATACACACCTGAAAAGGCAGCACAGATGATAACAATGTGTGACATACTGCACAACATGCTAAGTAGGGCACATGGCAGTCTTCTACCTGTAGGTGTGGGTGAACTACACCACAAACCCCAGATGTCTGAAGAGCACATTCCACAAGTGTCAGAGGAGGAGCAGGGGGACATAAGGGACAGAAGTCACACATGTAGGCAACATAAGGTGCAAACATAAGTGCATACCCAGGCAACATGGCAGCATCTGGCCTACATCTTTGAGTCATGACAAGCCATGCATACATGAGTACATAGATTGAACACTGATGTTTAGATGTTGCCCCACCACAACAATACAGATTGCATCTAATGGAAATTGCCCACTAGATGTACACACTGAGCATCAGGCATAGTAGCTCAATCATAATATATTGCAAATGTGTGACAACAGGGATCATCATCTCAGGACACAGCTGACATGGGTGTGCGTACACATTCACATTGTTGTATCACTGTATGGAAAACAATAAGGGGCATACATTAGTTCTACTCAATTTATCTCTGCAACATAATAACATGAAAAAACAGAAACCACACAGTACATAATGCAGAACTTTTACAATCAGTAGACACATATCACAGTAAAGTGGTATGTCAATAATATAAGCCAGCTATGTAAACTACACAGTTGGACACAATCTAATGCAGTTTAGGGTGACCTTGCTGATGTCTTACAACATGGTCCCCTCTACACCTAACGTGTACAGCATATGTTGCCCTGGTTGCTCCACAGAGGAGATTGATGGGGTGACAATGCAATGTTGAGATGGAGCATGACTGCAAGTTGAAGGTCTTGTGACTAGCAGGGCCATAGCAGATAGACCAGCAGTTGAACTCTGTGCAGGTGGACCAGAGACTGTGATTTTTGATGGCCAGTGGTCATCCTGCAGACAGGTGCCCTGCCTCTCCCATGCTGCAATGTGTTGGTCACAGTCAGGGAATGCAGAATGCTACTGGTAGTATGACACTACTGCAGTCATGTAGAGGCCAGAGTGTCTATGGATAGTCCCGTAGCTAAAGACTGTCATTCTGAGCAGTCATTGCAGCCATAATCTCACCATGTCTGTGCTGATGTCATTCTTGCATGACAAGTAGTTGTGTGCCACATGATCTGTGGCACCTGCAAGTGCAGGGATGTCTGGCCAGTGCCATTGCTGTGACAGTTGATTTGCTTGCAGCAGGAAGCAGACACTCTATAGCACCTAGCCATACACACCATCTGCATGTCTATGTCTACTGCGACACACGTGCACATGTTTTTAACAGTCTGAGTTTCTGGCTGCTGTTGGGAACTGCCATAAGCAGAGGTCTCAGCTGGGATCTGTTAGTCAACAGCCTCACCCTAAATAACATCAAATGGGACAGTATCCTCTGAAACGCTAGACAACTTGACCTCCATATTTGAGGCTAGAGCTGCAGTAAAATCACTGTTAACCTCATGGATGGACTCTCCAAAAACTTCAAGGTCTTGTATGCCAGGGGCGTAAATACCATACTGAGACAAATGTTGAACCACACCATGATCGTTATATGGGCTGCAGGATGATGCAGATGGTTGATGCACTACAAGATGCAAAGACACAAATCATGACAATGTGCTTACATTACATGATGGATATCATCAAAGACATATGCCATATATATATCTCACTATGGTCTACTGTGTGTATGTTTCAAAAAATGTACATACATGGAGTATATAATTTTATAATTTGGTTACATAAATATGAGGAACACACACACACACACACACACACACACACACACACACACACACACACACACACACACACACACACACACACACACCTCTGACAACACCTCATAGGAAGATGGTGCTATTGAATAGGAATGAACTTCAACTATTGTAGGTAGAAAACAGTATCAGTGATCACATCATGGCCATCACTAACCAGCTGACCACAGTTAAACATGTAGAAGGTGTGACATACACATACCACTTGATGATGTTACTGCAGATTGGTTTAGGAATGGGAAGAATGACACAGTATTAATGGAGGATAACAACAGGATTAACAACGACAAGTATGAAACATAGTTAACAATATACCACTTACAGATTCCTGCTTTGAAGAAGTTGTGAGCTGCACTGCAGACCCTGCAGTGGGAAAGTAAAGAGAAAGACAACACAGTCATATTTTTCTTTTTTAGCAAAAACAATAGTGACACCATCATACATACAACATAGTAACATGGGCTGCACATATTCGCATGATGGACATTTCAGCTGTATGCCAGATGGGCCTGTGTTTATTTATTTATTTATTCAGTTTGATTACCGGGGAGGTCCACTGGGCTAGGGTGCCCATTTTCAGTGGTGGCCAGGGGAGAAAAGCTCCACAGAACAAAGTTTATTTAGATACACATTTTTCGAAGATAGTAAAAAATACATACAGTATGGTTCATTCTCCAAGAAATAAACAATCAATACAATTACAATTTAGTTCAAGAGAAAAATGAGAATACAGTATAATAGCTAGAAGTAATATTTAGTTATGAGTACAAATTAGTAATTGAGAGTGAGGTTAGGAAGGAGAGAGGTTAGCCAGGAGTGAAGGGGAAGGAGAGTGTGAGAGGTAAGGGTGGAAGAGTGCAGTTGCATTTCCCGTTTAGGTAGAGGTAGGAATGAAGTTGAGATTTGAGAAGCTGGCAAGCTGGGCGCTTAGGTTTATGAATGGTGATCAGGTTTTGGTGAGAAGATCTAAGAGGTCTGAGGGGGGAATATGGTTGCAGTATGTTGGATAGTGTGGGGCAGTTTGAGGGTTTGAATAATAATTTGTGGACTGTGGTTAATTGGTGAAAGTCTAGTAGGTTGGGGAGTTCAAGCCAGTTTAAGGAGTGAAGGGAATTGCAATGGTGAGAGGAGGATTTGACACTGGTGGCAAATCTGGAAATGTTGTTGTAGCATATTTCCAGTTTGGAGGTAAGTGTGGAAGATAAGTTAGTGAGCAGGGGAGAGCCATACATGAGAGAGGGAAGGAGATAGGTAGAGGCGAGAGTTAGTCTGGAGGAAGGAGAGAGGAAGTGGTTGTTTCTGTAAAGTAGGCCAAGTTTTATGTGAGTTTTTTTGATGTTTAGCTGGATATGGGAGTTAAATTTTAGCTGATTGTCAATAGTGACACCGAGAAGTTTGGCAGAGGGTACAATCTCTATTGGGAAGTTGTTAAGGCTGGTAATATGAAGAGAGTTTTCATCAAGAGGTGATGATTTAGAGGGGGAGAATAGAAGGATCTTGGTTTTATTGGAATTAAGAGAGAGGTGATTTAGGAGCATCCAGTTTTCAGTGGTAGAGAAGGCATTTTGAGTCAGAGATTGGAGCTCTGCTAGGTTAGTGGTGCAGCAAATCAAAGTGGAATCGTTGGAGTATTGTACAATTTTGGAGTTAGGAATGACTTTATGGAAGTCATTAATAAAGATATTGAATAGCAAAGGGCCTAGTATGGAACCTTGGGGTACTCCAGTGGGAGTAGAAAGGAAAGAGGATGTGGCTTGGCCCCATTTCACTGCTTGGGATCTGTCTGAAAGATAGCTGGAGAACCAATAAAGAGTTTTTCGGGAAAGGTTAAGATTAGAGAGATGATTTAGAAGGTGGGTATAAGAGATGGTATCAAAAGCTTTGGATAGGTCCAGCAAGACAGAAGATACCAAATTACCATAGTCACGGGCTGAATTGACAGAATTTAGGAAGAAGAGAAGGGCAGAGTTAGTACTGTGTCCTAGGCGGAAGCCGGGTTGGGTAGGGGAGAGTAGCTGGTATTTGGTAAGGAATGGTAAGAGCTGTAGGTGGATACATTTTTTAAGAATTTTGGAGATAGGGGAGAGGATGGCTATGGGGCAGAAGTTGGAGACATTGTTATTTTTGCCACATTTGTGGAGTAGAATAATATATGCAGTTAACCATAATTTGGGAACGTAAGATTCAAGTAGAGATCTATTGATCAGGATGCTGATCGACAGAGCAATAGCATTTGAAGGTATTTTTAAGAAGGAGGATGGAATGTTGTCAGGGGCATTGGAGCAAGGTTTTAGTTTGTAAAGGAGTTTCTTTATTAGATTGGTGGAGACAGGTTTAAGTTCAAAATTAGGGTGGGAAGGGGAGGGAGGGGAGGATTGGGCAGGGAGGGGAGGAGGGTTATTATTGGTAAAGGTCTTAGTAAGCTCAGCTATGGAAGAGGTGAAGAAGGTATTGAATAGTGTGGCAATTTCTGAGTCAGATTTGCTGGTGTCAGGACAGGGGTTGTTTTTTGTTCCAGGCCTGAGGAGGGAATTAAGAGTTCCAGAATTGTTTGGGATTTTTAGCATGATTTTCTTGTAGTTTGACATAGTAAGACTTTTTTTCTCTAATGACTTGTTTTTTGGCTAGGTTTCTCAACTGTTTATATTTTAGTAATGTTTCAGGTTGTTTATTACAGAGGTAGATTTTCCAGGTTTTATCCCTTTGTAGCATAATGTATTTTGTGTCTTTGGTAAGCCATTGAGAGGTTTTAGTTTTAACTCTTTTATTTCTTATTTGAGCTAGGGAGTTAAGGACTGTTAAGAATGTTGAATTAAAGTAATCAACGGCTTTGTCTAGAGGTAGTGTTTTTAGGGGGTTCCAGTTAGTTAGCTTAAGGGAATCAGTGAAAGTAGTGGGGTTAAAGTTAGTTAGGTTGTGAGTATGAATGTATTGATGGAAGTGTGAGGAAGAGGGAGCAGCTCGAATGGTGAAGGCAGGGAGGCGGTCTCCTAGAGAATAGGGAATGACTCCTGATTTTATGATTTTGTTAGGATGAGGTACTCGGATCCAGTCAAGTATGGAGCCAGGGGGGTTGGTTTTATTAAGTCTAGTTATGGAGTTGGTAAGTTGAGTAAAGGTGAATAGGTTAATTGTTGATGTGGGATTAGGGTTATTGATTTTTCCCCAGTCAATATTTAAGTCTCCTAGGATGTAGGAGGTGTGGCAATGAGAGTCAGGTGGATTGGAGGAAGGGGTGGGGGAGATGAGTAAGAGGATTGGTTGGGGAGTGGGAGGGATTTGCAGGAGGGGGAATAAATGTAGGACCACTGGGGGCGGGTGGGACTTGAGGGACTTGAGGGGAGGGTAGGGGAGCGTAGTGAGCCCACAGGGCGAACAGAGCGGGAAGAGCCAAAAAAGGTGAGTGTCAGGACAGGTTGGGTTGGGAACAATCAGCTGTGTAGATAGTTGGGCAAGTAGGCCAGTGTGCACAGAGAGAGAATATAGGCGAAGAGTAGAAAAAGCTGTATATGGTTGTGGGGTGTGGGGGGGGGTAGCAAGTAAAAGTGAAGAATAGAAAGCTATGGGCGGTCAATTTGGAGCTGATAGTAAGGCAGGAGATAGTAGCTGGATACCGACTTGTAAGTACAGCAAGGTACCTTTCAGAGCCAGAGGCTGGGAAGTCTATGAACTGTGGTCTTGTTGTGGCCTTATAAAGGGCAGAAAATGCTAGATAAGTAGGTGTAGAGAAAGGAAATGGCGGCTGCTGCAGTGTATGAGTTGCAGAGAGTTCTAACCACCTGGTAGGGTTTGTGGAAATAGATTTTAAAGTTCAAAAAACCACAGTATGCTGAGTAAAGTGCCCCTTAATAAATCAATATCCAAAGAGCAAACAAAAAAGGGTACACCACAGCTGAAGATGACAAATGACTCCAGTCTTCACTTCAAGAGTTTAATGAAATAACACAAATGCAGAATCCAAGTGAGCGCTTTCACGTTCAAAAAACGTTTCATCAGACTTCAACAACTGCATGACATTGTACATCATCTTAAATAGCATTGACAATTAGCAATCATAAAAAAATCATTCCATTAGGGTTTACAATTCAAATTTAAAGATATACTTCTATATATTATAAAACCATCTAAAACAATAAATAAAATAATATGAAATAAAATAAGCAAAACACTTCATATGTATCAAATGACGCAACCAATACGACATTCATATTCTAATGGCATTTAGAACAATATACTAAAATCCCAAAGAAAATGCCAGTAAATATACAAATAAATTTAGTGTTTGTAGGGTCTAGCTGCCAAAAATGGTTTGAGTGAGACCTTTTCATTCAAGCCATATGCTTTGTGCACTTGTAGCCTCAATATCCATCTACACTCTACCACTTCAGTGTAATTTTTTATATTACCAAGTCTATTGGTTTTTTTCACCATTTCCAAGACCCTGAATTTAAAAGTATGTGTCAGGCCATTATCAATTATATGTTGCACCAAGGCATTACTTGTGTTCTCTTTATTAATGGCATACAAATGTTCCCTAATGCATTCCCGTAATGTCCTATTGGTTTTTCCTACATAAAAACATCTACATAACTGGCACTGTGCTAAATAGACTAAATCCCTTGATTTGCAATCAGCATAGAACTTAAAAGTATATTCACGTCCAGTCACAGGGTGTATAAATCTATCATCATTAGATATGTGAGAGCACTGGTTGCAAGATCGGCACGCATAAGTTCCTGACCTCTGAGAAAAAATACTCTCTCCATTATTATTTTCATAACATAAAAGCCTTTTTAATGACTTCATATTCCTATAAGTTATATTAGGTCTATAATCCACTAATTCACTTATTCTCTCATCAGTAGTCAGGAGTCTCCAATTTTTTTCAATGACTTCTTTGATCTGTGTATTCCTATTGGTGAAAGGAATAACCAATCTATTCTTGTTCTTTGCCCTAGAGAATTTTTCATCAGATGTAATGGCTGACTGCCTATGAAAAAAGGTTTACCCTTGTCTTTTCTATGCATGTTACAAAAAGTTAAGGTGTCCCTAATCTCTGTATTATTGTATCCTCTTTCAAGAAAATTCTTAGCCAATGTCTTCTGCTGTTGATCATATTCACCCTCCTGTGTGGTCAACCTGGATACCCTATATACCTGACTTTTTAGTATATTGGGAAAAATGTGTCTAGGATGCATACTGTTGCGATGTAATAAGTTATTCTTCCAGCAAGACTTTCTAAACATGACAGTTTCCATGCCATTAACCCCCTTATTTAGTCTAACATCCAAAAATCCAATGGTATTATGTGAATGTGTACACTCAAAGTTTAGAAAATCCGTAGTACCATTTATATAGATGACAAAATCATTCAATTCTTCTACAGTACCACTCCAAACAATGAACACATCATCTACAAATCATCCATAATACTTGATGCAGTCGTGGAATAGCATATTGCCCAAAACATAGATGCTTTCCCAATATGCCAACACCAAGTTGGCACAGGAGTTAGCACAAGGTGTCCCCATTGCTACCCCTTTCTGCTGTAAATAATAAGTATTATCATATAGTACGACATTGTTGCTCAATACCATGTCTAAAATAAGCATCCATTTCATAACTTCATTATTAGGGATGTCTTTATCTAAAAGTAATAACCTTACATAGTCCATCCCAATACTGTTGGGTATTTAGGTAAACAGGGATTTCACGTCAAGTGTTACCAAGATGTCACTTTCTATAATCGAGCTGGATAAGTTACATTCAGCAAGATTTTCAAGAAAGTGTTGAGTATCCCTTAATACTGATGTAATCTTTTCCACAATAGGTTTGAACTGTTTATCCAAAAAAATCAACATTGGCTCAGTAAGCCATCCAGTTCCCGAGACAATTGGTCTCAGCAGAGGGTTATAAAAATCCTTATGAATTTTCGGCAGGCCCCTAAAAGTAGGAATTAAAGGCTTCTCCACTAAAAAATACTTATATAAATCAACATCTATCACATTGCACAATAAAAGATCATATAGATGACTATGTACATCTTTAATGATCTTATTTAATGTAACGCCATTCAAATGGCGATAAGTCAGGTCATCTGATAGTAATTGATCTATCTTAATTCTATATGCATCATGGTCCATTACCATGACAGCCCCACCTTTGTTGGCTTGTCGTATTATAATATTATTATTTTTTTGTAAACTTAAAATAGCATCCTTTTCATTTCTTGTCATGTTATAGAAATTTGGTTTTACATCATCTCTTTTATATAAGTCTAATAGGTCACTCTCACATGCACGCTCAAAGGCTTCTAACAGTGGATGTATTTGAGGTGCAAATGTAGATGGTTTCCTAAATACATTCATATTAGGATTAACGTTAGCATTACATGCATCTTCACCAAATAACATTTTTAAACTAATGTTTCTGGTAAACATTTTGATGTCAATAATTATGTCCGTAACATCAGTGAAACCAGAAGGTATGAAACTAAGTCCCTTGTTAAGCACAGAAAGCTCATATTCAGTTAATTCATACCTTGAAATATTAGCCACTAGATCCTGGTAGTGGGTCGTAGTGCTTTCTTCTGTTGTTCGCATACCTCCTCGGTGTTCTTCCTTTTCCGTATCTTGTTCTGTGGTGACCACATTTTCCTTTCGAACTGCCTGATTGGTAATGGAAAAGAAGGGAAACCATTCCCTTTCATAAAGACATCGCCATCTAGAGAAGCTGTTTTTGAAGAAATATCATGTACTTTTTTCCTAACGTCCCTCATCTGCAAATTATCAGACTGATTCGAGACCAACGCTTGCTTCATTATGGCTGTGTCCTCACCACTGGAGTGCACCATCGCTTCTACTAAGATTTTCCCCGTTGTATCTCCTGGCGTCGTCATATTGCTCACGTCAACGTGTAAGTTCTCACAGCCAATGCCCGCATTCATGTCTACCTCCGCCCCCAGAGCAGGCACTGATGTCGGTATATGGGTGGTATTGTTGGAATTAATCACGCCCTTCTTATTCAGTGGATAATTATTAGAATGTCTGTTCTCTCCATTGCCATTAAAATTACTACTCATATTATCTTTCGACCAAGAGAAAACATTACCTTTTTGAAAATCAATAAAGTCCCGCTCAAGTTTTCTCTTTTTGTCTTGCAATAACTTAATATCAAGAGAAAACACTAGAGTTTTTAAATCACTATATAAGACATTCAGTTCTGTAGAACTAAGCAAGTGCTTAATCTCTAGTTCAATTGCATTGATCTCAGCGGTCAATGTTTTTTCTATTGAACAATATTGTTTGATAAGAAATTTGATATATCCATAGCTGGTATCAAGATTTATCTTCTGCCACTTACATAGTAGGTCAGGATAAGTAGTTCCAAAGGTCGGCATCTTCAATACCCTTAAACCTCTAGGAACTACTTGGAAGCTCAAACACGCTTCCATATGCTGTTTCTGCCATTGGATGTTTTTTAGTCTCTGAAGTTTGTTCTCAAGTCTTCTGGTTTTTAATATAACATCCATATTATGTTGTCTATTCACAGTAACATCCCCATTGGTAGTAAGTTCCTTAGTAGTAAGTTTTAACAATGGATTCATGGTAATGCTTACTAAACCACTAAGCGAAAATCCTTGCTCCAATTGCAGCATATCAGTGCTATTCAGCACTTCAATTTCATCAGCCATGTCTCAGCAACGATGTACAAAAGTAACAAAGTTCAAAAAAACCACAGTATGCTGAGTAAAGTGCCCCTTAATAAATCAATATCCAAAGAGCAAACAAAAAAGGGTACAACACAGCTGAAGATGACAAATGACTCCAGTCTTCACTTCAAGAGTTTAATGAAATAACACAAATGCAGGATCCAAGTGAGCGCTTTCACGTTCAAAAAACGTTTCATCAGACTTCAACAACTGCATGACATTGTACATCATCTTAAATAGCATTGACAATTAGCAATCATAAAAAAAACATTCAATTAGGGTTTACAATTAAAATTTAAAGATATACTTCTATATATTATAAAACCATCTAAAACAATAAATAAAATAATATGAAATAAAATAAGCAAAACACTTCATATGTATCAAATGACGCAACCAATACGGCATTCATATTGTAATGGCATTTAGAACAATATACTAAAATCCCAAAGAAAATGCCAGTAAATATACAAATAAATTCAGTGTTTGTAGGGTCTAGCTGCCAAAAATGGTTTGAGTGAGACCTTTTCTTTCAAGCCATATGCTTTGTGCGCTGGTGGAAGTCATGGATCTAAACCAGAGAAATGTTTAGTTTTTGGTCAATGCCACAAATGCAATAAACAGAATAATTTCAAAAGGTTTTGTAAATCAAAAGGCCCACATTCTTTTTTTAAAAGGGAGCATTTTAAGAAATGGTTGATCAGTTAGACAGTAGCAGTTCTACTCTTTATGTTGATGGTGTGTCAATGCTTCATGAAATGGTCAATACAGTAGATTTAAGGGCAAAGATTGAAGTATTTTGTAGTGTTCAGATAAATGGCAAACCCTTAGAACTCAAAGTTGATACAGGTTCCAAATGCAATGTTATGTCATTAGAAATGATTGCTAGAGTGTGTAATGGTGAAAGGCTTGATTTGGCAAGGTGTGTGAAGCTTGTTGCTTATGAAGGTGAAGAAATTCAAACCAAAGGCTCAGTAGTGCTTTCATGTTACTCTGCTGGAAGAAGCTATGACTTATTCTTTTATATGGTCAAAAGGCACATCCAGTCATTATTAGGACTCAGAGACAGTTTGAAAATGGGACTGATTTCATTTAACAAGGAAGTCCACCATGTTATCTTAAAAGACCACTGGTCTAATTTTGCCCAGCTCATTTTTTCTACCTATGCTGATGTATTCCAAGACAAACTAGGCAAACTTCCAGTTGTGTACTCCATGAAGTTAGACCCAGAGGTCAGTCCAGTTATCAGGCCAGTACAAAAAGTTACAATAGCCATGCATGACAGAGACAAAGCCAAGTTAGATAAAATGGTGCGACAAGGTGGGATTTGTCCAGTCGAAACTCCAACTGAATAGGTAGCTTCCATGGTGGTAGCTCATAATGAAAGCTCATATGACATCAGAATATGTATTGATCCATGAAATTTGAACAAAGCACTTAAAAGACCTCATCATCCAATGTGCACAGTCAAAGAAGTCACAGCCTTGATGCCAAATGCCACTATTTTTTCTGTCTTAGATGCAAAGAGTTCATTCTGGCAAATTCAGCTTGACAAGAAATCATCATTGCTCACTACTTTAAGTACTGTGTTTGGCAGGTACAGATTTATGAAAATGCCATTTGGAATAAATTCTGCAAGTGAAGTCTTTCAGCGCGCAATGTAGCAATTTTTTTCTGGGTATCCTTGTGCTATTATAGTAGACAACATACTAGTAGGAGGTTGTGATGAAGCAGAACATGACAGAAATCTCAGAAAAGTTCTAGAAAGGGCACATCAAGTGAATTTTTAAGTTCAACCCATACAAATGCAAGTTCAGGCTACAAGAAGTCACTTATGTTGGCCATTTATTTACGAGTACAGGCTTACAACCAGACCCTTCATAAGCAAACAGCCATTCTCGAGATACCAGCTCCAGACATTGTTCAAGCCCTGCAATGTTTTCTTGGCATGGTCAACTAACTAAGCAAGTTCATTCCAGACGAGTCAACTATCATCAACACTCAGAGAGATGACACATAATGATGTATCCTGGTCTTGGTTAGAGCAATATCAAAGAGCATTTGATGTCCTGAAACAGAGAATTCCTAGTCCACGAACTCTCAGATACTATGATGTTCACAAGCCAGTTACAGTTTCCTGTGATGCTTCAGAATTTGGTCTTTGTGTAGTCATTCTACAAGAAGATCAACCTGTTGCCTATGTGTTGAGAACTTTTACCCAAACTGAGATGCAGCATTCCCAGTTCGAAAATGAGTTTTTGGCAATTGCGTTTGCAAGTTCGAAGTTCCATGATTATGTTTATGGTAGACCTATCCAGATCAAAACAGACCACCAAACACTAGTCACAGTCTTGAGAAAGCCAATGCATTCAACTCCAGTCAGGCTGCAATGTATGGTGCTGAGATTGCAAAAGTACAGTTTCAGTCTTGTGTACAAGAAAGGTAAACTTCTTTCTCTTGCTGATACATTGTCCAGATTGCCTGGAAACACCACAGAATAGCATGAGAATGAGAACCTTGATAGAGAAGTCATGGAAGTGAGACATTTTTCTTCTACATATCTTGATGAGCTAAGAGAACACACAGCCACAGATCCAGTTTTCCAAAGGCTCAACCACTTTATCAATCAAGGATGGCCATAAAACCAATTTAGTTTACCTCAAGAAATGCAATCTTATTTTCTATACGGAGATGAAATTTTGTCTGACAAAAGTCCGAAAGTAATTGTTCCAAAGTCCTTGCAACCAGACTACACTGCTATCTTGCATCGTGGTCACCCAGGAACTGAATCTACCAAAAGAAGGTTGAGAGAACTAGTATTTTGGCCTTCTATGTCACAAGATATTGAGAGAGCACTTTCATCTTGTTCAGTGTGTAATAGTACAAAGCAGGATAAGAAACAACGAAAAACTCCCCAGAATGAAGGTGCAGTAGTACAAACAAGCAGCAAGTTCCAACAAAATGACTGACACCAACATAGAGCAGCAATAAATTTAATTTAAGAACAGTCTATAATGCTCTATGTTGGTGTAAGTCATTTTGTTGGAACTTCCTAATAGTACAAAGCCATATTAACAGAAGGAACTACTTCACCTTGAACAGATTCCTGGGCTAACATGTACAAGTCAGCACAAAGTTATTTCTGAGAATGGCATGCAGTTTACAAGCCAAGTTCAAAAGATTTGCTGAAGAATGGGGCTTTACTCATGTCACAAGTAGTCCAGAGTACCCACAGTCAAATGGTTTGGCAAAATGTGCAGTTCAAGTGTAAAGCAGTTACTAGAGAAATCAAAACAAAACAATAGTGTTTTCCTGAACCTCTTGAATCTCAGAATTAGTCCTCTTGATAAACATCTTGGTTCACCTGCTTAGAGACTTCTGTCAAGTCAAACCAGAACCACATTACCAATCAGTAGTCAATTGTTGGTTCCATGTGTCAAGAACAACAGATCAGTAAAACCAGTCTGTTGAAGAAATGCCTGTCAAACGAGTCCTACTACGATAAGATCAGCAAACCGTCCAAAGTGGTAAGGATGCAAATGTCCAAAGGTTATGATCAGATTGATGTTGTGAAGAATATTGGTCCAGAGCCAAGATCGTAAATTATAGAATCAAAAGGAATAACTTTTAGATGGAATTGGAAATATTTGAGACTGGTTCCGAGCCTATACCACAGCAGATAGCCTGTGAGAAAGACTCATCTCATAGTGAGCTGTCCAGTGTTCCAATTCCAGAGGAAGTTCCAGGGGACATGCCTGTTCCTATGATGAATCCAGAAGTTCCTGATATGAGTTGTGTACCACAGACTGCCCCTGTTGCTAAATTTGGTCCCAACTGTTATGTTATGAGATATGGTTGAATTTCTAAACCCTGTAGGAGATATGATGCAACTTGGACATGAACATTGTGTTTGGTTTCTAATGTACATAGTAATGCATGTCTAGCTCTAATATTGTTTTGTATGAAGGGCAATCTTTTTAAGATGAAGGATGTAGATCAATGTATGTGTATGTATCTTTAAGAAGCTATCCAAGGCCTTGCACAAGTGTATAAATTCTGAGCACTTGCTAGTCTGACTGTCATTTTGTAGTTAGCTGTTGAGATGTAAGTATGTATGTTTGTAAGCTCTGTCTGTTAACTAGTTTGTTCATATTCAATGATGCTACTAACCATTCTGATGTGTTTGTATGTATTAAAGCATCTGAATGAAACCCCAAGCCTTCTTGCTATATGTGTTAGAGATGAACAAGTGACAGTTCATGTGTGAGCCCATTTATGCATTTGATTCTATGAACAGAATACGTCAGCAAAAAAGTTTGCATAATACTGTCTGTGATAAATACTAATGTGACATATAAAAATAACAGCAATGTCTTTGTACATAACCATTGTAAAATCAATATAACTTGTGGCATTGTTACAGATTATGAGTGGGATTAGAACATGTCACACTACAAACATGTTAAATGGAGATCCAAAGACAAAAGAATCATGCCACAGGGGTTTGCTTGCATCTTGTATTATTACATCAAGTAACAAATTAACAACTTATAGAAAGCATTGGAAAACCTCAGGGTCCATAGGCAGGCCACAGGCAGTAATGATCCTTAGTATATTCAGCTGGTAGTGATAATACCTTTGTTAAGAAGCATCATAAAAGAAATATCTGTAATAGTAATAGCTCATGTTTTTTAACAGTTTGTTAGGAAAGAGTAATTAAGAAATATTCATAATATCAACATCACATACTAGATATGGAAAGTGTCAGAACCCTTAGATTTTCATAGTTACACCACAGAGTGCAGGTAATTACCAGTAAGAAATGGGGACGATCCATAATTCAGCATTCATATACTGTTAATGGGACTGAAATCACTTATTTAAAATAGCAACACCTGTATGCATAGGCTCAAACCAACATCACCCCAGTATACGTACAACAACTTTTTTAAGCAACACTTAATTTAACCAGGTATCTTTGGAAACTACTGACTTGAAGAGATTTACTAATCACCAAAATAGAAATGCTACTAATTACCAATGTAACTCTCACTCCAACTCACAGAATCAAGGTGTACCTAATGTACACCTACCTTTAAGTACCATTTGCACCATACATAATTAATGAGGTTCATTAAAATTCAAGAGTTTGGAATCTCATTGGTATCCCTCCATTTAAACCGACTTTGTGCACCAGAACACCCAAATGTTCTGCTGAAACACCCAGCAGGTATTTATAAACAGTACCAAGTGTGGCGTGTACCCGTTATCTTCTAATGATCTAATAACATAGCATCAGCGCCACTTTCAAATATTGATTTTGAAACATTTACTGATCAGACCACTACTAACTGCAAATTAAGTGTTACGTTAGTGAGCATTTCTCTATTTGTTTTTTCCAGGTTTCTTAAACCTGAGGATCAGTATGGCTATTTCAAGGAGGCTGAGACATGTCCGTGAGCACAACGAACTAGACTGATGAGGAGATAACCCAGATGTTGACTGTATATGCCAGACTGGAGCAGAGGATGAGAGCTAGACCCAGACACCTCACCATGATAGACATATGGAACAGGATTGCGAGGGAGTACCAAAGGAGGATAGGGATCTACCCCAATGGAGTACAAATTCACCATCACTATGATGACCTGCGTCAGAGTGATATGGAGGATCTATGATAGAGGGTTGCTGAGGTGTGGAGGCAGCTCATATATCCCTACAGTAAAGTGTCAAAATTCTTTGCATATCTGAGGATTCCTATGGATTTTAGTGATATGTCTCTGTCCTGTATATATCACACATGTGTTTTTATAAGCACTTAGTAGCTGCTGTGACAATTAACTCATGAGGATAAACAAGTGGACTTGGTAAATGCTGTCATGACAGCTGTGAGTTCACTTCCCATGTTATTAATTTATTTAATAATGTGTATAATATCCATAGTTATGACCTTTGTAGATGCACATATGTTTTTCAACTTCCAATGATGTAATTTCACATAGCCGCTGTCATCATGCATCACTAACACCTATAGCACCTAGGCAGCAGATGACTGTGCACTTTGTAGCTTTTCATTATAGTACCATAGTATCTCCTACTGCACTGCTTTATGTTGGAATAAAAACCCATATATAACTTCATTAATTTATTCTTCCTATGAAAGTACACAGAAACATTTATTTAAGTTAAAAGGAATGGTTCAACTGGTTGCACATATAGTTTCAGTTATGTGATGATAGCTGTTATTTCTGTACAATAAAATGTCCAACTCATTTTTGCACTTTCCATATTCATCTGTTCTCTGCAGGATGTCTAATAAAGACCTGCAGTATCTGTTTTCTAAACTGAAACCCCTGCTGACTGTTAGCTTGGCCTGTAAGGCAGCCAGCCAACATGTCTAAATTTTGGTGTGCTGCATAACTCTCAACCTCTGAGTGCTAAAAATCTGGATAAAGCCCTACAAAATGGTGTGTGTGTGTGGGGGGGGTGACAGCCCAAACATGGGGGCAGATTTTAAATATTGCTTTTACAAAATTAAAAAAAGTCGATAGAATAACAAGATTTGTGTTAGTTTGCATATTCTGAAGGATTTGACGTCTGTAACTGGAATGAATGTCATTATTTAGTGATTTCAGTCCTCAGATCATTCCAATAATTTGCAGAAAATCACAAATTTTATAGGAACAGACCAAAAATAAGAGGCAAAAAATGTGGACATTTTGTGAAAATCTGGACAGTTGAGAGGTATGATGTGTTGTGGGTACCAACCCACTTAATAGAAACATATATCTGTACTGCTACCTTTGTGTAATTCACCAAAAGCATTTCTTTGGAGAAACATATTCAGAGACTTGATGCTAATGTTTCTGTTGTGCATGTTTACAAGTAACTGACTTACTCGTTTAAATCCAGTGATTATGCCAGTAATCCGTAATGCTCTGATAACATCAGCATTTTAACAACAGGGTTTGTAGAGCAGTACCTGTTTGTTTAAGAGTAATATATACTCAGTGTTAGCTTGGTTTGCAAGGAAACATGCCAACATATTTACATTTTGACATGCATCAAATCCAGAGAGGGGACACATACCTAAAATTATTATGTTTCTTTAATATGCTCATATTATTGATTTATAGAAGCATATTCTAGTTATTGATATTAATGTATATTTTGAGCACGGTTGCAAAGAACTCAGTTATTGATCAAATCACCATGAATGTATCTGTACTCCATGATGTCCCGTTAACGTCAGCTATTTAACAGCAGGGTCACTAAAGTTTGTTAACGACTGCTATACATCTGAACGATTCTTTGGTTAATATTGCATACTTTGTAAAAATGGTATCAAAGTGTGTTTTATCATGAAATATTACATTAAATTCATTAACAATACCATTCTCATCTTTTGGATGTACAGACTAGCAGTTGAAACGTACAACAGGGAAGATACATGTATTTTCTTAGTGATGTGCAGTTTGACAAGGAATATCATGGTCCTCACACATACCTTATTATGTCCCTTATGAACAGCACCTTGCATGTTTTTTTTTTCACAGAAGCTCTATGCTACATGACACTATCCCACTTTCTGATGAATGGATGCTCTCCATTACTGTTGATGTTTCTGAGCACAGCACTGACATGAATGAAATTTACAAACTGTTTAGCTACATGAACAGCACATGCTCATTTTTTTAAATCCTAAGCCAAGATCCTTAGTAAACCACTCCTATCCAGATGATATCATAAAAGGAAGTCTCTTCACTGCATTCCAAACATGTTTTTTAAAGTCATGATGTGTTAACTAGGCTGGTAGCTCTCAAATGTTACGGTATGGATTTAGATTGTGTTTGCTGGTTTGAATCTCAAGTCCTCCAATCTGCATTCAAAGAGATTAATACCTCTACTGACAAATGTGTCTTCTGATTACCTAATATTTTACAGAAATACATGTCTAGAATCTATACTGAGAAATATATATGGCTGTTACTTGATGATTACATCTTTCATACTTTCTCTTTTCTGGTTTCAGCTAAGAAGGATTGCAGCAGAAACTGAGCCAAGTGCAGCAGGTGGGTACACAGGCATGAGGAACAGTGGAGGGAAAAAGATAGGTTGATTAATTTTCCTGTTTTATGAAATTAAATGCACCTTCCCTTCTTTGTAGGACTGTATTTTTCACAATAAAGGAACGCTGTGTAAAATCTTACCATAACCATAGATGTCCTTCTCTTCCATGTTGCAGAATTCACTAGTGGGTTTACCCTTCTTCTCATCAGCTTGTTCAGCCAGGTTTCCAAAGCTTTTCCTGTCCCTGTTGGGGTGTCAGATGTCTGATGTGTTGGCTGGTATGTAGGCCGTAAATGTAACGTCTGTGTGCACCAGTCCTCAGAACCAGGAAGCCCCAGACGGAGCGACTCCTGATAGCATAGCCTGTAGAAACCGAGGAGAGCAATTGCAAGGAGAACAGGGGAATGGAGGGAGGGAGTGAATATTGCAACATGGGAAGGGAAGGACATCTATGGTTATGGTAAGATTTTACACAACTTTCCTTTGCCCTTCTATTCCAATGTTGCAGTATTCACTAGTGGGTGAGTACAAAAGCTCACTGCTGGCTGGGGAGTGGTCTGTATGAGGATTCCAGGAACCCATGCAGGACAGCCCTGGCAAATCCCACTCTGGTTCTGGAAATGTGGTCCAGCTTGTAGTGTCTGGTGAAGGTGTGCACAGATAACCAGGTAGCAGCCCCCAGAATGCATTTAGTATCTAGACCTTTAAAGAAGGCTCCAGAGGAAGCCATGGCCCTTGTGGAATGGGCTCTGATGTTGCTGGTTAGTGTCTTTCCATGGTGTGAGTAACAAAAGGAGATGGCCCTAGCAATCCAAGAAGAAATGGTTTGTTTTCCCACAGCTTTCCCCAGAGTCTTGGGGTGGAAAGAAACAAACACCTGGTCTGATTTGCGTATAGGCTTGGTCTTATGCCAGTAGAAACAAAGTTGTCAGCGTACATATAGGGAGTGAAAGACTCTCTCACTGTCTCCCTGAGGATTTGTAAAGAAAGTGGGCAGGTGAATAGCCTGATTTAGGGAGAGGTCATTAACCATCTTGGGAATAAAGGAGGGATTAGTCCTGAGGGTAACCCTGTCCATAAGGATAACTAGGAAGGGTGGCATAGCCATAAGAGCTTGGAGCTCTAAGACCCTTCTGGCTGATGTCAAAGCTACTAGTAGTACTGTTTTTGAAGTGAAAAATTTCAAGTCAGCCTTGCCAGCTGGTTCAAAGTGTGGCAAAGTAAGTTTTTCCAGCACATAATTAAGATCCCAGGGAGGAGGAGTCAGGGGGTATTAAGTGTAAAACACCTTTTAGGAATAGCTTGGCTGGAAGTCTGGAAGCTAGTGGAGGCTCTATAGGCAGGCAGGCAGAAATGGCAGACAGGTGTGCTTTTAAGCAGGAGTAAGACAAGCCTGTCTTTAGCAGTTCACATAGGTAAGAGAGAATTAGAGGCTGGCTGCTGTGCAGCAGCTCTATCTGTCTTTTGTTACACCAGATAGAAAGACTTCTCCATTTAGAGAGATAGGATTTTCTTGTGTTTGGTTTCCTGGCCTCCTGCAGGACTGAGAGTACATCCTCATTGTACAGGTGTCTGAAGGGAATCAGAATTCTATCCACCACAGGGAGAGATGCAAGGATCTCCACTGTAGGTGAATCTGTGTTCCCTGGTGCTGTGTGAGTAGATCCACTGAGGGGGGTAACTTGTGGTGATTGCCCTTGGATAGATGAGGAAGTAGGAGGAAACAGCACTACCTTAGCCAAAAGGGGGTCACCAACAAGATGTTTGGTGAGTCCTGCTGAATTTTCAGTAGGACTCTGTGGATCAGAGGGAAGGGGGGAAAGGCGTACAGGAATTTCCCCTACCAAGACATTAAGAAGACATCTGTTTGAAGAGCCTTTGGGTCTTGAGTTCTGGAGCAATAGCTCTGGAGTTGCCTGTTTGTGGAGGAGGTGAACAGGTCTATGTGTGGAATACCCCACCTGTGGATCAGATCTAGGAATACCTTCCTTGACATAATCCACTCGTGACTGTCTGAGGAGGTTCTGCTTAAGGGGTCTGCCTGGCAATTATGTTGGGTGGGGATATAGGCTGCCTGTAGGGAGATGCCCTGGAAGACAGCTAGATCCCATACCTGTAGGGCTAGTCTGCAGCTTGCTTGTTTAAGTACCGCATCACTGTGGTGTTGTCTGTGAAGATCTTCAGAATGCCCTGTTTGAGGAAGGGTAGAAAGGCCTGCAGGGCCAGAACAATGGCTAACATCTCCTTGATGTTGATATGCCATTGTTTGTGTTTGTCTTTCCACAAACCTTGCACTGTTCTTGTGTCTAACATTCTGAGGCATCTGTGTGCATGTTCTGAGAAGGGTAGGGCAATTGTAGTGGAAGACCCAGGTTTAGGGTCACCTGGGCCATCCACCTCTTCAGATGTTGGTGCTGGCAGGGGAGAAGTGAAATTCTGAATTCCAGGGGGTGTGAGTGCTGGGCCCATACTGAAGAAAGATACCATTGCATCTTTCTCATGTGTAATCTTGCTAGTGGCAGTATGGCAATAGTAGAGCCATGTGACCGAGAAGTTTGAGGAATTCCCTCGCAGTCAGGGCGGGTGAAAGGAGGGCAAATTGAAGAAGCTGAGTCAGGGAAAGCACTTTTTCCTGAGGTAGGAAGGCAGTCCTGAGGTCTGTTTTGATTCTGCATCCTATGAAGACAATGTCTTGTGTAGGATTTAGTTTGGATTTGGGAACGTTTATGGGGGACCCTAGAGAATGCAGGAGAGGAAGATCCTTTGTGTGGGCAAGGAGGGTTTGTCTGCCTGCTGCTTGAATGAGCAGGTCACCTAGGTATGGGAAAATTTGCATACCTCTTGTTCTGCAGTAAGCAATTACTGGGTCTAGGCATTTTGTAAATACACATGGAGCAGTGGAAAGTCCAAAGAGCAAGGCACAAAATTGAAAATGCAAGAAGCCTGCTTTGAAGCGAAGGAATTTTCTGAAGGACAGTTTTATGGGAATATGTAGATAGTCATCTTTGATGTCCAGGGTCACCATGAAGGCCTGGGGAAGGATGAGGGGAAAGAGAATGGGTAGAGTAATCATCCTGAAAGAGGGGACCTTTAGGAATGGGTTAAGGTGGGAAAGGTCTAGGATGGGTCTCCATGGTCCCTTCTTCCTGGGCACCAGAAAAATTCTGTAGCAGAAGCCTCTCCCTCGAGCAGAGAGGGGATGAGTTATATGGTGCCTTGGAGCAACAGGTTGTGTAGGACCTTGGGGAGGAGGGACTATTGAGGGGAAAGAGGTAGTGTAATAGGAAGTTTTGGAAGGGGGGCCATCCAAGACATGAAGTAACCCTCCTTCAGGATAGACAAGACCCATTTGTCAGATGTCACTAGGGCTCATGCAGGGAGGCAGTGATTAAGACAGGAGGAAAGAGGTATGGTGGGAGGAGAGGGGGTAGAAAGGGAGGCAGGCAGTCAGATGCTGCCTGCCCTTTCTGGAAAAGGAGGTCTCTGGGCAGAGGTCTGAGGTGTCCTATGCTGAGTAGTCTGTCTCCTGTGAGGTCTTCTAGACTTGGAGGGGACAGAGGGCCTAGAAGACTTTCTAATAAATTGTGTCCAGACTGGGTAATTCCTTTGAAATTTTGGGATTGGAGAGGCAAGAAGATGCTTTAATTCTTGGAGCTCTTTCCCTTTTTACTGAAGTGAATTAAAGAGATCAGCTTCTTTGAATCAAAAAGGGCAGTGTGATCCAAAGGAGCATCCAGGAGTTTGGCCTTAAAGTCATCTGGTAGGGGCTGAAGACGTAGCCAAGAGTATCTCCTCAATACAGAAGCAGATGCAGCTGACCTGGCAGAGGCCTCTGCTGCATCATATGCACACCTTAAAGAATGTTTACTAACTTGGGAGATGAGCCCAAGCAAGGAAGACAGGGATGCCTTTGCAGAGCAGTCAGAGATCTCATTAAGTTCCTTAGAAGCTTTTTCCAGTAAGGCCAGGGAGTATTTGCCCATGTGAGACTGGTAATTTGTAGCCCTAAAGGCTAGAGTAGCAGAAGTGTATATCTGTTTTCCCCACCTCTCCATAGCCTTGCTGTCTTTATCTGCAGGCAGAACAGTGGTAGTAGGGAGAAGCTTAGTAGCCCTATCAGTGGAAGTAGAAATTTTTGCGGGGTCAGCTAGTGGGCATTTGAAAAGGAATTTGTCTGCGTCACGTACCCTATACCCTTCTAGGGGCAGGTTGCTGGGAATCTAGGTTTAGACATGCTGCTGCAAAGTTATCCAGGAAGGCAGGCTGGACAGGAGGAATAGGAGCTGGGTTAGGGGATTCCATCTGGATCAAGTCATAGAATATTTTTCATTGCTCAGACATGTCTGAGCAATCCCACTTAAAGTGATCCCCCATAGGATTTACAGAGTCCCCAAAAGTAAGGTCTTCTACAGGAGAGTCAGGTTCAGCAGAAGACCTCTTTTGGGGATCCATACCCTAGACAGGATGGAATATGAGAAGAATAGGACAAGGAGACCTCTAAGGAGTCTGACATTTCCTCTTCTGCAGGTTGGTTAAGAGTAGTCTCTGGCTGAATAGGCATAGGCCTAAGAAGAGGAGAAGTAACATGAGGGAGGTCTGGCATAGGCCTAAGGGCCAGAAAGGCATTATAGAGACTCTGACTGAAGGCCTGCCAGTTTGGCAGGGCATCTGGGGTTGGAGCGATATGCCTTGTCTTCTGTTTTTTTCTTTGTAGGCCTAACCGGTGTCTGGCTGGCGGTCGGCCTTGAAGTAAGAGGAGGAAAGGAAGATGTCTGCTCCGAAGCACCCATCACAGAAGCTGGTTCCCCCTTGGTATCTGAATGAGGTGCCGGGGTATCCTCCCCATACATGTCGTCCACTCTGGATTTTGCGGCCTTCTGGTAGGTACTCGCTTTAGCTGATGTGGTGGATGCTGGTTCCTTGGCCAAGCTAATGGTGGCTATAGACTGAGAATTGGCAGATGGAGGCACGGTGGAAGTGGGTGGCCTCATGGGTTTGGCCCTCTTCCTAGGTGGTTCGGATGGGGCATCAGATGCAGCTTCCATTCTGAGAGCGATATGCCTAAGACGCTGGTTTTCAATGTATAAGTCAAATGCCTGAAGTCGGCGACGAAGGGTCTTAGGGATGAACAACTTACAAATGGCACAGTTTTTATAATGGTGATCCCTACACAAACAAAAGAGACACTGATTGTGTGTGTCTTTGTGGGGAATCTGGTGACCGCAGTTGCATTTGCTCTTACAAGATATTAGCAGAATATAATAATTACAAAAGGACTGAAGAAAATCCCCAATGGGGTACTTATCTTAAAGCGAAACTGATCTTAGGTCCATGAGTAGCAGGAACACCTGGCGTACGGCTGGCAGCTGAAAGGTTCTGAGGACTGGTGCAGGCAGACATCACATTTATGGCCCACATACCAGCCAACACGTCAGATGTCCGACGCACCAACAGGGACTGGAAAAGTTTGGAAACCTGGCCGAACAAGCTGATGGGAAGAAGGGTAAATCCACTAGTGAATACTGCAACACTGGAATCAAAGGACATCATGTATATTGATTAGAATGGAGAAATAAACTTCATGCAGCAGTAAGGTAAGTGGAATCATCACATGATAGCTGTACTTACAACTGTGATTGAAAGCTAAAACTGTTGAATTCTCATGTAACATTGAGACATTGCTTCAATACACAGTTTTTGAATCATACTTCACAACCTAAACAACAGTTGGGTTGTGTATCTGTCACACATCATTGCAGGTGACTCTTTTGCATGCAGGTCTAAATGCTTTGATTGCTGCTTATGAGGTATGGTTTGACATACTTCTAGGTATGGTTGTGATTTCTAGTGATTGATCTGTTGTGCATAGCCTGCCTATTTATAGAGTGAGTGGGTGTCTGCTGTGTCAGTGTTTGCACTGCTATGTTCAGACTGTGTGGTATGACCTTCAGTTCAACATTTGTATTGCATCTGCCTCCAACACCTTGGGTGTTTTGGGAGAAACACAGTTATAGCCTAGGTTTACTAACAGTTGTATAGATAGACATTTGATTGCAACAGTTCATATTCAGCACACCCTGCAGGTCAACATTGGTATTGCATCTGCCTCCAACACCTTGGTTGTTTGAACAGCTGGTACTGTGCATTACAAAGTTTGGGACACAGGCATGTGTGTGGACAGGCCATCATAACAGCACTGTGCTTGTCTCATGTAATGGCAGCCTTCACTACCAAGATTTATATACTTTCCTTTATGTACATTGCATTACTGTGAGAGACATGTCCCTGTTTCAAAGTATGGGATGCAGTGACAATCACAGTTCAAAACTAGTTTATTATCAATCAAGCATTTCTGCCACTTCATTCCAGGATGATTTCATAGAAATAGTAAACATTTATAATGTCAGTGACACTTGTCTTGCCTCATGCTTGCACAATGTGCATTGACAATGTAAAAAGATATTTCCTAACATGACAGTGGAATGCAGAATAGCAGTGATGGATTATGTGTGAATAGGTTACCCAACAGTGTAACTATTGAAGTGTAGACATACATTAACACATGGACTTAATTCATAGGTACAGCAAGTATTAAGCTAGCTGCCCTTGTGGACCATTTTAAGAATAACCAATTTCCCTCAGAACTATGAATGAAACCCTGTACCTTATATTTGTAAGGTAAAAGCTTAACCATTATAACAACCCCCAACTGCAGACTGAGTTAACAATGTTCAATTGGCAAGCCAGACTTCAAGAGAAAACAGCGCTGTGTATCTAGGACTGGAGGGACAAAAAGACACTGTCAATTACAGCATTTACTTAATGCTCAATGGGCAAAACTCTGAAATCCAAATAACCTCTCAAAATTCAATACAGACATACAGATGTTGTGCAACCTAAACAAAGAATTTTTTGTTGTATTTTTTTTTACTCTCTGCCTAACTGCAGCACTGCCAAGCTCAGTTGTGATGTTGATGGCATGTGTAATAATATATCGAGGTGTTGAACACAGAATGAGAATTAGCAGTAGACTATGATGCTCTTTGCAAGCTTTTGTGTAAAGAAACAGTATAGACATACAACCCTATCTGCACCTGTTGATACAAAACAGATATATGTGATGGTCAAGTTTCATGTGTCATGATTTACACGTCTGATTTGTCAGTTGCAGTTTTTTAATCCTTATATGTACATTATAGGTGTATTATGAAACACATGAGAAATCAAGCATGTTATTGCTCATGGAAACATGGCTTATGGGAACAGTTTTGCATCAAGGAGGTTTATTTGGTGACACAGAAGAGGTGGGAAGAGGTGGACAGTTGGTGACAAGAATAACCTATACAGAGATATTAAAAGATTAGGTCATGGCTCATTTCCACATATATTTGTGTTGTGCTGCTGTTTACCTTATAATCATAATTATTCAGGCAGGATCAGTACATTACAGTGTTCACAATATGGAGGAAGCAATTAATATAACAGCAATATAATATGTTTGTTATGGAAATGTGTTGCCAACAGTTGCAACCACAGCAGTCATATAAACCATTCAAAAACACTTTGACATTGGATTCAAACCTTGACATTATCCCCCCAAAACTGTACAGACCTGAGTATTGTCTAACCATACCACAAAGGAATTCCTACTTTATAAAGTTCAAATGTGACAACAGATTTCCTTATAACAACTGTATGCTGTACATTCACCTCTTCAGCTTGTTCAACAGAAGATTAGCTTGACTATACATAGCTAAGCAAAGTAGAGTGAAGGGTACCTGATTAATGCAGTCAATGGCAAATGTTCACAAGATTTTGTCATAAGTATGTGCTTCCATTTAACCTCATTTTCAGTTGGCGCTTGGTGCCAGATGTGTAAATGCAGAGGAGGAAGACTAATGACACAGAAAAAAGAAGATATGTAAACAGGAAGAGGGAGGCAGGGGCCTAGCTGATTCTGATTGAAGCTGGATGAATGTGGCTCATGATAATATATAGTCAACAGCCATACATAAAACAATGTACTAATAACAGTCAATATCACCTTGCTAATGCCTGGATTACATCCCTTGAAAGTATAAAACATATGTTTATAGATCTAAGCATTATCTCATTACACCACAAAGGAACTCTTACTTCACAGAGTTTTAATCACACAATTGAATGACAGTGACTGCATACTGAAGCAGAAGAGATTAAGTGAGAGAGAGAGAGTGATAGAGAGAGAAAGAGCAATGGTATTTTGTCTTGGACATATGAGAACATCTGCATGGTGTGTTACCCTTAATTATTTCCTCAATATTACACTGTGTTGCTCTGTACAATAATGTGATTGTCACAGGGAGCTAGAGGGGTAAGAGTGTGCAACCAAAATTAAGAGTTAAGCAGAATAAAGGTGGCTTACTAAGACTCCCTGTTTAGGCTGGAATGTTTTTGAAAATGCTTTATTCCAGCACTATTCAAATGGTATGTTAATGAAATGTTGTAAATGGAGAGAAATATTAATGTTTGCATTTACCCTATTTTATAGGAATATAACATGTCATGAAATAATAATTTGACATACAGTTGTAATTGAACCCATGATACTATGCAAGATCATCAATCTGCAGATAGGTGTATTATCTAGCCACATTTTGACTTCTAGTTAATTACATTCAGCAGCCTAAGAAACTAACAGTAACTGTTTCACAGTAATGACTTTAGGCCACCTTTACTTTGTATTATCATAGTACAGCAGGTTTAAGCAAATTTGCACAAAAGTAACTGGACTACTTCAGCTGAAATGTAAAGCATCATCTTTTGCCATTGGAAGTTGAATGGGACTCACCACCACTTAGGATTGGTTGACAATGCCAATTTCTGCGCAAGTGCTAAGGACAAAAAGAGAAGGCATTTTTGACTGGGCATTTCTGGCCTTGTCTGTTGTATGTGATTCTAGTTTCTTTTCAGAATAAATGTGTGAAAAAAAGGTTAATATGGCAGTGATGAAAATGTGTGTGGCAAGCTGAGGTATGCCACAGGGGAAAGTATACAGGAATTTGCAGGATGGTAGAAGACCACCATAGCTATCCACTTCTTCGCACCATAAATGTAGAATTGTATGAAGAATTTCATGACTTTGGAGAGCCACTAGACCAGGGATGGGTGACAACAACAGAATCATGTTGTACGGCCAATTGGACCCAATCAAGTGTGTCAAGAAGATACATAAGTTAAGTGGAGAGCTGCAAGTGCTCTTTTTTTTGGTAGGTGCTGACATAAAAAATGCAAAAAATGTTGATGGGCACAAGAGGTTGCAGACACCATGATTCAGGATAAGTAGGGGACCTCACAGTTGCAGTGACATTCAGCCTGAGAACAGTGAGAATCTTGACCTCTGTCTCATATCTGTCAACACTGTTTCCTGTGTCAGTTGCCTAGTTCAGTGCTGGTTGTGGCATTGTTTTGGCAATATGATGCAGAACATTTTCAACCTTGCTAATTCATGTAGCAAGGTCCCTCTCCTTAATGCTCTCAACCAGACTTGTCAGCTCCTGTCGGATGACCAAATCCCTGCTACTCCCAGGGAGTACCACTGCACGAGGAGCTGACACAGGTGGAGCAGGTAGGTAAGGAGTTTTGGAGGCCATACTAACAGGTTGTGACCCAGATGTGCTTGGTGCTGCCTGTGGTGGTGCCATTGCAGCTACATGTGGAGGTATGGCAGGCTGAACCCCAGTTGTTGGTTTACCTCCCTGTGCTGATGGTCCTTTTGTTTTCAGAAGCAATGTAGTAATATATATATATATATATATATATATATATATATATATATATATATATATATATATATATATGTCGAGAGAGAGAGAGAGATCGATACAAAGAGAGATAAAGGGTGGGGAAACAAAAAAAGATATAATTAGGTCAATGACATGTCACATCACTTAATTATTTCAATGTATGACATAATATGGGAAATACACAAGAACACTTTAGCCACATCCACATATGATGGGAAGGCATGATTGTGTCATAAAATGAATCAGTCACAATGGTATGATATGAGAAATAGAATCATGAATTTCACTGTGCCATATGAGGGAGCTAATTTCCAAGGTAATAACTACATTTTCAAATGGTGAATTTGTTAATTTCATACAGTATAGAAGCTGAAATATCTTATACATAGGAGCCTGTAAAAAAAGTGAATTATCTGTTTTTGGGTATTAAACTCTCACACAATAATTCTGATGTGCTCATTACCTAATACAATAATCAGGCACTATCAGAGCAAGAATATAGGCTTACTATTAAAGTTAATGCATTTTCTAGTCAAGATGATATACCATTATAAACTGAGAATACATCTATGCCATGGAGTCAGAATAGATGCAGACATACTCATACCTCACTGAGGCCACTTATTCTCTCCTGATGTGCCTCACAATTTTGCAGTAGAAAAAGGAGAAAAATATAGGAAAGCCTAATGAAAAAATGCATTTGTTGGCTGACTAATTAATGCCATCCTATAGTCAGGTAATGGGTCAGTATACTTACACAACTGAGAGCTGTTTGCAGTCTTAAATTCAGTCTCCCATCAGCTCAGATGGTCACTCTTGCTACTCTTCATATCACTGTAGTGGTGGTAACATTTCTCCCCAGTCATGGGATACCAATTGCACTGGAGACAGCCTTGGCCAAGCTATTCCAAGCCTCTGCATTAAAGTGAGACCTGGTATAGTCCTGCTGCAGTAGCTTTCAGTTGTAGCGCTTCACAAGGAATACCACACAATTCTTAGATTTTTCAGTACCCCACCTTTGAGGTCTTAAGGGAACATCATCCCTACCATCACCAGCCATGTCTGCAACAGTTAAGACAAAAATATTGGCCTGAATTGGTACCCCGTTCAGATCTCGTGTTAAACAGCTTGTGCACAAAACCTTGCCAGCAGCATTTGTTCAATTAGAAGCAGAGTAATGGCTTGTCAGACACACTGACATGGAATACATCAAAAAATACAGAAGGTGTTAAAAATGGCAGTGAAATTTGGCTGTGTGTAATGCTCAAACTATTGAGACATATTCCAGTGTCGATTATAAAAAGGGCTGGTTGAAGGGCAAATCGCATGACCTGAGACATATTGTCATGTTGGGAGTTAGAAACTGGTAAGATTAAGTAGTACCACGTGGGAATTGAACCCAACAGAAAAAAAGGGATACAGCTTTAAATTTTGCTACTTAACTGTCAATGCTACAGGAGAACATACTTACTAGCATAGTAGTTAGAGATATAGTAATTTAAGACTGAATGTACACATAACAGATGTCTGTATTTCTGTGACTTTACTTATTCACTGCTTTTATGTAAAAAGCAGTGTTTGTGTATACTTCATTTGCATGACGTGAATAAGTCTTGGTGGATTAGGTTGCATACATGCTTCATAACACATAATAAATTCATACTTAGATATGTAAGAACTCAGTAATGAGGACATGCACATCAGACATTTGCATGTGCATTCTACATTAAATAACATCAATGTTGTGTTCAATATAATTTACACACATTAAATTGGGCTTCTATAGTAAGGACTAATGACACATTTCTTGCAATAAACATAGTTATGATGTGCATTGACTGTGACAATCTGAAGCAAAATGTGGTGACAAATGGCATTTTGATCCTCTCTGTAAAACGCTCAAAGATTCATAGTTATATACTAGGCTAATGACCACCAGGGCCTTTATAAGCCTAGCTCTGCAACCCATCCCAGTTGTGTCCCTATGCATTATGGGCATTTTTGAGGAGGAGGTATGTTAGTTACGAAGTCTCTAGAGGTTATGTTGTGGGGTATGTTAGTGTGGGCATTAATATCCACTTCTGACTATAAGAAACATAGGGGCCAGATCCGAGGTAAGTTTCTCATTTCCCATCTATTGGTCAAGGTTTTGCTTAGATAGGTTTAGGAATGGACTTTACTTCACACGGATGGAGAGCCAGTTCAAAAGAATGCAGATCCTCTGAAGCACATGCCTGTCTTGTCAACATGTCTTATTTATGTCACAAGCAGAATTTAAAGCCTTGGATCTAGCCTTGGATCTAGTGATTCTGTTGCCATTCATTTTGTGGAAGTGTAAAAGGATATGCAAAAGGTCCATCAGAGATGCATCAAAGGATGCCTTGTTGACCAAGCATAGATCACATCTTAGTAACATATAGGAGACAAAGAACCAAGACAGAGCTTTAAGGAAATCTTTATAGGACATGTTTATACCCTGGATTCTCTTGATAAAGAACTTTGTGGGCATTCTGACTGTTGCATATTTCTGGCCAAGTACATGCCGAAAGGAGCAATATACTTAATGATGGGTCTGATAAGGGCTGAATATACTGACACTATGACTTCCTTGGACCTGAATGCTATGCCCTTACTTATAAGTCGGGCAATAAAGAATCATTTTCTTACTACCTTGGTCACACGTTGGTTAACAGATTACTATCTATATATGTTCCCAGATCCCTGACTACTACGTCAAATCCTAGGGATGTCTTATCAATGGAATTAGCCTAAGTGGCTGTTTTTTCCAAAAGGCACTGTAATGCATTTCTTTGCATTAAGTTTTAGTCAGTGACTTTAGCACCAATCATTTGGCTGTGTCAGACCCTCTTGTGAAATGGTTGTTTCATTGCTGGAATCTATGAATGTCTCAATTTGCAGTCATCTGCAAATTCAGTTAGTTGAAGACCCTTGACATTAGTCTTTACCTCTGAGAAGTACATACTAAATCAGAGTGGTCCAAGCATGAAGTACTGAGGTTCCCCACTGGTGACTGGTCTCTAAGTGGAAGCTGTATCACCAATCCTTACTTGGATCCAGTCTCTGAGACAGCTGGAAATCCATTAACTTATACAGGGGTTTATGCCTAGTTCAGTGAGTTTGCCAACTATACCCAACTAAGATATTATACTGAATGCCTTAACCTGATCCAGGTAGATGGTATACACCATTTACCCTCATATTTTGTCTTGGTGACCTTCTAGTCATGAGCATCCGTTGACATCCAAACTAGGTTGGGTCCAGTGTCTGAAAGTTGCATATGTCTATGTTGATTATTTCCAAGATAATTTGTTCTGTGGCTTTGCATATTAGACCAGTCAGACTAATATGTCTGTAGTTTCCAAGGTCAGTTAGTGTTCCATTCTTGTGAAGTAGGATAACCATTGCAATCCTCCATTCTCACAGTACAAAGTTTTGAGGCTATAGTGGAAAGGTGACTCAAGTTGTCCTGATAGGTCATGATTCCAGCTATTTAGGAGGCATCCTGAGATATTGTCAGGGCCCATTTAGGGTGTGTTTTTTGGCCCGTGAGAGCACCACCAGGACCTGCTCCCTGTTAATAGTTGGGGGGAGTATGCTAGTAGGTATTTCACGGAGGGAAGTAGGGAGAGGTCTGCCTGAATTTGTCATCCAACAATTCACTATGCCACTCTGCTCTTACTCGGCCTTGTTGGACTTAATTAGTTTTCTTAGTTTCATTTTTAGTAGAGGTCCTATCATTATGGGAGTTGTTTTTCCTGACTTTAGCCATAGCTTTTTCCTTCAAATTTTCCCATGAATAGGGTGTTTGGTTTAATGGTGAATATCTCCATCAGGTCTAGGTACAAGCTATGGGACTGTGGAGAGATATAGGGTGACCTATAGCTTTCTAGGATATAGTGTGGGACTTTTGTTAATGGTGATTTGCCCATGGGTAAATTCCAGGAGGTGATACTGTTTAACTACTATAGATGTATGCTTGTTGCTTGTTGCTAATAGAGACTGACACTCATCCATATTTGTCTCTGTCTATGCAGCTGATGGACTAAAAGTGTGCAAGGCACTGAAGACTTGCACTGCTGGACTACTTTCTGTGGATTTAAGCCATGTATCAGTAACGGCACAGACTTTTATATTTTTGAGAGTGAGGAGAGCTGGATTTGAAGCCTGCATTACCTATAGTATTTTTCTGTACTCACATCATGTACATATAATGCCATAGAAATACTTATTTGACATGTAGAATTTATTCACTTAGTACAGCCCAGAGTGCCATTGTCTGCACACTGGTGTCAGGCTTGTTTGTGCTATAGAAGACAGCGCAAAATACATTTTTCACTTTTTTCCTTGGGAAGAAAACTATCTTTGGGTGCTGCCAAGTGGAGAGCAAATTCAAAAGGCATTATAAAAAATTGACAAATCTGAATGGAAAATTCAATTCAAGTATACGATATATCTAGCAATAACCAGAACAAGAATTGCATTACAATGACAATGTCATCCTTCTGACATCTCCTTGGCACACCACAAATTGAATTTCTGGAACAAATTATCAGACCTTTACTTAATAACAAATAATGTGAAGGTGAACAGAAAACTCACATATTGTTAGCAATACTGAAAATAGTTACATTTTAAACAAAACAATGATATCACACAATAGGTGTAAATATATATTCAGATTTGCTCTGAAAAATTATCACTTACCTGGATTTGAACCCTGCATTAGCTGTCTTTTTTTCTCTAAGTATATTGCATTTATATCTTGTGTCAAATGGCAAAGTTACCTGACAGGTACATTTTCTTCATTGAATACTATCCAAAGTGCTGATGGTTGTGCACTACTAACAGGCTTGTTTGTGCTACAGAAGGACACCTAACTTCAATTTTTTATTCACTTTTTTTCCTTACAAGGTGAACCGTAGTTCACTGTTAGGGATCATTGCAGTCAAATTTGCACAATGCCAAATGCCACCTAAATGATGAAAAGAAAATAAAGGGTAATGAAAAGAGGTAACATTATGAAACAGGTAGTTAAAATGTATAGTTTGACATTTTCTCATCTTTGTTGTGCTTCAAAATGAATGTGTGCTCCATGAACATCAATATGCTCACACAAACACTGCCATCTCTATATTAGAACCCCAGAGCATTCATAAAACACAGTTCAGATTCTTATTATGTGCCACACACAGTATACTGTGATAATAAAAAAGAGGTTACAAGTACTTAATGTGTGGCATAGTATCAAATGGCATTACAGGTGCAACAGAAAAAAAAATACTAAAGTTTGTTTTGTTTAATTTGCAGTTCAGTGTCTGGCTGGATGTTATACTGGCAACTGGGAAGATAATCTTTCCTCACACAATATAAAATAATAAATTCTGAACACTGCACTTCTTTGCTTCTCTTTATTTTGTGAACATCAGTCCCATATCGATGCTTCTGTAACAAGACTGCCGTGTGCTTTCTCTTGCAGTTGATATATGTTTCAAGGAGTAGAATTGCAGTCACAGTTGTATTTAGAGGAAGGAACTGTTGTCATAAATATTTGATATATTAAGAATGTTGCTGTCCTAAGTCCTAAGTCATTCAATGATAGTCACAAATGTTTTTCTTCCCTTCTTCCTGACACATCCTATTTGATACTGCATTCACACTAATTATTTACACTCACTAACAGTTAGCAGGTAATGCTTGTCAGTGCTCATCCTTGCAGAGGTAGGGCATGTGTATGCAAACCTGTAGGTCCGTACACTATTTTTACATTTCCTGTACTTAGTGCAGAATGTGGAATTCATGAATATTAATAAGTTCACACCCCTTTTGCATATTCACAGTGCTGAGAGGGCTGAATCTGCACTATTTAAAGGCAACCATGTAGCTAAGGAAGTTGTATTGTAGTAGGGGAGACCAGATCTAGAAAATTAAATAAAGATACTTACTGCAGATTTCACAACTGCCTTGCTGCAAAGGTAAGTTGCTGTTATGAGCACATTTATTTAACTGAACTTTATTTATGGTTTGCATTTCACAATACAAGTATTGCTTTAACTGTCTGCGTTACTCCTATCAACTGTTGGCATGGACATGTATACCACAATTATTTCTTGGCCATGCAGTATTTTTCTACACAATGATGACAGATTAATGGAAATTTCAATCTTGAAAGTTGACCACTTTGTTCAGAAAACTGGTGTATTGATTTTTCTGAGGTCATGGACTCTTGAATTAGTAGCAATGATAATTTTGTAAAGGCTCTGATGTCTAGTGGCTGAACTCCATGAAAGTACTTAGCAGGCCAAAAACTGTTAACCACGTTTCCACTTTTCCTTAACAGGTGTACATTATTTTTTATTGCTGCAGTGTACTACAGTGACAGAAATGATTGTCCTGCTACAAATTTTTTTTATCAAGCTTTTTGTTTTGCATTGTCGGGAATGGATAGGGAGATCTATTATTAATTGTGTATATCCAGGTGAAACATTTCTTTTTCATGTATTTTGTGTGTGATGGATGGGTGCATTCATATATATATATATATATATATATATATATATATATATATATATATATATATATATATATATTGTTTAATGATGTTTTGTTTTTGAACTTATGAGTTTCATCTTTCTTACTACATTTTCACTCATACAGGGCTATGGCATCCAAAACTTGTTAATCCTGTAAACTGCCATATATGGAAGTTAAAAACGGTGTGATCATTCAGGCCCTACATCACCATGGGTCATTCCTATTAGAGAGAAGCAAGGGTGACAAGTCATTCCGTTACCATATCTTGAAGCTGGTGCTGAATGACATTAATGCATTATGATGCTATGGACATACATATTGTAAAATAAGTCATAAGGCCAGTGAAGTGATTATAGTGTTGAGATATTGGACATCTTCAATTGCCCATGAACATATGGCTACTGTGGGTGGTCAACCTACTCATCCACCACTGACTGAAAAAGATGAGTTTCTGTTCACTGTCAGTGATCCAGATAGCTCGTTGCAGGGTTGGTACAGAATCCTTGATGTTGAAGCTGACATGGAAGGCAACCCAAGTGTGTCTACTGTAGAACTTCCAGGTATGCTATTTAAATTAATAATTGTCATTGGATACATATATCTACATCATAAATGAGTGTGTGTCTGTGTGTGTGTATCATCTCTCTCCTCTCGCTCTCTCTCTATATATGTATACATATATATATATATATATATATATATATATATATATATATATATGGATATAGATATAGAGAGAGACATGAGGGGTAGCAGAGACATAGAGAGGAAGGAGGTGGGAACGGGGAGGGGAGTTCAATGAATAGTAATCATTGTATGATATGTCTCTAATTCTGTAGCTGTAAAGGCAATTGACTTCTGTTTCTTCTGTCATTTGCTTGGTGATGCTTATCATTCCTGTTTCATCCTTCTCTCTTTTTTATATATAGATACATCTGGGTCTGCCATTGCATGACCATCTATATCTGGTAAGCACAACTTTTGTATTCTTATTAATATCCAAAAGGTAGATGTATGTGTAAATAAAAGTTATTTGGTTTCATTGCTTTATCATACCGTTTGTTATCTATCTACACACACACACACACACACACACACACACACACACACACACACACACACACACACACACACACACACACACACACTCCCACAAATATCTATCTTTATATTTATATATATCAGTATCAGCACGAAACTACGATCCCTCATCAAATTGTCCAATGCGAGCTTTGAAAGAAACTTGCCAAGGACTCCAAAGATAACTACAAGGCATTCTTTAGCTATGCCAAGAATGTAAGTGGCAATGCTCAGATCTTCTCGGAGTTAGTGTAGAATGGCACAAGATACACTGAACCAACCGATATTGCCAACATCCTGGCAGATAGGTTCAGTGCAAACTTCACCTCCCCTCACCCCCAAAAGGGCCCATAACCATACCAGAAGAATGTAGAGCCCCTGAAATCACAGACACACGGGTTAAATTAGCCCTCTCCAAAGCAAAAAACACAGCATCAATGGGACTGGATGGTGTCTAAACACACTGTTAAAACTCAGCCTCTCCACAGGCTATGTACCCATAGAGTGGTGCACAGCAACGGGTATTCTGCTCCACAAAGGTGGAGCCACAACAGACCCTGGGAACTATTGTCCTATAAGCCTGACTAGCTTGGTCTGCAAGGCTATGGAGCGCATCATCATAGAACTCATTAACAGAGACATTAGGAACCTCCAAACACTGGACCCTACCCAGTTCGGCTTTGTTAAGGGCAGATCATGCCTCCTTAACCTGGTGGACTTCTTTGAGACAGTTACCAAGGCTATAGACGATGGAAAGGTGGTACACACCGCCTACCTAGACCTTTCAAAGGCCTTTGACACCCTTCCCAATTCTGGTATTATAGACAAGCCAGTCTGAACATAAACCCCTATGTCACAAGATGGGTTGCCAATTGGCTCACGGACAAGAACCCATGGTGAGAGTTGTGGGAGCTAGGTCTGACTCTAAACCAGTTACAAGTGGCATTCACCAGGGCTCAGTCCTAGGACCCCTCCTGTTCGGCATATACTTCTCAGAGGTACAGACAACCACAGGAGAACTATGACTGGCCAAGTTCACAGATGACTGCAAACTAGGGGCTATAATTGACTCACCGGCTGACACAGACATCCTCTAAAAGGGTCTCACTGAGATGGATACCTGGTGTCAATATCTTGGCCTCAAGCTAAATGCCAAAAAGTGCATAGTTATTCCCTTTGGAAATAACAAAGTACCTACAAACTACCACATAGGTGGTAGTCCCCTAAATACGGAAATGTAATAAGGGATCTGGGGACCCAAGTAGATAGTAATCTCTCCTTTGATAATCACATTGCCAAAGCGGTTAGAAAATCATTCTATGTGGTCCACCTAATCACAAAAGGGTTTGCATCCAGATCAAAAGAGGTCATTTTGCCCCTCTACTCATCACTCATCAGACCCATCATAGAGTACAATGCCCCATTTGGAATGTACCTTACAAGACAGCTGGAAAGACTACAGAAGTACCTCACCAAGAAGATCACTGGCCTCAAACAGATGCCCTATGCAGCTCGACTGAAGAAACTCCAGCTGTACTCGATTGCATACCGTCTGCTCAGAGGTGATCTCTGCCTGACAAACAAGGCCATGTCCAACCCAGAATTGATGGACATGCTCCACCTAAGGAAAACCTTATCCCCTTGAGCCACATGCTCTAGGGATCTAAACCTCACCACAACAATAAATAGGACATGCTGGAGGGACAGATTCCTGTCCCAGAGACTTCCCATGCTTTGGAACAAGATTCCAATCTACATTAGGCAGAGCTCCTCACTAGCACTCTTCAAGAAAAACCTTGACGAGTGGATGGGAAACAGAAAGTTTACCCCGGGGATTACTTCAGTGGTTCTGCTGGACAGAGGCACAGGGAACTAATCTAAGGGGGCGGCGAAAGCCAACACGTTCTGGCTAAGCTTATGGATGCCTTCAGGCAGATAGCCTAGTACCTACCTATGAACCTATGAACCTTTTCTTTCTCTGTTTCTCTCATTGTTGTATTTGACTACTTGTTATAATAGCTGATCCTGCCAGTAGCACTGTGAAACATCTGCGGCCAAATGTCAGACAATCAGATGCCTATGATGAAAAGGCACAGTCAGGGGGAGCAGAAGGTCAGTTGGAAATTGTGATTGTACCTCCATCATCTATTGCCCCTATTTTGGACATGGTCAATATGCCTACACATACGCATGACATAGAGACCTCAGACACAGGACAGGCTGAGGGCAGCACAGTGGATAGGGGTAGTATGTGAACTCCAGTTGCAGAACTGGTTGATTCTCCCAGTAGTCATCATGAAGGCATAGTATCACATAGGTGAGTTGTTAGAGGTGCTTGTAGGAGGCCTGTTGTCCACCTTGCTTCTGATGTCAGTGTGTCTTTAGGTGCCACAAGATGTATGTGTAAGTACGCCATCACAGAGGTACAAGCACATTCCATAAGGGCCTCAGAAGAGATTCTGTAAGTACTAAACATTGTGCTTTCTGATGTGTGGGCTTGTCTGAACCATGTGGGTAACTGCTTGGACAGGATAAATGACTCACTGGATCAGGAAGTTTCTGTAATGGAAAGTCTGTTGGGTGAAAGAATTGGGATCCATCTGGCAGTAGAGCAACTATATCATTCGGTGTTAGCCAACCTGACCATGCAAGATCCTGATCCCATTGTCGCACTATTTCCAGTTCACCATCAGTGATTTCAGTGTTCACACCCATAAGTTGTAGGCCATGTGGTTATGGTCCTCCACATAATTGTCCAGCAGATATCAGTCACAATCATTTAATACCCCAAATTGTAGTTAGGGTCATGGAACTAGCTGTGTATCTCCTGGCAAATGTAGTTCTCATGGTTAGGGGCAATGATGCTAAACTGATTGCTCTACCATGCATGGATCACAGTGTTTGATTATGTCCATGCAGACACAGACATTTAACAAAAATCATTCCCGTACCACACACACACACACACACACACACACACACACACACACACACACACACACACACACACACACACACAAAACTTATCTAAGCAGTTATTTTGCTACTGTTCCTGCAAATTGGATACTTAAGAAATAAACATTTGATTTACTTGCACACACAATATTCTTTTGTGTCAGACTTGCCATCCTACTCCCCTCCCAGCCTCTGCAAGTGGTGATGAGTATGCCCTGCCCTTTGCCTATTTCTTTGTGACTTCTGGTTGCATATATTTCTGACATACAGAGTGGATAAATAATGCTTGCTTACTCAAAACCTTCCTTTAATGAAGCTGTTAACCTTCACTGTATTTGTGTTACTTTTTTTACTCACGCAAAGCAGACATTTAATTCTTGCTTACTGTTACATTTGTGCAAGGGATGCTACCTTTCACCTGCTTACAGATCTATATACAATGGCTAACTGAAAGGCTTGATGCACATTAGTGGGCAAAATGCATAGTTGTGTATTGCAAATAGCAATCATAAGGTATTTCTGACATTACTTTACACATGGGCCATATATCAACTTAAGGAAAATGAGAATTTGCATAGCATGATAATCTTTTACACAAGTGTATTGATTGTTTTATTCAAGTTCCAGACTACATTGGTAATAATGCAGATGTGAAACATCTCTTTGGTGTGTTGCTTATGTGTGATGCTAACCAAACATAATAATTACATGGTTAAGTAAAGGTTGCACATTTTGTCATTTTTAATATTTGTATGAACTAAGGCTATTATTCTTTTAGGTATTCAGTGTGTGTGCTATCCTATGCCTCTTAGTCAGCACAATGGCATATTTTGCATATCTACATCTGTTGGCAGCAACTACAGCTGGTGTTTCTCCCTCAGACTCCTCATCTGTATCTGATGGACTGCTGGCCCTGCCTGTGGTACATTAAACTGTGGACTTGGCCCCAGATGTCCTTGTTGAATATGTCTCCCGAGAAAGATATTCTCTGACATGGAACAAATTGTGAGCATTTTGGCAGAAGTGACTGGATCATACTGCAGGCACTTCCTGAGGTGTCTACACACTGGAACCTTGATATGAGAAAGCCAAATACACATTCTATGATATTCCTAATTTGAGCGTGGGCATCATTCTTTCCTTGCTCAGTAGGGATGTGTGGATTTCTCATGGTTTTCATGAGTCATGATTTTAGGACATAACCTGCATCCCTCACTAAATGACCTTGTGAAAATCAAATCCTAGCAAACCTTGTGTACTGCTGACAGGTGTGCCATATGTGTTGAGTTGTGAAAACTGCTGCGGTTACATGCAAAAAGATTGTAGATGATCCCTTGGTCACTACAGAAACCTGACACTTTTTAGAGTGGTAAACTTTTCATTGATGTACCTCCTTCCCTGTTCACTGGGTGGCACTTTTGTTTCTATTTGTATGCAATCTATGGCCCAAAAATGTCAGGGAGGTATGCTATTGCATAAAATTCTTCTATGATTCTTGCTGTCTCCTGTAGGATTCATGGGCAATAAATATGCTTCCTTGATTGTTGTAGCATTGCATTTAGAAGTTGATATAATATTCTGAAAGCTGAGGCCTATGACACCCCCTAATGTATTCCCGTGGGTCTCTGAAATGTACCTGTAGCTAATATATGTAATGGTACACATGCCTTTGTTTTCACTGGGATGGGTTCCCAAGATTTCCCCTGGGTCTTCAGGATAGAATGACAGAGATTTCATATTTCCTCTATTTCCCTGTCTACCCAGTATTGCTGTACAATCCCTATGCCATAAAGTCCATTATAAGTCAAATGGGGTCTGAACACCTTCCTTCTTCTTGGCTGAGATCTGGCAGTAGGAGCAGAAATACCTTGAATGAAAGCCTGTTGCACATACAGATTAATGATGGCAGCTGCAACTGCTGACATCTTTTTTTAAGTGTAATTGTGGCTTTAATCCAAAGAGTTTTGGATTTCAGGCCAAATGGCTACACTGATTTATAGCTTCCAGAATAGCTCAACCATGTTGGATAATGTGAAATTCCCAGAAAATAAAACCTACACAATTATGTCAGGTAGCATTTTTACAAACCTTTACAAGGGAGAAAACAACCGAAATATGTGGGTATGCCAACAGTAAATAATAAAGAAAATGCTGACAGATAAACCACTGGCTGTATTGGTCATTGTAATCATTCCTTAATGTTAAATGAAAAGCATTCTTTAAAAAAATTACCACAAACCTTGGCAAGAAAGCAGTTTAGAAAGTAGCTAAATCTCCACAAAGTATATTTTGCAGTATTAACTCTCTGGATCCAGTTTCCCCATTATGATAAAAGTTCCTTAGCTACATGATTACCTTTATATGGTTCAGATTCAGCCCTGAGTGCATGAGTATGCAAATGAGGTGTTCAATTATTAGCATTCCTGAATACCACAATCTGCACTAAGTGATGAGAAAGTAAGCATAGTGTAAGGAACTACATGACTGCACACACACACACACACACACACACACACACACACACACACACACACACACACACACACACACACACACACTCACACGCACACACATACACACCATAGCTCTGCAAGGATGAGCAGTGAAAAGTTTTATCTGCTAATGGCTTGAAGATGTCAATTAGTCTGTTTGCAGGAAGAGAAATCATTTTTCATAGTCTCTACTCTTTGGTGTACACTTACTGAGGGTGTATAATGGAGAACAGACTTACAAAAAAGTTGAAAAGTACATTGACTGTTAGGAGAGCAACATTCCTAATATTCACATGGTGTTTTTATGACCACAGTTCCTGCTTCTTACTAGGAAATGTGCATATTCAAGTGAGTGCATTGCTCATTGATGCAGATACCATACGTAATGAAAGTAAGATTGTGTTGAACTTAGGAAAACATGGACAAATAAATGTGATACCTTAAATAAAGAGAGAAATAAAGCTACAGTGTGTGCACTCTTTGTTTAATATTGCGTGATTAAATGGGTACTGTAACTATTAAAAAAAAGAATCACCACACTTTGAAAGCAAAAAGACAAGAGGTGAACACCAAAAACAATCCACACAGCATTTATTTCCAATGATTAAGTGCTTTTGGCTATGAGACAAAGGCCTTCTTCAGAATAAATTACTTTCATTCAAACCCTCATTAAATATTGACTCCATTAATAAAACAACCAATCAAAACACTTCCTATGATAAAGGCATAAATACAGTAAAAAATAAAAAAAACATTCTTAATACATGTCCACAAATAAATAAATGAACATTATTTACACTTTTCATAATAAACTTTACTGTGTAAAACTGCTTTGTAATTAACTCCACTATTCAACCCTGGCATGTTATAACCATTAAACAAAATTTGCCACTTCAACTCTTTGTAATCTAACTTCCCTTCTTTATCACCATTAAGATTTGGAGGTATACAATCAATAATTGCACCGCGGTGGTGGTGCTGCGGTAGCGTTGTCACCTCACAGTAAGATGCTGTCCGGTTCGATTCTCAGCTAGAGCGTCTTCTGAGTGGAGACATGCATGAATGGGTGTACCTTCAATGAAGGTTGTGCGTCAGGGCTGGTAACTCGACATGTAAAAATCAACTACCAATCATTAGAGGGCCTGAGTTCTGCTGTGGTGACCCATAACCAGGAAAAGCCAAAAGACACAACAACAACAAACAATAATTGCAAGATAAAATGTTTTGTAATGTTGACATACCAATGTGTATTTAAGCAATGCATTATCTGTGTTTTTTACTTTTAATGACATATAAGTGTTCATATATTCTTTGGCTCAATTTCCTGCTGTTTTTGCCAATATAAAATGATGTATAGACTGAACACTTAGTCAAATAAACCACAAAATTAGACCCAGCTTTAAATACCCATGGAATATGTCATATTCTGTTACTTGTACTCACTTTGAAATATGTACCCTCTGCTATATACCTACAGAAATTGCAGTCCACACATTTAAAGGTACCATTTGTCCTTTTTTCATTCTCATGGTGACTCCCTTCCAACATTTCCTTAAAATGTCTTGCTCTTTTGTTAATAAATGAGGGTGCAGATCCCAAAACTGATTTTATACCACTGCTTGCTCCCAGAATTCTCCATTTGTTAACTATAATGTCCTTAATAGCCTTACTGTCAGTCATAAAAACCAAGGACATGGAAATAGACCAGTCTTGTGGTTTAGTACTATTACCACACTTTTGAAGGCTATCCTTTGTTTTTAAACCTAAGATGGAGCTTGTCAACCATTGTGTCCATATTGGTAAAGTCACTGGTTAACCTTTTCAATCTCACCAATTGTCCCTTCACTATGTTGTGCTTAACATAGGTGGGGTGCATACTAGAATAGTGTAATAAAGTGTTACTTGCCATGTTCTTGTAACTGATTTTAAAACCTAATTTGTTTCTACCTGTTTTAAAATTTCTAAATCCAAAAAAAACTAATACTGGACATAATCTAATTATAAGAAAAACTTAAAAATGATGTACTTTTGTTCATGCAGTCAAGAAAATGTTGTAATTCAAACTCTGCACCCTCCAAACAAAAAAAAAAACATATCATCAATTAAATGATAATATGATGACATTTTCTCCCTACCATAAATCTTTGACAAAACATTGGTTTCCCAATAGGCCATAACCAAACTGGCATAATTCTGAGCCATTCTTGCTCCCATGGCTACTCCCCTCATTTCTAAAAATATTCTTTTTCAAAAACAAAAAAACAATGTAAGATAAAATGTACTCCATACATTCAAGCTGTTTGCTTTTGATCAACATATTCCCAACCCAGTCTAAACATGTTTCATATGGAATGCAAGTGTACAGTGACTTTATGTCTACTGTTGCTATCAAATCATCACATCCAATCTTTTTGTCTCTGATTTTGTTCAAAAAAATCATAAGAATCCCAGATGAATGAACTAGTGTCCTGAGCAAGTGTTAAAAGAGCTCTATCAATAAACTTAGATATAGACTCTAACTCAGAAGCTGGTGCTGAGACAATAGGCCTATGTGGGGGGATTTTTTTTCATCTTTGTGTATCTTAGGTGTTCCAAACAAATTACCTATCTTTGGTTTGGATACCTGAAAAAAAGCCATTATTGATTCAGGAATAACCTCCTTCAACAAATTCTCTGTTTACTACAAATATATTTGTATGCCTTATTATTTGTCCCTTAGATACTTTTTTATAAAAATGTTGGTCTGAAAGCAGATTTTGAATGCTCTTAATATAATCACTAGAGTTGACAATAACTATGGATCCCCTTTGTTGGCTTCATTACCTTAATAAGACAATCCTTCTTAATAGAAACAAAACTTTGCAGTTCATTTTTAGTTAAATAATACAATTTACATGCCGTTATTATTTGTTTAACAAACTTGTGTAAATAATGTTCATTTATTGATTTGTGGACATGCATTAAGATTTTTTTTTTTACTGTATGCATGCCTTTATCATAGGAAGTGTTTTTGATTGGTTGTTTTATTAATGGAGTCAGTATTTAATAAGGGTTTGAATGAGAGTAATTTATTCTGAAGAAGGCCTTCATCTTATGGCCAAAAGTGCTTCATCGATGGAAATAAACACTGTGTGGATCGTTTTTGGTGTTCACCCCTTGTCTTTGTGCTTTCAAAGAGTGGTGTTTCATTTTTTTACTTATTTATTGTTTACACCACTTGGACTTGAGGCATTTACCATATATTCGTATTTGGTATTCTAACTGTTGCCATTATCCAGCTAATGCAGACATGTGCTGTCAAATGAGAAAGGGCAACTTTCAGAATTTGTTTCTGTTGGACTTTCAATGTAACTTGATACACCGTCACATTTTGAGTCCATATATCTATTTTTCTCTTTGCTAATATATGTCTGTGTGTGTGGCATATAAGGGAAATAATCTCAAATGATTGCTTTTAATACCCTGGTTTGATGGTTCAAATCAATACTAGTTACTGTTGCCAGATAATAAAGTTGAGGAAACAACAGAAATATATATTTAAAGTGCTTATTTCAAAATGTGTCCTTATTTTTCCTTTATCCTTTGTTTACCATTTAACATTGCACTCCAATGAATGGCAGTGGTCAGTAGCACTGAATGGCAGTTCACTTTCTAAGGTAAAATCCGACAAAATGAATTTGCAATGCAATAAGAAGACCAATTGATATTGGCTTGGTGCACTTTACTCCATACTCTTGACAGTACTGAGTGAAGAAATTTAAACTGTCATCCTCCTATTTGTAAGGCATAAGGTATATATAAATGAGCTTAGTGAAACAGTACATGAAATGCAGGGTTTAGACCCTGTTTACAGATAATTCTACTGAGGGAAGTCATAATAAATATTGACATTCATTTTATTGTAAGAATATGCTATGCTAGAAAACTCAAGTAATATTGGTATTGAGTAAAACTCAGACAGATGTCATTTGAAATCTCAATATTAAGTGTGGGTGCTGCATCAAAATAATATTACTTCTGCAGGTACTTGTTCCCTTTGCCATTACCATGGCATTGACTAAAGTCTTGATATTATGAGAATGAAGAGATAGCAGTAATGTTGCAAGGAGATGTAAGAAGGCTGAATGTCTCAGTGTAATGAAATAGGAACTCTGCTCATCGCAAGATATACACTTTGGTTCACTTCATGCTCCTTTCAATTGTTATACAAAACCATTTTTCTAATTTATTTTTATTATTATATTCGACATTTGAAATCTGCTTGGAAGCATGCAATCAAGTTTCACAGCATAAGGAAAAAAAGTAAAAAAGTAATTTGGCTTGCCTTAAGTACCACAAATAAACCTGGCATCAGTGCCCAGCCATTTTCACCCTGTATAATAATGACTGCAGAGAATTCACCAAACAGATATTCAACTATGTGGCACGAGGGGTAAATGAAGTGAGCTTAGACTAAGAGAATAGGTGATGCAGATTTTGAACCCTGTTCAAAGACATGTTTTCAATTATTCTCAATATTTATTCATTTAATTTGCAGTCTGCATTTGTGCACTGCTTTGCAGTGCACAAGCAGGGTTCATTACTGAAGGACAAAAGGGAAAAAAAATAGATTATCATCGGTATCACAAATGATCCTGGCATCATTGCCTAGCTGTCAGCACTCCAAATAGTAATGACTGCATAAAATGTACCTCTATCTACTTCTGTTGCACAAGCTGTAAATACAGTAACTTTGAAGAAAATAAAGATTTGCTGTGGGATTTGAATCATTAATAAGGATAGTACTAATAATGCTTGACAATGTCATTATGGCAGTTTGATAATGGTGTCAGTTGCAGGGATAGGCACACATTTTAGAAGATGAATTATACACCCTATATTGGAGTGATAAATGCTGGTCATGTTCCCTGTAGTGCTTGTGACTTGCTATTACCAGTGTGTTGTACTAATCAAAATAATCCATACTTATTGCTAATGACATTTGCTATGCATGATGTCAGAAATAGTTTCTAAAGTGTGAGTACAGATATGTAAGAACAGGAAAAATATTGCCATTACCTGAACCAGTTATGATAATGCAAGTTATGATGTTGGAAGCCAGTGATGAAAGTAGTATTCATATTTTAATTTTTATTATCATTACAACCTCATATGATACGATACACTGAGCAGCATGCAAATATATTTCACTGCCAAAAGAAAAAGTGAAACATTTAATTTGGACTACCTACTGTGGTGCAAGAATACCTGACAACAGTATGTGGAATTCAGCTCTCTGAACAGTACTTAGTGAATTAATTCCTCCTCTCAGATAACTATTCTTGTGACAAATAGTATAAGTGAAGGGAATTGAGAGAAATAAGACAGATGATGCAGGGTTTACACACAGTTAATTATTAATTTTGCTGGGGGTTGAATACATATTTATACACATTTTTAAATCAATATGTTGTTATGTAAAACTCAACTATTTGCAATACTGCTAACAGCATGTGAACTGTTATCTATCCATTTTCACATTAGTTGTCATTAACTGCAAGGCTGAAATTTGTTCTACAAAGTACATTTCTGATGTTGCATGGGGATGTGAGAAGGATGAATGTGCCAATTGAATGCATTTCTTTCTCTGGTCATTGCTAGATATGCCCATTGTTTGAATTCATTTTACTGTCAGCTTTTTCCTCTGTCATATTTTATTTCTACCGTCTTTCGAATTTGCTCTTCACTTGGTAGCACACAAACATTGTTCACTGCCTAATGAAAAAAGTGAAAAATGTAATTTGGGCTGCTTCTGTAGTGCAAACATGCAAGGCAATGGTGTACTTTCATCAGCATTCTGAGCAGAACTGAGTGGAGAAATACCACCTTTTGTAAATGGAGTGAGTTTAGATAAAGAACAAAAGTGAGTAAAGTTTAAAATCCAGCTAAAAGATCATTTTACAAAGGGTGCCAAAATCCCATTTCTCACATTTTGTTTAGGAATGTAAAGCTACATGCAAATGGGCATGATAAACATTTTTTTTGCAAAGTATGTATCAGTAATGGTTGCGTCATAACTATGTTTTTTTTCTAATTAGCATATACCATTAATGCTTCACTCATAACCTCAAGATTATGTGTATTTCTCTCTCTCAGTTCCATTCATGCCATTTAGCACATCAGGCAATGAGCTCCCCTCCAGGCACTTGTTTCTGTAGTGGTGATGGTTTTACAGGGATGGGTTGCTAGCCTGGTGCCCAACCCTCCTTGGAGGGTGCACCATACACTCCCACACACACTCACACCTAAGGCCAATTTAGAGTATCCAGTTCACCTACTGCATGTCTTTGGAATATGGGAGGAAACCAGAACACCAGGAGGAAACCCAAACAAACACAGGGTGGACATGCAGACTCCACACAAAAGGCAATCCATTTGAGAATTTAACCAGAGAACCAAATATAGACTCATAGATTAGTACTAGTCTAACTGCCCTTGTGGGCTATTTTAAGCCTAGTCAGTTACCCCATGTGAGAATCAAACCCTGCACCTTGTGTCTGTAATGTAAACATCTTAACCATTATGCCAACCTCCCACCAACCTTTGGCTGTGAGGCAACAATGCTGACTACTGCACCACTGTGCTACCCGGTGTGTGTATAATTTATTAAACATGACAATGGTGATATTTATTTTATAATGCACTTGCATTTGTATGATGGGCTCAGTCCTTTTTGTTATAATCATCATGACTCATCACAAAATTCTAACTATGTGTTTAGGATAGTATGTCTTCTGAATTATGTATGTAATATACCCCAAACTGTAATACTCAATTCATGTAACTGCATCTATCTGAAATATATTTACAAACAGAAATACTGTCTTTCACATAGATATACATTTTCAGGATTACTTAAAAGCTCACATATATAGGCCTCTCTGAAGTATATCTCCATTCATTCTGAAATTAGTATATCTTTAATTATTGTGCTTAAAATGAAGTCCTTCTGTGGTAGTGAATTAATAAGCTCAGTTTCAATTTTTGCATTTTTTTCTCCCATGAGTTCAATTCTCAGATGTTTTATCACAATTTGAGCAGTGTGCAAGTCTCAATTTCAAAATATGTCACAATTCTTCCTATTTATCCTTCCAAATGCCAAGGATTATAGACCACGCCATTAAGCATTTCATTGTTGAATGTTGGAGCATTTGTCAATGGTTGAGGATCACACATGGCAAATCTCACTGCCATGTTTCGCACTTTTATTGCTATTTTTGTAAGAACTACCATGTCTTCCAAGGAATCCATATGCTTGCAATTGCATAAATGCAGTTGGCAAGACTCTGTGTCCATATGTACAACCTCTTACACATGAGATCTGAACTGGGAGCAAATTCAAACATATAGTTTTAGCATTTGACTTCTGCTGACATGGCTGCTGATTGAGAGAATGGTGCTAAATTTTGAACACAAAGGTGGTGGTGTTGAATAATCCAGAATTTTTGTGGCAGTCCTCATGAAGCACTACATCTATAGGCTGCTGAAAGATTATACCAGGACTCAGTATAAGGTTGAGTCTTGGTATAGCTTGATCAGACTGTCTCCAGTGTAACTGGTATTCCACACACTGGGAAAAAATATCAACACCACAATAATGACCTAGAAATGTGCAAATGTGACCTGCTAAGCTGATGGAAAGATTAATTCTGGACTGCAAGCACCCCCTCAGTTGTGTAAGTATACCAACTCATCAACAATCAATTATGTAGTATGCATTAAACAGCCAAGACAGTTATTATTTTGCTTTCAGGTGTGTTATTTTGTTTACTGTACTGTACAACTACAGAGGAAATAGCAGCACACTATGAGGTGCACAAGAAAATATAACTCACCTGAGAGATACATGGGATAAATATCCCTCAGGTCCAAATGCAAGCCAGATAAATATTTTGAGTCCCTCACTCCTAAGCAACTAGAGTAGGCATGCCTCAAGCTTGACATCAGGCATGCATGCCTTTGTTACGCAATGAGAACACCAGCTTAACTATATGTGAATTCAATATTCAGAAGCAGCAATTAGGTTTTGTTATATGACCATATTTCCAAAATATTAACAGCAATAAAGAACGTCATGAACAATTCACTTATGGTAAATGTAATAATTACATGTGACTGCATATAAAGGCTGCTATTTGTTATATCCTAGTAGTGAGATTTGTTTATTTGTATGACACATGAATACCTTTCCATCATATCTGGATGTGGTAAAGATGCAAAATTGTCATTTATCATATTTGTTTATGTATTTAAAAAAGTATTGAAAAAATAAAATAATGTGAAATACCATGGATCTGATTTGCTCATTTTTATTTTATTTATTTTTTTGTCTCCCTTCATCCCTATCTCTTTTATTTATTTATTTATTTATTTATTATAATGTCTTAAAAGTCTGCTGTTTGTATATCTTTATTCTGAAAACAAAATGACTAGCAAGACAAAGAGGTAGACTGACTACTGTGGCTTGGCCTGCCAAACCTCCACAGATGGCAGCAAAGACATGCAGCACTTTGAGTTCACAACCTGTCAGTGTTGCTTCCACAACCCCTGCACTACCTGCCCAACCTAAGTCAGGTAGCTTTACTCTATCTGCTGATGCAGTGGTGGGCTGGTGGAGGATATAAAGAACAAGGGCCTTCGGTTCCGGAATCATCAGAGTTGAAAAGTTCCTGCATAGCATAGCTAAATCAATGCTACATTTGGCACTGACTCTGGCAACTGACACAGGAGACAGTGATGACAGTTCTGAGGGTGAGGACTGCAATCTTACTGTTCTCAAGTTGGACATAGACATGCCTCCAGTGTACCCTGCCTATCCCAGTTATGGAGTCCTCCAACCTGTTGTGCCCAACACCATCTCTGTCTGTCTCATATGTGCCATATGTTTGGGAATGCTTCCTATCCTACCCTACAAACCTGACCCTGACATTCCTAAGCCCCTTTCCCAACATTCCTCTCTCTTTACAAAAAATACAGAAAATGGCAGCTGTTCCACAAAAAATTATGTCCCATACATACCTCTCCACTTCACTTGTGTCTCCTTGACACATTTGATTTGATATAATTGACTATACAATATTATTCTGTTGGTTTCACCCAGCTTTCTTCACAATGTGTTGCATACATGCTGAGTGGATACTACAGCAGTGGTGTTGTATAGCATACCTGAATTCTTTGTGCATACATTTCATATGCAATAACTGCAGTTTTTGCATTTATCCCATAAGGTATCTATTGTTTTTGCTGTTATTACAGCTTGGCATTTTATTAGCATTTATATCACATTAACTCCCATTTATTATACTGTATGTAGCTTTATGTCCATCTCACATCCTTTGTTGGCATGTCAGTTTTTATTTATGTGCATATGTCAAGTATTATCATTACAAATGTTTACAATTCACATTTGCCTGCAATATCTAAATACATTTTCCCAGTTTCTCACCCCGCTTAATTACTTCTGCTGTACAACGAATGTTATGTATGTGCAGTTTTGCCAGTTCACTTTCCCTCCTTCAGAATTCTTTCAATCTATGTGCTTTAGTATTTCTGGGCTACAGTGTGTACTCACAAATTAGTTTTGCCTATAGGCAAGATGTTTTCTTTACTTTCTGTGCTCATTCTTGCAAACACCTTTCCATGGCCGCAAACACTATCGCTGGCCAGCTTGCAAACATGTAGATTGAGTGAGCAGCATGCATACTCGATCAGCATTGCTGATCGTCTTCCTAATGCACTCAAGTCATGTAGGCTTAGTGCAGCAACACCTACATGATTGTTAATGAATTCCAGGGAATGTTTTTGTGCCGTTTCACTAATGGTGGTTAATGATTCTCATGTACTGATTTCCTTTTCATCCACAAGTCTTGCCTATTTATGTAACTAGGGATTTCTTTCCTTATAGATGGAATAGAGACATTTACTATACTTTTTAGCAAATACAGCAGTACATCAGTCAAATGATTAAGAGTTTTGAGAACTATCATTTGCATTCTGTTAGGTTTTAGCAATCACACTCTACAGAATCTTTCTATATTTCTGAGAATTATTCAACTGTGTAATTCTGGTAACCATTTTAGTACAGCATATCCCCTTTCTTTTTCTGCAGTTTTCTGAAAATAACCAAGTTTATTTCATATGAGCACTACTTTGCTTACAAAACAAACACAAATTATGTTCTTTAAAATATTCAGAATATTATATTGCTGCATTGTATTTGATATGATAGCTATATCTAAAAATGTCATGCCTACAGAATTTACATTTGCATGTGGAGTCACAGATTTTGTTTGCATGCAAATTGTCAAAATCTTTCTTCCAATTCAAATCATACAGTGAGTGATACACTTATGGAATATTTTAGAAAAATTACCTTCATTTGACAATATAATGCACATTTTACCTGACTGTAAAGTACTGTTGTTATTGGAGTGTTCCCTACCCAAGTAATTTTCCTTGAGCAATTTTGGAAAAAAGGCTATGTTCATAAAGAGTTTTAACTGTTATAAATTCTAAATTAAGCTGAATACAGTACACATTAAGATGAGTGTTTGCAGATACATTTTCATTCTTAAATGAACATGCAAAGATGTATCATCTCATTTTATAGCATTTACTACTCAAAATCTATGCTTTTTTTTCAAGAGGTAATTTCCTGTAGAATTTTAGAAAAAAGTTCACAAGAGATATTTACAGTCACTTACATACTAAGTACTTTACTTTTGCCTAAGAAGAGTCTTCATCTTCCTTTTTTACTTTCTATATTTCTTTTAGTACTTGAAAATGAAGAAGTGTATTGTGAACTTCACTTACAAAGTTTAACATATTACACATAACCGTATTTATTTTATAATAAGCTTTTCTGAAATGCATCACATGTTCAATAGCTACATTCCTTGACTAATATAAATGAGTGTGTGCATAGGTTTACTATCAAAATGTGGAAAATCAAAACATTTTTCCACATTTTGATGGACTTCTTTCTCCGAATTTGGTAAAACTGAATTACCAAAATGCCGTAAATTGTAACCATGGAATCAACATTTGAAGACCGGAAGTTCCCAATGTTGAGGGTCTGTGTTACCAGCAACATTTTTGCAGGAGGCAAGCCCCCCCTGCTCTCCCCACAGCCCCTTCATATTAGATATACCAACTCCAAGAGTGCACTACAGTGAGGAAAAAGGAACATTTCCCGATCTTCACTTTACTGCGATCTCAATTCAAACCATCCACTGCATATTAGTGAATGTGTACTCACTTTCGCTAATATGCAGATGTACATTTTCAGTTCGACATTACGTGCATTGATAGAACACCCATTTTCGTCAAACTGCATTTTACATTTTGATGGAAAACTGTGTATATGTTTATATATTCAGTGGATATAAAAAGTTTACACACCCCTATTAAAATGCCAGGTTTTTGTGATATAAAAAATGAGACCACAATAAATCATTTCAAAACTTTTCAGACTTTAAAGGGATCTATAACCTGTACAATTCAATTGAAAAACAAAAAAATCTGTCAGGAGAAAAAATATAAAAAAATAAAAAAAAAACATACATTAAGCTGGTTACATAAGTGTGCACACCCTTAAACTAATACTTTGTTGAAGCACCTTTTGATTGAATTACAGCATTCAGTCTTCTTGGTTAGGAGTCTATCAGCATGGTACATCTTGACTTGACAATATTTGCCCACTCTTCCTTGAAAAAGCTCTGCAAATGTGTCAGATTGCGAGGGCATCTCTTGTGCACAGCCCTCTTCAGGTCACCCCACAGATTTTTTTTGGGTTTAGGTCTGGCTCTGGCTAGGCCATTCCAAAACTCTAAGTTTCCTCTGGTGAAGCCATTCTTTTGTTGATTTGGTTGTATGCTAGGAGTCATTGTCATGCAGAAAGGTGAACTTTCTCTTCATCTTCAGCTTTCTAACAGAAGCCTGAAGGTTTGGGGCCAGAAGTGACTAGTATTTTTAACTGTTCATAATTCCCTTCAGCTTGACTAAAGCCCCAATTCCAGCTGAAGAAAAGCAACCCTGAAGCATGATACTGTCACCACCATGCTTTGCCATGGGGATGGTGTTCTTTTGATGATGTGAAGTATTGTTTTTGCGCCAAACATACCTTTTGGAATTGTGGCCAAAACATTCAATTTTGGTCTCATCAGATCATAACACATTTTCTCACATGCATTTTGGGAGACTTAATGTATTCTTTTACAAATTTTAGCTGGGCCTGGATGTTTTTCTGTGTAAGAAAAGCCTTCTGTCTTGCAACCCTACTCCATTGCTCAGACATATGGAGAATACAGGAGATTGTTGTCAGATATAGTACACAACCAGTACTTCCCAGAAATTCCTGCAACTCCTTCTGTGTTGCTGTAGGTCTCTTGGCAGCCTCCCTGACCAGTTTTTGTCTTGTCTTTTCATCAATTTTGGAGGGACGTCCAGTTATTTGCAACATCACTGTAGTCCCATATTTTCTCCACCTTTTGATGACTGTCTTCACTCTGTTCCATGGTATATCCAATGCTGTGGAAATGTTTTTGTACCCTTGTCTTGACTAATACCTTTCAACAATGAGATCTCTTTGATGCTTTGTAAGCTGTCTGTGAACCATGGCTTTTGCTCTAGCAGGCAACTGAGTAAATGTCAGGAAAATCCTATTAAGACAGCTAAACTTTATTTGGGGTTAATCAGAGTCTTTTTAATTGATGGCAGGTGTGTACCCAAGAAGACTGAATGCTGTGATTAAATCAAAAGGTGCTTTAATAAAGTATTAGTTTAAGGGTGTGCAGACTTATGCAACCAGCTTATTGTATTTTTTTTTTATTTTTTATATTTTTCCCCTAACAGATTTGTTTGTTTTTCAATTGAATTGTGCAAGTTATAGGTCACATTAAAGGTGGGAAAAGTTTTGAATTAACAGGGGTGTGTAAACGTTTTATATCCACTGTAGATATATATATATATATATATATATATATAAATATATATATATATATATATATATATATATATATATATATAAGATCCTATTGAGTTTAACAAAGCTGTATCCATGTTATGGTTTTATTGTTAAACCTACAAGCTTCTTCCTAAGTTATACTATGCTAAAGGCTCATTAGTCTGAACTGCATGCATTTGTCACAAAACTGAACTGGCATTCCTGATATCTTGCACAATGCGTGCTAGCACCATGGCATAGAGTGAAAAAGGCCTAACTATGGCCAGGTGACCTAGTCTCAAATAGTGTCTGAAACACTGCTGGAGGGTTGGACAGGCCCATCCCAGGATGGACTATATTCACTGATGATGATGCTTAAGGAGGTGAGGTCCAATGAGGGGGATTAGCCCTTGAGTGAGGCCTGGGAATGTAGGAGAGGGAGTGAGGTTTCCAGTAGGTCATAAAATAACTCCCCCCTGAAACTGAGGATAGACAGCAGTGCCCCCACTCCCCCAGGATGCCCTTAAGTTCCTCAATGGCCCTACCATTAAATTAGGCATTGATTGGGGGAGACTGAAGTATCTCATGCAATAAGCTGCTGATACCTACAGTTTTACTACTATGTAATTGTTAAATCAGTACACTAAATACATATCACTGACTTTGAGAAAAAAAAACTGCTTTTCCTAGATCTCAAAAAGTAAAATAATTGGTTAACTTAGGAATTTCATTCACAGTTACCTTAAAATGAAATAACTGACTTTAACACTGATGGTCATTTATAACCACCATAGGCCAGTGAAACATTTCTTAAATTTGAAGTATTGTCAACCATTACATTCACAGGAATTCACTTGTAATTTGCATTGGCTACACAGAGTAGCAGTGGTAATGAAGTATGAGGTTCTGTTGGCTTAAGATTAATTACATTAAGTCTTATTATTACTATTGTTATTGTTATTATTATTATTATTATTATTATTGTTATTATTATTATTATTATTGTCACAAGTGTCCCAATTAACACTCAATCACATGATCAGATTAAGTATCATGGTGAAAGATAGTCATGTGGTGATGAGACACATAATGTGGTAATAAACTGCAACACTTTAATTGTAGACAGAAGTTTTGTAGGGGGAAATAGTGACAGATTTATTTATTCATTGATTTTTTTTTTGCTTGTTTTGTTCTATCTGATGAAGTGCTCTGAGCCTAATGGACTACTTACAGACTAAGTCCAGTATTGCTAAATATATGTAAAGAATCAAACAAAGTACACTACACACTATTTGCAGTTTTAAAAGAAAAGAGCTACAATGTTATTATGCCTTTGAAAACTGAAAACAAGTTATTTTGAATAAGCAATAGTTACAATAAAAGAAGAGTAAGCACAGTGAAATGCTACTTCATCTAACATGTAAGCTGAATGAGAAAAAACATAATATGCATCTCTCTTTGCTGACATTGGGGTAAAAGGGGCATTGGGGTTATGTAATATTTTAATCAAAATTAAATTTATTCATGTATGTTGATCCTCTTGTGCAAATAATCAATATACAAAATGTCTAACATTAGGATAAGTACTGCAGTCATAATTCTACATTAGTTCCAATTATTTTCACAAAATATGTTTCATTTTAAGCACTATTGTCAACACTGACAATCAGTTAAGAAAGCATGATGTACATAGTCTAACTACTGATGTAGGGGATCTGTTAGCTAAAAAACTTGAGTAATTGCAAAATATTTGTTGGTCAAATAAGCAAGCAATAAGGCTGAAAGGGCATTAATTACACATTAACACACACCTTGGAGGGCATTATTGCACTTAGAGAATGGGCTCTCTGTAAAATTGTTGTGTTTTCCTTATTTCTTTTTGAAGTACTATATTTTATATATATATATATATATATATATATATATATATATATATATATATATATATATATATATATATATATATATATATATATATATATATATATATATGTTGTAAAATAGTTTCTCCGCCTAATGTTTCAAACTTGGTGTAATATATGATAACGGTGCTTAAGGAAGAATTTTATGTGAAAAATATATGAAAACATATGTTCAGGTAAGAGATCAAGAGGCATACCTCTCAACCTCTTAAAACAAGAAATCTGGACAAAGCCATTAATAATGGGGGGCAAAGGCCCAAAATAGGGACAATTTTTAAATATTTGTTTTACAAACATAGAAAGTTGATTGAATAACAGGTTTTCCATTAGCATACATTTTCTGAAGGGGATGAAGTCTGAAATTCAAATGCCTGTCATTATTTTCTGACTTCCGTTCTCAATGCTTTGCCAGCGAATTACCAGAAAACCAAAATTTTATGAGGACAATACCAAAAATAACAGGCAAAAATCTGGGCATTCTACAAAAATCTGTACAGTTGAGAAGTATGCAGAGGTATGCAGACCTCTTAACTGCTGCTGCTGCCAAACACACACACACACACACACACACACACACACACACACACACACACACACACACACACACACACACACACAGTCTCTTCTGCTTTCATACACACACAGACACACTCTCACTCGACAAACACACACTTTGTTATTTTAAGTTTCTTTTCCTTTTTAATTTTTTCTCACTAAACAGCAAAAGTGCTGCTTAGCAAGTATAAAGTAACAGCTTGATTGAGCTCACTGTTCACTCTCTCTTTCATGCACACATACACAGTCTCTTCTATTTTCATATACACATACATATACACACAGTCACTTCTGCTTTCATGCACCCATTCACTCTCATACGTCGACAGAAACACAAACATACTCATACAGATAGATACACACATATACACTTTTTTCTGTTTATTTATTTTTTTACTCACTAAATAGCAAAAGTGCTGCTTAGCAAGTGTAAAATAACATCTCAATCAATCTTGATTTTACTCACATGCACACATACACTTACAAACACTTTTTTAGTTTTTTATTTTTTTTTTACATTTTACACTCGCTAAACAGCAGAATTGCTCCTTAGTGAGCCAATAGTTTTTTTCTGTTCGAGCTCCATGGCAGCTTGCAATGCTGCCATGAAGCAGCAGACTTGTTTTTCAGTGGGCATTACTTTACATACCCTGCTGGAAAATATTCATAAAGTCTGCCTGCAGCATTGAGCCTCATAACACCCCTGGGTTGCTGCTAATTACACATTAACACACACACACCATGTCAGGCATTATTGCTTGTTTACATCACATCTGTGTTCCAAAGTCTTTGTGGTTTTGAAGGCATGACATAGTGTGCATGTAAGCTAAGGGGAAATTTCAAGTCTGAGTTTTTGATTGGTTCACAGAAGAAGCCTCCATTAGAATACCCCACTATAGTGTTAAAGCTATTAGTTAAAGTGATTCAACATCATTATCATCATCATCATCTTTCGGCTTTTCCCGTTAGGGGTCGCCACAGCGAATCATCTCTTTCTATTTCTTCCTATCCTCTGCATCTTGATCTGTCACACCAACCGCCTGCATGTCCTCTCTCACCACGTCCATAAACCTTATCTTAGGCCTTCCTCTTTTCCTCTTACCTGGCAGCTCCATCCTTAGCATCTTTTTCCCAATATACCCATCATCCCTCCTCAGCACATGTCCAAACCAACGCAATCTCATCTCTCTTGCTTTGTCTCCAAACTGTCCAACATGAGCTGACCCTCTAATATACTGATTACTAATCCTATCCATCCTAGTCACACCAAGTGCAAATCGTAACATCTTTAACTCTGCCACATCCAGCTCTGACTCATGCCTTTTTGTCAATGCCACTGTCTCCAACCCATATAACATAGCTGGTCTCACTACTGTCTTGTAGACCTTCCCTTTCACTCTTACTGGTACCTGTCTGTCACAAATCACTCCTGACACTCTTCTTCACACATTCCACCCTGCCTGTACTCTCTTCTTCACCTCTCTTCCACATTCCCCATTACTCTGAACTGTTGATCCCAAGTACTTAGACTCATCCACCTTTACCAACTCTACTCCTTGCATCCTCACCATTCCTCTACCCTCCCTCTCATTTGCACACATATATTCTGTCTTAGCCCTGCTGACCTTCATTCCTCTGCTCTCTAGAGCATATCTCCACCTCTCCAGAGTCTCCTCAATCTGATTCCTACTCTCACTACAGATCACAATGTCATCTGCAAACATCATAGTCCACGGGGCCTCCTGTCTGATCTCATCTGTCAACCTGTCCATCACCACTGCAAATAAGAAAGGACTCAGAGCTGATCCTTGATGTAATCCCACCTCCACCTTAAACGGATCTGTCACTCCCACTGCAGTCCTCGCCCCTGTCACACTACCCTCGTACATATCCTGTACCACTCTTACATACTTCTCTGCCACTCAAGACTTCCTCATACAATACCACAACTCTTCTCTAGGCACCCTGTCATATGCTTTCTCCAAGTCTACAAAGACACAATGCAACTCCTTCTGACCTTCTCTGTATTTCTCCAATAACACTCTCAGAGCAAACATCACATCTGTAGTGCTCTATCCTGGCATAAAACCATACTGCTGATCACTAATCATCACCTCCCTTCTTAACCTAGCTTCTACTACTCTCTCCCATAACTTCAAGCTGTGACTGATCAATTTTATCCCTCTGTAGTTACTGCAGCTCTGCACATCACCCTTATTCTTAAAGATAGGTACCAAAACACTTTTTCTCCACTCCTCAGGCATCCTCTGACTTTCCAAAATTTCATTAAACAATCTAGTTAAAAATTCCACTGCCATTTCTCCTAAGCACCTCCATGCTTCCATTGGGATGTCATCTGGGCCAACAGCCTTTCCATTCTTCATCCTCTTCATAGCTGTCCTTACTTGCTCCTTGCTAATCTGTTTCACTTCCTGATTCACTATCCCCACATCATCCAACCTTCTCTCTCTCTCATTCTCTTCATTCATCAGCCTCTCAAAAATACCCTTTCCATGTACTCAACACACTCTCCTCTCTTGTGAGTACCTTTCCCTCACTATCCTTTATCACCCTTACTTGCTGCACATCTTTCCCAGCTCTGTCCCTCTGTCTAGCCAATCGGTACAGGTCCTTTTCTCCCTCTTTAGTGTCCAATCTCTCATACAACTCTCCATATGCCTTATCCTTAGCTTTCGCCACCTCTCTCTTTGCCATGTGCCTCATCTCCTTATACTCATGTCTACTTTCTTCATCTCTTTGACAATCCCACATTTTCTTCACCAGCGTCTTCCTCTGTATACTCTCCTGTACTTCCTCATTCCACCACCAGGTCTCCTTGTCCTCCTTCCTCTGTCCAGATGTCACACCAAGCACCTTTCTAGCAGTCTCCCTTACTAGTTCTGCTGTAGTTACCCAGCTATTCGGTAACTCTCCACTGCCTCCAGTGCCTGTCTTAACTCTTCCCTAAACTCCACTTCACAGTCACCCTTTTATAACTTCCACCATTTAATCCTTGGCACTGCTTTCACACTCCTCCTCCTCTTCTTGATCACAAACGTCATCCTACAGACCACCATTCTATGCTGCTTAACTACACTTTCCCCTGCCACCACTTTACAGTCTCCAATCTCCTTCAGACTGTCCCTCCTACATAGGATATAATCCACCTGTTTGCATCTTCCTCCACTCTTGTACATCACCCTATGCTCCTCCCTCTTCTTAAAATACGTATTCACCAAAGCCATGTCCATCCTTTTCGCAAAATCCACAATCATCTGACCTTCTGCATTCCTCTCCTTAACACCATACCTACCCATCACTTCCTCATCCCCTCTGTTCACTTCACCAACATGCCCATTAAAGTTCGCTCCAATCACTAGTCTCTCACCCTTCGGTACACAAACCACAACTTCATCCAACTCACTCCAAAATTTCTCTTTCTCATCCATCGCACACCCAACTTGTGGAGCATATGCACTAACAACATTCATCATTACACCATCAATTTCGAGCTTCATAAACATCACTCTGTTAGACACTCTCTTCACGTCTAAAACACTCTTGGCATATTGTTCCTTTAGTATAAGCCCTACCCCATTTCTCCTGCCATCCACACCATGATAAAACAATTTGAACCCGTTTCCTAAACACCTGGCCTTACTTCCCTTCCATCTGGTCTCTTGCACGCACAAAGTGATTCAACATGCAAGGATATTTAACTTTCACTCCTCAAGATTGTCAAGTTACATGATCCCATTTGGATGTTTACGTATGTATGATGGAACAAGGTTTGACCACCAATAGGCACTCCAGATCTAAGAAGAGGATGTCCCCATTAAAAGTGTTGTTTTTCTTTCTCTTTTTAGATGGTGATTTAATATCCCTATTTTTGGAGGTGATCTGTTGTAAGTATTTTCCTATATAAAGGCTTTAGCTGATTTATTATTTATTGCTTAGTCTTTAGCTGCCTCCTTTGGAAAAGTAACACAAAAACAGTTTAATGTGGTAAAATCAAACCTACATCTTATGGCATGCACACTAGAAAAAAAAATAGTTTGACTTATTCATTGCTGTTGAGAAATTGCTGGAAACAAATATAAATGACCAGAATGAAGCAAATGTGTGCCACTACAAAAATGAATTGGCTGTGGTAGTCAAATTTCTTCACAAACATATTTGTGTGCAATGATTCATGCAGAGTATCACATACTATAGCTTTCCAGGATATACAGATGGAAGCAAATGCATCATAAATAAAATAAATGCAAGGGCTGAACACTTCTATCATTCACACTTGTGCATGATTATAGTTGGTAAGCTGTTAATCTACTACATGACGGAATAGCTGAGTAATGCAGAAGTCTCATCAGAGGAAGTGACTTGACTCTTTGATGGCAATGGCCATGACAGCAGATATGGGAGACAGAAAGACGGGGAGAGAGATACAGATAGAAAGGGATAGAGAGAGGAACAAAGAGACAAATAAACAATGATAAAACATTCTCCCTGCATGCCGTTAGTTTTTGTTGTGAAAAGTTATAACCATTAAATGAACAGTATATACTTTAGATGTAAACTTTGTAAACATAATTATCCACCTTGTTTTGTATAGATCAGAATGGAAGAGCAGTAATGGAAGATGCTAGCCAATTTTCTCTCTTTCTCTCTCTCTCTCTCTCTCTCTCTCTCTCTCTCTCTTTCTCTCTCTATGGACCATAGTGCTGTCTTTCTGCAAAAAAAAAATATATGTAAGAGTATAACATAAGGAATATCTTTTAGTAGTACCCCACTTCTGACAAGTAATAGTGCAGTGGAAATGTTTGGCAAAATAATTCCCTTTTACACGCTCATCAGCTTATAGATGACATAGTTTACTTGTAATGCTATGTAAATGTGTCCTTACTCTGTATAGCTGTTTTCCATGTGTTCTAGGCTATGATATTTTTGAAAAGAATGTAATAGTAATCTGAGCTATAAAAAGTGATGATTGATATACTCCACAAAAGAACTACCATTTTTAATATTAAGAAAATTAATGCTGTGAGATGCCGCGACACAATTTCTTTTGTTTCTGTGAGCATTGTTTCTAGAACAAGAATAAGATAGACAGTGGTAATCCTTTTAATGTGCATAGTTATTTTAATATATGTTTTTTTGAACATACAATACAGCAATTAGTCTCTCCCTCCCTCTGTATTCTGCCTGAGGAAAATACTGAACAAATGAATCAAATTATCTGAATTGAAAGCTGAGACAACCTTAGATATCAAGAATGACTGTGTTAAATATAATGCTGTATACAGGGACTTGTATATTAAGAGCTGCAGCTATGGAATAGTAAACAAGATTTTTATAGGCAATATCAGAAGTTTAAAATGGTCCAAAATCAGTTTTTCATTTTGTCCTATGAGAGGGGAACCTTGCAAACCTTAAAGATGTATTTTTTATTTGATGTATTTTCTTAATTTTATTAACCAGGTAAGAAGTCTGGTCTGAATACTCTTTCCAGTCATAACCTGGCACACAAAGTAGAATTGCATAAAATTACAGTACGTCTGAGCGAATATAAAAAAAGTACATGCGTATTGTAGACAATGCAGTAAAAGTTTGCATTACCCTACATTTGAAAGATTATATGCAACTGAGTAAATGTACAATTTAAACATCACAATGTACAATAAACGTGCAACAAATGTATATAGACTGTATACATAAATGCAAATCAACAGAAAATTGCACAGTGGATGTCAAATATACAGACTTCAGAATTTCCATTTGTTGGCTGAAGTGATAGGGATGAGTAGTAAGCATTCCGCATAAAATTAATGTTAAATGCTTGGAAAGTGGTTTGCTGTCTGACTTCTGCTGATAGGTGATCCTAGACTGCTGGATTCAGTTTTGAAAAATCTGTCCCCAACTGATATTTTGAAAGCAAGCCTACCTAGATACAGGGTGCCATCCTGTATAGATCTCAGTGGATAGCTGTGTACCCTTATCTGTAATCTTGATTTTAAAGGAAACTGAACAAGTGTAATACTTCCGAACACCAGAATACTACATAATAGGCTTATTCTGCTCTCTGTGGGCAGCCAGTTCAGCCTGAGAGAAAGGTGCAGTGGTCAGGCTAAAGTTCTAAAAGAAAGACAAATCTACATATTGTTTTTAAATTGCAGCCAGAATAATCTGTGTGTGAATACTTGAGTTGAAATATGCAATGGGAAACCATATTTTACTTTGAATAGCAGGTCATTTAATGCAAGAGTTTGTCTTGATGTGGTAGAGAGGAGGTGTGTAATCTTGTAGTAGAGTTTTAAATGAGTTAGAACATTGCTCACATTTCTGCTTGTGTGCTATGTAAATGTTAGTGAAGAGTTTAATATTAGTCCCCAGCAGGTTTGTTTGTTGGGAATTTGATTACTATTATTGTTCAGGAGTTGCGGAGGTGGCAGATTATGTATCCATTGCCTAAACCCAAAAAGCATGATATTGATTTTAGCTGGATAAACTAGCAGCTTGTTGGAGCATATACAGTTACAAACAGAGGTGGAGCTGGATTGAAGCTTTTGCTCTAGCTCTATGAGATTTTTGCTTGTTTCTATTAGTATAGTATAATATAATATGATCTGTGTAGATCACAATGTTTGGAAGTCTTTGAATAAAACAACACAAGTCCTTGCACAGAGCCCTGTGGTGTACCAGTATACACGGGGTCTTGTTGAGGTTGCATATTATTACTGTTATAGAGTACAATGTCCTGTGCTTGTGAAATTAGTGAAGCATTGAAGTGCATTAATGCCAAAGTTGGGCTTGTTCTATTTACTCAGCAGCAGTGAGTGGTTGAGGCTTGAAAGGGATCTTAAAAAAAAAAAAAATATATATATATATATATATATATATATATATATATATATATATATATCTTTTTTTTTTGTCTGTATGAATAGTATAAGCTTACTGTACTACCATTGTCATATGCTTTTAGACATTGTCAAAGAACTTGCATTTGAACTCCTATTGTAATTGTCATATATACAAATGTATAACTATGTAATCTTCCTTGGAGTTTTTCTCCACGGGTCTCCGCTAAAAGGCTTCTGGCCCAGTCGGACACTACTTGGTTATCAAATGTAAATAAATTAATAAATAAACTTAGCAAGAGGACAAACATTTGCAATAATTCTATAGCCTTTACTTGTTTTATGGTGGCTGGTCCTTGGAAGATGGCTTATGGTTGTGCATTTGAAGTGGGTGAGGAATATTTCAGAGGTAAGGGATAAGTTCCATTTACATGTGAGCAGTTTAGTGATGTGGATGGAAGCCATTCTGAGGAAAATAGTTTAGAAAATGAGGCTCCTGTAGTATGGTAAATGGAGTTTAATGCTTTCTCTACTTTGTTTCTCTGTTAATTGCCTGAAATAAAAGTTAAGACAGTTAGCTGGAAGAGATAAAACTGCAAGTTTTCAGGGCTGTGTGTTATGTGGTCCTTGTGGTTAAGCAATCAGAAATTCCTAATTAAATCACCTATGGCTGAGATGAGACATACCTTATAGAACATTTTTTCCATCATCCTGTATGGTGTTAGCACTTTCATTACCTCCTGGCAGGGGGAGCTTATTGTTAGGTGAAATGCATTGGGTATTGTTATCATATGTCCAGGCACTTGTGGTGAAAGTTGAACATCATCTGCATGCATTACAGTGTTAGGATAACCTATGCCACTAGATAAGTTGTTGATGAAAAGAGAAAAATAACAAGAGTCCTTGCACAGAGCCCTGTGGTACACCAATACGTAGGAAGTCTTGTTGAGGTTGCATGTTTTTATAGTGTACCTAGAGGCTACCATTTGGAGCTGGCCTGAATGCGTACATTATATGTCAAATGGTGTCCTTTTGACCAGGGGGTATGCTGCAATACTCTGCTCCTCTCAGATCAGTGTGATTCATGCTTTCACATTCCTAATATTGCTTGTCAACTATGCAGAGCACTCCTTAGGGTGGTTATTATCTCTGAGTCTTCCATATTTCAGCATAATTCATGCACCTGTGGAGTTTATCTCTGATTGCTCCATTGTAGCAGATACTATCCCCATACATCTGACATGGCATGAGGCACTCAGTCCCATCATTACTCACTCAGCTCCAATGCACAGGCCACTAATCAAATGCAAGGGACATGAGACACTGTCAGGATTTTATTTCAGTGTGCTTCAGTCCCAGAATTTGTCAGTGATAAACGTTAATTCCTAAATTAGAAATAAGTGAGGGTTTTGATGTGGAGTCATGTGAAACATCCCTTCAAGAGTGTTCTGAGCCACAGTTTATTGGACAATTGTGCAGTGGAAGTAAGGCTGACGAATGTACAACATCTAATGAGCTGGCAAATTCTGACTTTGTCAGGGGAGAAGTAAGTGAGAATCAAAAAGTTAATAAACAGAATGACTCTGCAGAACCATGCCTTTACCATGAACTGAAATAGTATGCTGCATTATAATCTCAGAAAAGAGGCATACCACTTAATGTCATGTCAATTAACCATCCCAGGAGGAAGAAGGTCTGTGTATGATGTGCTGGGTATGAATCAACAAGATAATGCTCTGAAAGTGAGAAACAGTGCACAGAAGTTCATAATACAAATAGGGCACTAACTCTCACAACTGGAAAGGCAGCAGGTCACCCAGTCACAAAGATAATGATAGTAACAATCGCAATGTCGGTGGTTCATGTGTTCACTGAGGCAATTGATCTGCATATATATGAAATGAAAAAAATTAAAGCCTCAACAAACATGCATAGTACAGTAATGTGAGATCAGAAATTGCAGTCAGAACTTTTTCAGGTGAGACTGACAGATTAAGAATGGCACAACAATTGAAACTGAAAAGTTGAAAGAACGTGTTTAGCACAGTGAAAATGACTCATTTAAAATTATTTTGAAATGTGATTTTTGACTGGGTGACCAGACAATAAAAAGAAAATTCAAGTGTACTATCCCTGTCATGATGAAATTTATTAATGCCAGCTCAACTTTATAAAATCAGTGCTAGAAGAAATCATGAATAACATTTAGGAATTGTTAAATGCAAGGATTATTGAAATTATGTTAAGTAGCTGTCAGATTTGTGGTATGTATCAAAGAACAAAACTTGAAAGATGCTGTGGATTCTCATGGGATTGCAAATTGTTCATGGTATAATGTTCCTTTGGATCTGCTCCATTTCATACACGGCAGAATCTTATTCTTATTTACCATTCTTCTATGCATAGCAAAGTTATTAAACTGAAAGGCACTCTGCATCAAACTACCATAACTTCACTAAACTCATTATTTTTCTTACCCTGAGATACCTATCAGAAAATGATTCAGTTTATGAGGTTAGAGTTCTTTTTTTCACAACAGTGGGAATTTCAGCACATTGCATTTTCACCAGACCATTTTTAGTCAATGGTCAAATAAAGTGAGCTATTCAGAGTAAGTAAAGTATGAAAAATGTGGTGCCTTCCCAAACCAAGATTGCTATTGTATACTTCATGGGGCATTCACCTCCTAAGCTACTGATGGGGAGGGGAATCAAAGCCAAGTTACCGCCATCTTCAATTGTACTTCAGCAAGAACAAATGCCAAATTTAAAAGCAAGTTGTCCAACAGAAAAAAAAGACATTGAGTTAGAAAGGCAGAGACAGGGAGAGTGAAAGATCATGTGCAAGGTTTTTGTTTTGCCACTTAATTTTGCTGAAATTATGCTCAAAGCCTGTAAGGCAGGCTGTAAGGTAATCAACACCGCACGACAGGCAATTTCCAAAAGATTTCTTTAATGTAAACTTAAAACACACAAAAACGGATCAAGCGCTTTCATCTACGTAACGTGGACTTCATCAGAATCAATTAACTAATACATTCCACAGTATTTAAACAAAATTTGGCGCCATTTCGTGCTACATTCTTAAAAGCATCAACACAGCTTAAATTCATTGCATAGAATTAATGAATAATTAAAATAAATTGTTCTCACAGTAAAATAATACATGTTACTTCTAATAAAATAACACAGTATACAATAAAAACTCCCTTGTAGAACTGACCAAATATTACAAGTGTATTTTAAAATGTATATAATAAATTATATATTTGTGTACATTTGAATAAAATGTCATTTTCTACTAATGCTTCCTATATACATTTGGATGACAGTGACAATGTTAATGTTTGACACTTCATAGATCACTAAATTTATTTATAGTACTCTTTTAATTCATAATTTATAATTTACAATTTACAGTGTGCCTAGGGACAGGGATGATTCACTTCCCAAGTGAAACTTCAAGCATGAACATATATTTTTTTAATCTGATTGATATTGTGAAAATAAATAATTAATTTAAAATACTGTTTAAAAATGCTAATAATAAATAAGTAATATATTAAAAACTGCATGTTAGAATATTCTTACATATATAATATCACTGAAAACACAAACGGAACACCAATGCAGCCAGAACGATGTAAAAGGAACGCAATTTATTTAAAGACAAAAACAGCGTTTTCGCTTCCAGGGAACCAGAAGCTTCATCAGCAGTTAAAATGATTAAAACCTAATGCATTTAAAACAAAGTAGCTGGCGCTTATTGACGACATCACCACAAGCACCACAACGTTGCTTAAAGGGGCAACGATAAAGCTTAAAAGGGCAACAGTGAAAAGGAGAGCAAGTGAGTAAAAATACATAATATGCCCTATAAAAGTAAAATAAAAAAACATCCTTAAGTGAAACGTGAAACTAGTTAACTGTATGTGGTGGATATCAGTAGGAAAGAGCAAATATGTGTACTACTGATTCGGGTCATCTGACAGGAGCAAACAATGTAAACAAAAGCTTACATATCAAGTGAAAATCAAGATATTAAAATTTGCTAGTAACTTTAAACTATGAATGAAATAAAACACTAAATGGGCTTAACCATAGAGATGCAATATATAAAAAAAACTATTCACTGTCCTTAGAATTGACCAGTAGAATAGGTTATAACACCACCAGAAATGAATGTGTTATCTAAGGTAGCTCTTATATTTAAGAATTGCAGCAATATTACAGTTTTCGTTTAGCCCAGGAAATGAAAAGTCGTCCAATTGGAGTTGCCATTCCAGCTCACGAGTCTCGACAATGAGAGATTGTGGGCCACCTCTGATGTCCATGCTGATATGATCAATGCCCATGAAAAGGAAACTGTGGCCGCTGTTATTAAGAATGTGTTTTGACAACGCGTTGTCGCTTTTCTTATTGTTAATAGCGTAGATGTGTTGGTATATACGGTCACAAAAGCATCTGTCCGTTTTTCCAACATAAAAAGCTGCGCAGCATTGACAAAATGCTATGTATACTATGGCCTTAGTTTTACAATTGATTTTATGATTAATGAAGTATTTCCTCTCCCCAATAGTGAAGGAATTACCAACTCGGAGGTATCTGCACCATTTGCAACACCCACAAGTAATTGTGCCCTTTGTTCTCGTCAAGTGTTCACATGTTGTGTTCCTCTGTAAAATGTCTTTAAGGTTATTGCCCCTCCTGTATGTGAAGACAGGAGAGAAACCTAACCTATCATGTAACCCCGAATTCATGATAAAAAAACAGTTCTTCCTCATAATGGAGCAAATTTGCCTTGAGTTTATATTAAAGGTGGTAATAAAACTAGCCGAGAAGTCAGGGTCCTTGTTGGTATCCACATCTGTAGGATCCTGCACAAAAGATGGATCCAAAGGCAATGAATCCAGTGTGTCTAATGGTCTTTCACTTGACGAGGAGGGAAATCTAGAGGAGAGAAGAGGTGTAAAAATACCCTCCAAGCGTTTAGAGGAGACTTCCACAGTCAATTCAATGACCAAGTCTACCGGGTATCCTCTATTTAAGAAGAAGTCTTTAAGTAAGGCACATTCTTTGGTGGCCCACAATCTCTCATTGTCGAGACTCATGAGCTGGAATGGCAACTCCAATTGGACGCCTTTTCATTTCCTGGGCTAAACAAAAACTGTAATATTGCTGCAATTCTTAAATATAAGAGCTACCTTAGATAACACATTCTTATTTCTGGTGGTGTTATAACCTATTCTACTGGTCAATTCTAAGGACAGTGAATAGTTTTTTATATATTGCATCTCTATGGTTAAGCCCATTTAGTGTTTTATTTCATTCATAGTTTAAAGTTACTAGCAAATTTTAATATCTTGATTTTCACTTGATATGTAAGCTTTTGTTTACATTGTTTGCTCCTGTCAGATGACCCGAATCAGTAGTACACATATTTGCTCTTTCCTACTGATATCCACCACATACAGTTAACTAGTTTCACGTTTCACTTAAGGATGTTTTTTTATTTTACTTTTATAGGGCATATTATGTATTTTTACTCACTTGCTCTCCTTTTCACTGTTGCCCTTTTAAGCTTTATTGTTGCCCCTTTAAGCAACGTTGTGGTGCTTGTGGTGATGTCGTCAATAAGCGCCAGCTACTTTGTTTTAAATGCATTAGGTTTTAATCATTTTAACTGCTGATGAAGCTTCTGGTTCCCTGGAAGCGAAAACGCTGTTTTTGTCTTTAAATAAATTGCGTTCCTTTTACATAGTTCTGGCTGCATTGGTGTTCCGTTTGTGTTTTCAGTGAGTTTATTTGGTTTTTCGTTCAACTCGTACATATATAATATAATAAATATTTAGAATAAATAAATAAATATATTCATTCACTAATTTATTAATAAAAAAGATATATATATGTAATAATAGTAATAAATATGTACTTTAGTAATTCATTAAAAGAAATGGTTTTACCGAGATGCCATCATTTAATCCTGGGGGAGTTGTGGCATCTGTCAAGATCTGCCATTTAGCTTCTTTTGCTGCTAGCTGTGTCCCTGAATTACCTGCCCTCATTTCATTAATAACTATCTCAATAATGGCAAATCTGAATTGATGTCTTTTGTCAAAGGATGAAATGTGCCTATATAATGCATTAGTTTTATCTTTCTTCTTAATATCATATAAATGTTCATATATTCTCTTCTTGAACTTGCGTTCAGTTTTTCCTATGTAATATCCTGAACATAATACACACTTGGCTAAATATACTACATTCTCTGTGTTGCAATTACCGCTCACAAATTTTACTCTTGTTTTATTAATAACAGTATTTTAAATTAATTATTTATTTTCTTGATCCGTTTTTGTGTGTTTTAAGTTTACATTAAAGAAATCTTTTGGAAATTGCCTGTCATGCGGTGTTGATTGCTACAGCATATTTAGAACAAGGAAGGACGTATTATTGCTGCCTGTGACCGGAGACTCTTGTAACTTTTTCGTTAGTTATCGAGTTTCATTTTGATTATTTTCAGGCTGTAAGGTAAGCTTTCTGATTCTAAAATGCATAGTTTTTACTTCTGGTCCCTCAGTGGAACTATGTTTATTAAGCTATTAAAGTTGTGTTTGTATTTGCAGTAGGATGAGCAACTGTAGAATTATTTCCTTTTGAATGCTATGTGCCTAGCCTTCTGATAAGGTACTTGTTAGCATGAATAATTTAATAGTTTGCAGTGGGTGGATGATTTTTATAATCTGTAAACTATTTCAACACATAAATGCAGCAAATGTAGTCAGTCAAACAATAAGTCAAGAAATAAATGAAATCATATTCAAGTAGAAGCAAAATTGTACATAATTAGGATTCCTTATGAAGTGTATAATACCTGGCATACATTATATTAGCACAGATGTAACACTAATAGTTGTCTACCATGGGGTAATCACTTTTAGGAGGAAAATTAGGGGTAGGTGAATCATTTCAATTGTATCTCAACACTATAGGGCATTTGCATTATACACTGAATGGATCAATGGATCAATGACAGAACATTTGGATGACACAGTCATTACTAACATATACCCTAAAGAGTGACTGCGGCTATACTTCACTTAACCATGTATGTGTGTGACATGGCAAGGTCCTGGCCTATGCCTTCTTAGGTGTGATGCAGGAGTGATATGTGACAATTTATTAGAAATGCATATAATTGTATTAGTTTCAGAGTAGATTTTTTGAGTTTTGGTTCAGACCACACAATACATTTTGTTTTACAGGTAAAATTGTGTTATGGGAGGTATGTAGATAACTGTCAAGTCCATCCCAGATAGGAAAATACATTTATAATTACAGAATCATAATTATTATGCTACACCAGTTACACATATAATAAATATGATACAACTCATATGCTCAAACAACCTGCTATACATAGTTATTGTTAAGTATAATTATCTATATATCCTATATTTTTTTGTGAAAAATTACAGTGGGATACCCTTTATATAAAGTGTCTTTGCCCCAGACAAGTTTAACACTACAATGTCCAATATCAACTTGAACTTCCTATATAACCTCTCATTAAATGATGCTTTAGTGGCTTTCAACAAAATATTTCTTGACATACTAAACACCATGGCCCCATCTAGAAAGATCAGAGTAAAATCAAACTGCGCCCACTGGCTCACTAATCAAACATGTTCAATTTTGCACCAGAGGGACACTGCCTGGAAAATCTGGGTCAAAAATAAAACCTCTCCCCTACTCCAACACTACAAAAAAACTTAGAAACGTGTAAAAACTAACCATTAAAGATAAAAGACCATTTTTCACTTCTAACCACTGCAGCCCACATTCCAACCCCTATAAATTCTGGTCCACCATTAACACTATCCTGTACCCTAGTTCCCTTCCCACTCCAACCCCTTCCCTCTAAATACTGCCTCTGAAAATGCTGCTGTAGTAAACAATTACTTCATAGAAACAATGCAAAGACTAACTCAACATAGCCCCAATTCCTCTTCTCTGACTTTACCGTTCGGGTCTTTCTGCCTCATATACCTTTTCCTTACAACCTGTTCCTATTGCCTTTATCAAATCCCAGCTGAATAAACTCAAACCCTGCTCACCATCTGTAGACAATTTATCTCCCCACATCCTTAAAATCACTGTCAACTCTATTGCCTATCCAGTCTCTATCCTTATTAATCATTCTATTACTGAATCTGTTGTCCCCGAATTATGGAAATCCTTTTACACAATCCCTCTCCACAAAGGTGGTAACTCCACTGATCTCTCAAACTATCATCCCATTGCTATACTATCCCCACTTTCCAAAATACTAGAAAAATGTGTTCATTCTCAGCTACTTAAACACCTGCTTGATAATAATCTGCTAACTCCCACCCAACATGGCTCCAGATCCCACCACAGCACATCTACTACTCTACTCTCATTCACCCAAACTGTAGCAGAAGCCTGTGATAATGACCTACTTGTCTCCTGAATTTTCCTTGCTCTTTCAAAGGCTTTTGATACTGTCTTCCACTCTATAAATTGTTAACTAAACTTTCTAACCTTCACCTCTCTCTACCCCCTCTATAGCCTGGTTCACTAATTACTTATCTAATAGACTACAATCTATATGCTGGGAAACTGTTACCTCCTCATTTCTGCCTGTCCAAACAGGTGTTCCCCAAGGCTCTATTTTGGGTCCTCTCTTGTTCAATATCTTTACGAACAACTTACACTCTGCTACTAACCTCTCACTATGCTTATGATTACACCCTTATTACCATTGCCCACAGTATCCCTGAGCTCCTTTCTCTTATCCAAAAAAGGTTCTCTTCCATTGAAACCTGGCTCACTGATAATCAACTAATCTTAAATCCTAAAAAAAAAATCTTCTACTTTTTCTTCCTAAAACACTAGCACAACACAAATCATCTTTCTCCATCACCTCCCTTAAGAATACCATCATCAGACCAGAACTACATACTAAATTACTTGGTGTCACCATCGATGATGAACTAAAATTTGATATACATATCAATCAATTCATAAAGAAAACCCACCAAAAACTCAGCCTCTTGTACCATAATCATAAATTTCTTTCTCCCTCCTCCAAACCGTCACTAGCCATGTCTCTCCTCCTACCCTGTCTTCTGTATGCTGTTCCTGTCCTTACTAACCTCCAGCCATCTCTTCTCAGCAAACTAGAGCAAACCTGCAATAAAATAGCTGAGTTTGCCTCCAATCCCCCATATAAATCCCACCACTGCCTTGCACTAAAATTTTTGCAATGGCCTGCATTCCCCAAACAACCACTCCTTTCTCAGCTGCATATAACACACATTATCCTTCATAGCCCCACTTCCTGCCCCTCTGTCTCAATATTGTAGCACTATATAACCCCTGACATCAGCTTTGTACATCTGACAAACATTTTCTGGACATCTACAAATCCACAAAAAATATTGGGAAATCACTATACGAATACACAGTAGTCTGGTCCTGGAACTCCCTCCCACATAATATAAGAAATATCCCTCATAAGTCCCAGTTCAAACTTGAACTTAAATACTTTCTACAAAACACCTGGTCCTGTCTCTGTCAAGTTCCAGTCTGATTCTAATTACCCTCCTTTTTTAATCTACCTACTTCTCTCATATCCTACTCTTTCCTCAATTCTCTCTCCTCTCCATAGTGCTAATACTACTATATACCAACACCCTGTTTTTTTCTAAATAATCCTTTGCAACTAGACTAACTTGTTGTTACTGTATACATTGAAACCTGTATAAAACTGTTAGATTAGATACCTTCATTTTGTTGTATATATTCTTGTATACGCCATCTGTGATGTAAAGTTTTGTCTTGAGTGACTATAATTGTAACTGGATCTTTTCTCCTCGGGTCTCCACTGAAAATGGGCCTTTGGCTCAGCTGAACCAACTTGGTTAACAAATGACAATAAATAAATAAATGTGTGCTGAATTAGAACCCTGGCTCATCTGGATTCTGGTCATGAACTTACGCCTGATGCCATAGGGTAAGCATGGCAGCAGTTTTGTTTTTGTTTTTGTTTTTTTTTTACATTCAGCACTGTCCATAGTGCTGATTGCTGTTCATTGCCTAGCCTGTTTGTGGGAAGGAAGGAGAAGGAAATACAATTATTTCAGTTTTCCCTTAAGTAGTGACCACTATTAGTGCACAGGTGAGCAACACACAAACATAACAGGCAATAGTGAATATATACTCCTGTTAACACCCATTATGATCTTTCCTTAGGTTAAACAAAAAACTACTTTGGAACTCAAACGTCAGTTTACCTGTCTTATCTACTGTGTACTCAATGTATTTATACCTTGTGCTATACACACAGTTGGGTCACAAGTGTAATTTCTGCTGTCATTATCATCCAAGTTGCTAACCACCTCACAATGCTAAGCATCTTTGCACTTCTTATGGCAAGTGACATTATTTTTTCATGTTTACACACCCACCCATGTTTGTGCTAAACTGCTTGCCACACAGACATTAAAAAGAGGAAAAGAATAAATAAAAAAAAAATGATTTGAACATATGTTAAAGAATTACAAAGCTCTTGATTTGACCTATCAGAGAAACAAAATAAAAGTGTGTTTTCTGTGTTTGCCATAGACACAGCTTTGCAACAGTAATCAAATCATGTACATACAAATAATTTATATTTCCTCTACAGTATTAGCAAGACATACATGTGTACATTCTCAGATGGTTGTACATGTGTGGCTAACATATTTAGTGCTATGAGTGATCACACAGGCATTTCTGAATATGTTTGCACAAATGTAGCTCTGTCTTTTCTTTCTGTTGTGTCCATTCTTACCTTATCTCTGCTGTAATCTCAGACATGCAGTCTGTAGTAAATTTTTTAACATTTTTTCTTTAAATGTGTGATAAAAATACATGGCAGTAAACAACAGTTTCCAGCAAAGACAGGGGAGTTTTGGTATTATTGAATAAAAATGATAAATGCATAGTATTTTCTTTGGGTCTATATTATAACATTGAAGTTCGTAAACATCGAATGTTATAATCGAACCCTAAACATTGAAATCCGAAAACACAGAACAGTCAGAATAGCGAACATTTTCCCAGGGAAAAAATTTGCTATTCCGAGAAACATACACACAACACAAACACACACAAAAAACAGCAATCCACACACATACACTTAAAATCATACACCTAAACCTAAACTAAACTTTACATACACTACTAGCTATCCACTTACCTTAACCCAACCCTAACCCTAAGGTCCGTCACTCTCGCACACTCACCTCACCTGCACCTAACCCTAACTCACCTAACCCGCCCCCTAACCCTAACCTACACACAACCGCGCACTTACCTGACCCACACCCTAATCTTAACTCACCTAACCCGTCCCCTAACCCTAACCTACACACAGCCGCACACTTACCTGAACCTGACTTGTAATGTTCCAACATATCGAACGCTGAAAACAGTGAGGCCACAGCAATGACCCACCGGATTCTTTCCCTGGGAAAGAATTTGGTGTCCTGCACCTTCTCTGTTTACAGCGTTCAACATTACTGGTTCGATATTATAACATTCAAACTTTATAAAATTCGATGTTATAATATAGACCCATTTTCTTTTACTTAAAAGCTCACTGAAGTTACTTCCACATTTTATAAGTGTATCCTCCCTGACACACCTTCTGCAGTGAAGGTTGTTTGAATTGCTGTTGTGTTTTCCTTCTCTCTCACACTAATCATTCACAGTTACAAACCATGGTGTAAAGCCCCATACTATGTTTACATCTACTTCACAAAGTCAAACGTTTGGTATTCAGAAATTCTAATGAGTTTGCATCTCATTTGCATCTTTACAGTTCTCAGAGGGCTGAATCTGCACTATAAAATGGTAACCATATAGCTAGGTAACTTGAAAGTGAGGAAACGTACGTATTTGAACAACACAGAATAATGGTATTTCTTTAAAGGTGATTTCTCTGCAGCAAAGACTAAAATTGCTAAGATACTCTTGTATTATTCAAGTACATTCTAGATTTTGTAAAATATTACAAATGTATTTATATATCCATGATAAAATGGAACTTTCGTCTATCTGCACTTCTTACACTTCACTGCTGGCATAGGTGTTTTGGCAGGCATTTACATTTCTGAAATAGACAAGTTATACTTTCAGCACAATCAATGTTGTGTGTTATTGAAGAGAAAGGGTATGTACATTTTGCTGACACTGGTGTCAGGCTTTTGGGATGGCCCAGGGCAACCCCCACAGGAGTGGTAGACACAGTGAAAAGTGACTCTTTCATAAATATGCCTTTCTGTTGAATATCTGTACACATCCTGATAATAGTTTAGAATGCACATTTACATTATGTCTGTGACATTACTTGGTTTGTACAAACCTTCATTTGACTGGTGCTTTGGTGGTGAGGGAGCTACCTGCCATTCTGTGGTCCTAAAAGAGAAGTGTGGTTCAAGTGCTTCTCTGTTGAAAATGTGTAGGCATCCTGAAACTATTGTGGAAAACATATATACATTACTTATGTGGTGTTCCATGGTTTGTACAAATCTTTTTTTGTGAGGGGGAAGTGGAACAACTGACTAACATTAGTTTTACTAAATGAAATATGTATTTCAAATGCTTAATGTTGACAAAAGGGTATACAGAATGATTTTTAAGGGTACACAGTCTGATTTTTTTACATTAGTTATGTGATATTTATCTGTTTTATCTTTCTCTGTTTTATGTCACATAGGATTATGGCAATCCAGCCTACAAAACCATGAAAACCCCCTTTCAGTGACATGGAAAATTAGTTCATAACGCAGGCTTTGGGGTGGCATGGAACATTTCCTCTTGAGAGAGGCCATAGTGATACAGCTACCAGGAAAGAGATTCAGAACCAGTTAGTCAACAATGTCATTGCAGTTGGTGGTTGCTGCCAAAATTATGATCGGGTGCAACATTGGGCAACTGATATGATTTCATCAGCCCAGTGGAGGGCAGCTGCAGTTGCCCAAGAGCAGCTAGGTATGGAGGGTGGTCCTGCTATTGAGCAACCACTGATACCAAATGGGGAGTTCTTGTCCACTGACAGAGATCCAGATAGCTCAGTGGAGACTGTGTACTGTGTGCTTGATGTCAGTACTGATGTGGCACAGAGGACATGTTTGTCCCAGGAGCAGCTTCCAGGTTAGCTTACATATAGCAACATTTAGATTTGCTTGTAGAGTAAAATATATAATTTGACTACTACTCCCTATGATAATATTTTTTGTATCTGTACCTATTAATAAGTAATAGAGTTATACAAGAGTCGTTAAGTACACATGAGTGTGGGATGATGTTTTAGGCAAGTTTCAGTTTTAGTTAGTTCTTTCAGGACATAAAGGTGATTGTGTATTTACTGTCCCCTGTGTTATTCCCATTGTGATGCTTAATTGCCATCTGTTCCTTGCTTCATTTTTTCCAGGACCATCCTCCTTGCAAAGGGTGATATCTGCACATGGGAAGCAGATGTTTATTTGCTTATTACTAAGCATTATTTATATGTATAATTATCTGTATGTGTGAGGATGGTGTAATGAGTGTCTGCATTGCTGTACCATCTGCAACTGTGTGGCCAGTGTTACTTTTTACCATCTATACTGGTTTAATATTTAGTGCAGTAGTAATTTAATTCCTGTGTTTGTTGTTTATTATCACAGGTGATCCTGACAGTGGAAGTGTAGGACTCCTACCATGTGATGACAGAGTATCAGTAGGCTCTGTTGATAATGGTGGCCAAATGGAGGTACAGTCAGAGGGTGGAGTGGTTAAATCTCACAATGAGGTTGTGACTCAAACATCCCCTTGTTTTTGCTTCATATACAGTCAGTATACCTACACATACCCATTCCACTGAGCCCTCAGACAGTAGGCATGTTAAAGGTGGCATGCTTGATGAAGATATTGTGGTTTCAGTATTTGTTGACTCTGGCCATAGCCAAAGAGTAGGTGAGGTGCCATGCAGGAGGACTATTAGGGGTGCTGGTAGGAGGCTTGTTGTGATTACTACCTTGAAATCATTGATACATAATTGACACTTATTGCTCCACTTGTGAGAATGTAGGGATAATTAGACTTTGGACTTCTTTATCTATTGTGTGTATTTTCAATGCATGAGGCATGTTAGCTGATAAATGGCAGAAATCTATTGATATACATCATTCCTGTCACATATCGATGTCATGGCTGGACAACTCACACATATTCTACTTAGGTACATTTTCAAGTGACAGTATGCAAGCATCTGCCAATCATTCATGTTCTTACACATTAATTTTCTTGTTCCAGGTTCAACACTTACCTTGATAGTCCTGCAGTTACAACTGTTGTAATTTTGGGCCGACTCTGCCTGATGCCAGCAGTACACAGCCATTACATGGGTAAGTAAAGGTTGTGAGCATTGTATGGCATCAATTTTACTGTATGTATATGTATAGATATATGTATAGGACAAAAGTTGTACCCCTTAGGTGGTCAGTATGTGTCCAAAAACAGGGTACCACAATTCAGCAACCTGATGGCTCAATATAAAAACCACACTTTATTATGACCACCAAGGCAAAAAAAATAATGATTAAGTTAAGCGTTAGTGTTTTTTGCCTTGGTGTTTGTAATAAAGTGTGTTTTGTATACTGAGTTGTCAAGTTGCTGATTTGTGGTGCCTTGCCTTTGGACTTTGTTATTAGTTTTATTTGGCACTTTATCTCCAGATGAATTTTGTTGGTCAGTATGTGTGTTACCTGTTGCCTCTTGGCTAGGACAAGGGCATATTATGCACACCTACATCTACATACACCCACAGCAGCTAGTGGTTCCCCATCTGAGTCCTCAACTGGGTGGGGCTGTGGCAACCTTTCCAGTGGTGGTGGAGTGTGGGCTCCTTCCCTTTGTTGTTTCTGTTACAGCAGTTTTCTCAGGATAATATTGTGTAGGATAGCACAGACAGTGATAATTTTGGCACAAGTGCTTGGATTATATGGCAGGGTTCCCCCTGATGTATCTAGGCACTGAAACCTTGACTTCAGCAGCCCAAACACTTGCTCTATGATATATCTTGTTTGAGCATGAGCCTCATTATAGTCTTCCTGTGTGTGTGTGTGTGTGTGTGTGTGTGTGTGTGTGTGTGTGTGTGTGTGTGTGTGTGTGTGTGTGTGTGTGTGTGTGTGTGTGTGTGTGTGTGTGTGTGTGTGTGTGTGTGTGTGTGTACATTTCTGATTGGCATTATCTGCCATGGTTCAAGTGCATCACCTGCATCCCTCAGTAAATGGCCTTGTGGGATATCGGTGTCCCCAAGAAAACCTCTAGTACAGATGTGAGTTGTGCCAGATATGGGAGTCATGGTAACTGTTATGGTTGCCAGCACACACATTCAGGATGATTCCCTTAGCATTACACTTGATGAAGAAGTTAATGGATTGAAAGTCCTTTCTGTTTAGGTAGACCCTTCCCTTTTCCCTGGGTGGTGCTTAAATCTCAATGTGCATGCAGTTTATGGCACCCAAGACTTTAGGGACTTGTGCTACTGGGTAGAAATCCTGCATAGCTGTAGCTCAGTCATCAGGGTTTCAGGGAAAATATATATAGTCTCTGTTATGCTATAGCATAGCATTCAGGAAGTGATGTAGGATCCTGGACGCTGATGCCTGTAACACCTCCAGCATGTCTCCTGTCAGTCTTTCTGCAGCTAAAATTCTGAGTGCTGCACATACCTTAGATGCTACAGGCATTGGTTTCCCTCGGTTTGCCCTTGTTCTCAGTTGAGGATGACAGAGGTTGCAGAGTTCCTGGAGTGTGTCTCTGTCCACCCTGTAGCACTCTAATTCTTGCCACAGGTCTATGAGCAGCAACAGTGCAGGCTTAAGCCTGTTGAACATTCACATGCAGAATAGCAGCAGCAGTCCCTACCATTCTTTCCATTTAGTGTAGTTTCCATGGCTGTATTCCAATAGGTTTTGGAATTCTAGGCAAAAATGTACACTAAGTGTACACTGCTGTTTTATAGCTTGTTGAATAGCTTAACCATTTTGGATTAGTTGATTAGCACATAATTTAGCTGTTTATGTTGTAATTAGCATGCCATGATGTTTACCATGTTTGTGTGGCTTTACACACCGTGTAGAGATGCTTACCGAATGCAAATCATCATGCAACTGTATGCACGTTGCAGAGTGATGCATACACACTTTTCATGAGTTGTGTAGGGTTTATTAAAACCATCCCAAAATAATGTGCATTTATGGATTAAGAATTCCATTTCTGCAATATATGCTCATTAATAGAAAGTGACAGAAGGAAATTTTATACTGGATGTTAGATTGCATTGCTTTTTTTTAAATAATAGAGGATGCTTGGATAAGTTTGTATAATAAACTAAACTGGATGGAATATAACCTTTGTTAAATATTCATGGACTGTAAACATAAAGTGAGATCCATATTCACAGTCGGAACAATGAAGTAACAGAATAACAAAAAAAAAGCAGTCCATTGTCCAGAAAGGTAATCTACAGGTGGTACAAATGAAAACAAATCTAAAAAAACAGTATTTAGAAATCTGATACACCTGTCATATCTCTCCTTTACTTCATAATCAGATATTGGTCAAGGATTCAAGACATTTGTTTCGGGATAAAAGCTATTGTTTGCTGAATCTTCATATGCATTGTCCTTTCTAACATGATACTCCTCAAGTTATTTATTAAAGGGATTTTTTCAATTTATTTTCTGTTATTTAACCAGATTAATTTAATCTTAAGTATTTTACATTGATTAAAAAAGCTGAAGCAAATCAATATTTTCAATATGTCTGTACCTTAGTATATTAAATAGAAAGATGAAATTCTAATGTCCACCTTACCTAAAATGTATATTTTAAAACAAAATTAAAAAAAATCACTTTTGTTTGTTCTCTGAGCTCTAGATTACACATTTGAATTATATCCAAAGCTGTTGACTCATTTGCAGTGAAGGATAAATGGAGATTATTGCACAGATGACCCAGGTTTAATTGATGGTTTAGCAAACTGCTGCAGCTGGTGTGAGTCAGGAATGATGAAACTCACATCTTTTCAGAGGAAGAGGTCAAGAGTGCTTGTCTAGGCACACTGTCCATGTTGGAATTCCTAGTGAAGCCCCAGGTTCAAATGGGGGAGTTGCTCTCAAGAAAGGTGGCAGGATTTGTAATTATTTCACCTGTGGAGGTCTGGACTAACTTTACAAAGGCCTATTGCATGTCAGTCTCTTGGATGCTGCAGTCTTGCAAAGGGGTAGTAGGGCTTAAAGCAAAACTCCTAATTCATAGCATACAGATGATGGCACTCACCCCAAAACAGTAAATGAGCTGAATGGTTCTCACTCAAGGCAATGGTTGCATCCATAGGGTGGCTGAGGTGGGGATGGCAATCAATGGTCATCTAGAGAGATTGGTGAAAAAATGTATATTTAAAACCACTTTATATAAACTACACTTAGCATTGCATTTATATTGGGATTACACTAGAGAGATCAAAACATTTAAAATGCATTTTATTCTTTTATTTTGTTATACAGTACCTCCATTAGAGAAACAATCAAAGACATGCATTGAATGGTAGTTGTTTTTTTTCTGCTTTTTGTGATTTTCATGACTGCAGTTAGCTGTGCAAATTCACTAGCTGTAAAAGGTGGCATAATGGAATGCAATGTACAATGAATTAAACATAATACGGAACCGTAAAAGAAAATGTCTAACCTCGGTTAATATGTGAAATTTATAGATGGTTGTGCAAAAGTTTCTAACAGCCACATAAATTAAAATAGAAGCACACTAAAACTTGCATGAGCTATCTCCCTCACACTATATTATCTGTTTTTCAGCTCCACTCAGTGACAGGCTGAAAGGCAAGATATGCAAAATTAGCATCTTTTTGTCTTACGGTTCTTGAATTTTTTACTGCTGTGCTTATTTGCAAATCTCCTAAAGGAATCATAATATATGATTTTTCAATATGTTATGCCACATTTACCACAAATCAACCCATCCACACACATGTAATAGTTTGATATATAAAATCATTACAATACCATATTTTGCTAAATCTAATTATGCAAATAAAATGTGCATTATTATAAAAATGATAATTCCTGTTTCATGTATTTGTTTGGTCGAAAGCTATCTTCAGGAAACTTTTCTTCATTATTTTATTTTATGTTATTTTATTTTTTACTGCTTTCATTTGAGAAGAATAATGCAAAATAACATATTTGTGTGTACGGGGCACTAACATGCAGGCTCACTCATAGATATACATGCATAAACACTTAAACATATACACTCACACATTTTGTTTGTACACAAAGCATGCATAGTTATGTACATCCTGTAACTTCTGGAACTATATTAAAACATGCTTTCATTCTCTGAAAGAATGTTTATATAATGCATCTCCTCTTTTGACATTACACTCTTCTGAATTCTCCATTAGGCAGATTTAACATTAAAATATTCAAGTTTCAAAAGTACATGTTTTATGTAGACAGAAAGTACAGTTTGTTTTTAAGAATATAATTTTAAGAATTTTTGCTCTGTCTTTGTTAAACTATTTTGCAACTTCTCTGTGTCTGTCTGTGACAAGGTAATATTTGACATCCCCCTCCCTTTTTATTCAGATTTTTTTGTATTCCCTTCAGTTTAAATGCTTGGAATATTATCATGAAATACTGGCCAGAAGAAAGTATAAAGTCTTTGGAATGCACTTCACTGTAAGCCCTGAGGTTCAGTAAATTGGGTGTCAGATGAAACAGATTCATCTGATGCAAACATACTAAGCTCTTTAAGAGCAGGCACATCCAACCAAAAATATGGACACCTGACTAGCATAACATTTGAATAACGTGTATCACATAAAACGTTCCAATTCCAGTAGGAATGTGGGATATTATTCATAAGTTTATAGGATATTACTAGGCTAGTGGCTTAAGGACCCTTACAAGCCTAGCTAAATATAACCCGATTTTACCTAATATATGGCCGCTTACAGATTACCACTATCCCAGGTGTGAATTTGCAATTCCCCATCCAGTGATACAAATTCTGTTTGAACAGGGGCAGGGAAGGGCTCTGCTTAATGTGAGTAGGAAACCTGCTGCAAAGAAGGGACAATCCCTGAGACACATATCTGTTTCCCCATCATGTTTTGTTTGAGTTGCTGACTAAGTTTAGATCCATAGATTGGGTAACCCTCATGCTGCTTGACTTGCAGATGTGTAGAAGCTCCATCGGGGTAGATATGTGAGTGCCTTGTAGTTCAAACATAGATCACCCTTTAATAGTCAGTAGGAGACAAAGTAAAGGGATAGGGCTTTTAGTCTATCCACATAGTTCATGTAGTTTTCACCCTGTATCTTTGTGAGGAACCTCTGAGGTCTCCCAACTGCTGTAAGTGCCTAGTCAAGTATATGCTAAATGGTGTATTGCACTTGATTATACGTCTGAGGGCTGAGTAATATGGGACCATAATTTCCTTGGATCTGGATGACATATCTTCTCTTTTAAGTTGTACCACATAAAAGGATTTCCTCACCACTGTGGACACATGGTGGACAAAGTTAAGGCTACTGTCTATCTGTGTACCTAGATCTCTCAACTCTGAGTCTACTCTAAGGGGACTGCTACTGATATTGTAATTTGCAGGAGTATTTGACTTCCCAAAGTGTTTGATAATGCATGCTTTTGCAATTAATTTTAGGATGTGGCTCTGTGACCAATCATTTGTCTGAAGTCCCCAGTTTAGGGGATGAAAGCCCTCAATCTGTGTCTTTGTATGATGGAAGAATAAAAACAGCTTGGACTGAAGAGTTTGGCTGACTGGTAGTGTTTCCTACTGCTTCACGGTGTATGTTTTAGACTTTTTTTAGTTATATATTACACTGTGGTTACTTTTGGTTTTTTATCAGTTAGCAAATTTACTATATCTTCCAGCTAAGTATAGATGATGTAATCTACAACTAATTCCACACAGTGTTGGGTTTTGCCCTTAAGACAGCAGAAATAACTTAAAATTGCCTTATGATTATTCTTTGCTTTGGAAGACCTCAAAGTCTGCTTTTCAGAGACTTGACTAGTTCCCTAATTCTCTTGTTTAGACTAACGAGGGACTTAATTGCTCTGTTGTACACATGCCTTTTTTTTCTTTTCTACAGGATTTGCTTTCTTTAGTTTTAGCTTTTGTTATGTTGGAAGGTTTGTCTGTTTGACAATGCCTAAAAAGTGTTCTATAGCAGTAGATGTTTTGGCCAATATCCAAAAGCCTAGAGATGACAAGTGAAAACCATCCCTGGCAAAGCAGTGTGGCCTAACAACAATGTCCTCCCAATCTGACAAGTATTTGATCCCTTCAGAGTGACACTAGTATCTAAGCCAATTGTCAAAGTCAATCATTTTCTGCTGGTATTGTGGCATCATCCTTGGAGATGGTAGAATGCTGCTCAATGCTAGGCTCATACCTGCCTGTGACACATATTCTGACAGCTAAATTGTGCCTCTCTTCATATAGTCAAGGGAGGTACATCTCAGGCCATTCACTCCCACATGAACTATGACTGAGTCATACTCGTACTTAGGGGTGAGTGGCCTGAGTGTTTGTGTGATCCGTCAAATCCTGGCCCCTGACAGACAACTAACTGTAACCTTCACATTATTCAGCCTTGTAAGAGGGAGATCAGAATGTCTCACAAAGGGGGCTCCTATGAACAGAATATCGGGTCATGGAGTGTTACACCTTATGGGCTTGTTAGTTAAGGCACAATGCGATGTGGCTTTGTGTGTTGTGATAGGAATCTTCTTGTTTGTATACATGTGGAGTTTCTGAGAACTGTGACTGAAAGGCCTTTGAGGTTTGGGTAAGATAAATGTGAGCACCTCTACATATGTGGGTCTACATGTCTGGTCCTTTGCAGGTACACTGAGTGATGTGTGTGAGTCTCTGCCATTGTTTGTTGCGTCTGTATGTGACAGTCTAGCCTACAGTGTCAATGATTAACTACATCACTCACATACTGTATTTGTCTGTTTGACAATTGTCATTGTCAGTGTACATAAGGCAGTTGTTACATTGTCTCAGGATACACATGTCCACCCAAGCTGGATGCAGAGATAGCAGGAAAGTGCCCAACCATGGTTGCAAGTCCTATGAAAAGATAGGAGTGGAGTGTGTTTGTAACTAGATGAGGGAAAAATAACTAGCAAGGAGTTACAAACAGTGCTTGCAGTTTTTGCATCAGAAAAGACAACAATCCAGGAAATTCTCTGTGTATGTAAGTATCACTCAAGAAACAAATTAACCAATGCAAAAACATGTGAAATGTGTAGCCTAGATAATTTAAGTTTCCATCTGCCACATAGAACAAAACTACCAGGCCAAGCAGAGATTGTAAAACAGAAAACAAAATGGAGCAGGCAAAAACAGAAAACAGCTCTATCAGTCTGAACAATTTACAGACAAGAAAATAGAGATTTACTTTCTTTACCCAGCAGGGAGTCGCTAGCAGTGCTTGAAGTTTTTGAAGGCTTTGAATCTTATCAGAAAAGACTGAGAGACAGATGTTTAAAAAACAGAGTGTGACAAAAACAATGGGAAATGTAAGCTCAGAGATTTAGAGCAAAATCTTAGACTTCAGTGAGCTGTAAGAGCACACTTGTATTTGGTGCAGAAGGCAGTGGGTTGTATTATCATGTCAGTTAGATGGACTGCTGATGCTGCGTAAGGGGATTTCTACATTCCAGTAAGTGTTATCCTTCAGATGCTATAATCATGGTCCCATCTATCTGAGTTGGTGGTAGCTAAAGGGGTTATAAATATCCATGGACTCCTATCAAAAAGAGTAGAAAAGTAGCCTGATGTCCTGACAAAATTTCACCTAGTACTATAAATATCACCTTAGGTTTCCCCTGAAAAGAAATCACTACCATAGGGTACTATCCCATTAAACAAAGGATAAATAAATATATTCATACATAAATTAATACTTGCATAAATAAACAAACTGTATCACAAAATTCTACCACACAAAGTTATTTATTTTTTCTACTGAAAAGGGCAGATATAAAGATGTGTGTCTTCTTTCTTTAAATTATTTATGCCTCTAGTATGTTTTTCATGTAATGTGGTTTTCTATATACTAGTTATTTGACTGCTGCATAATCACTGTTAATTTTTAATATAAGGTATTCCAGCTGCAAGAATTTGTTGGCAAATTGAACTTACAGTTTGGTCCTGTATATAATGAGGTTATTTCCATATTAAAGGTTTACTACTTGCTCTGACTTCAGGACAAGACTATTACACTTTAAATAAATTAAACGCGATGACCTACATTGTATGATTTAACTGTCAAAGCAGATTGGCAGAGCCAAGTATAGAAGTAACATCAAGAAGCTGAATGATTGACTCAAAAAGGTAATAAATTATGTGTTCTACAGCAGTTAATGTTTGAAATACATGGAACATCAGTGAGTGATTCTCAGCACTGTGCTTTACAGAGAGATGTAGAAATCACACTGGTCCCTTCAAAGGATATTGAAAACATAGAGTTCTGTAATAGATGTCCACTGCATGCAAGACTGGCAACTATGTGCTACTAGACTAAGGCCCTGCATATGCCCTGGGTTTGATTCCTACAACACCTGCTGGTTACTGTGTAATCTAACCAAATCTCTTAAGCAGATACTGCTCAGTGGTCGAACCTCTTGGTTAACGTTTGTATGTGGTGCATGATGCCCCCCTCTAGTGTAATGCAGAACTGAACTCTGTACCTTAGGTATAAGAGGCAAAAGCCTTTATCCTCCCCACAAACACTGCCAGACCTCCTTTAACTTTTTGTTTGTTTCCTTTTTGTAAAACACTGATCAGTCATTAGAGTTTCAAATATTTTATAACTCACAAAATACATGTAGATGTAAAACTTGCTTTTCACTTAACTTTTTTAAGTGATTTAGAGTACTCTGCTCTTATCTGTCTCTAGTTTTGCTGAACGTCTCTTATTCTGATTCATATATTTTGCCCCGACCTTGAGCAAGTCACAGGCGGTGCTTTTTGGTAACTGGAAATGTGTGCTACACTCCTCACTGATCCCATGAACTGCAAGCCTGGTAACTACCTATGAACAAGAGTAGCTGTTGTGTAAAAAAGGAAACTGATAGTAATAAACAGGAGACTAATTATATGAGCCATGTTCTTTGGATGTGATCCTTGGTTTCCTTGTTCAGTTGAATGTTGACAGCAGGCTTATTATTTAGATGTGAATAGATTGGACAGCATGAAGACTGAGTTTAATATTAATATTTAACCATGAATACATTTTTAAATTAGCTTGTTTTTTTTTTTGTTTGTTTTTTTGTATTTTGCAGACATGCAGGTGTGAAATGCACTTTATGGGCTATATCAGGTTGTCTGGCATTTTGTGCCGATGAATAAAGGCTGTGTGCTATTACGACTTCTTGTAGTACATAGTTTGATTCCTTCGTCGTTCATTTGTAATTTATGTGACTCAGCCAAATTACTTCACCGGATTGTACTGGTGATCCACCCCTGAAAATGGACAGTTGTGTCTAGTGGGCTGTCCCAGGACAGTTTCAAAAATCCTGTGTGATGATGGAAAATGAGAAAGCAGTGTGAAAGGGAAAATCAAGCCTGGAAATAGTGGCATACCTCCAGAAACAGGTACATTATGTGCAAGGCTAAATCAGGCCAGAAGACAGATACATTCCTCGTTGTTTCTTTACTTTTTTAAAGTTAATGTTTAAGATATTGCCTAAAGGTTTCTTTGCTTTGTAAAGGTATTGCAGGTTATGTTCCTACTTGTGACACCTAATCAGTCCTGCTATGGGTATGATTGTAGTCAGCCATAGCAATACTCAATGACTAGTACTATTTTAGCTGTACATTTTTGATATGAAAAGTAGAGAGCAGCTATATCTTTACACAGTCATCACTGATAGATTCATAGGTTTATAGGTTATTACATAAGCAATAATGCCCGACAGGGTGTGTGTGTTAATGTGTAATTAATGTCCACCAAGGGGTGTTATGAGGCCTGATGTGTCATGTGGAGGGCATCTACACCCATGGGTGGGCATTAATTACACATTAACAAACACCCTGGAGGGCATTGTTGCACTTAGAGAATAGGATGTCAGTAAAAATTGATGTTTTACTTACTTATTTTTTTTAAATACCATGTATTTTTTAATATATTTTTGATGTAAAATAGTTCCTCTGCCTAATGTTACAAACTTGCTGTAGTAGATGTTAATGGTGTTGGAGGAAGCATTTTACATCAAAAATATATAAAAACAATAACATAGTACATAAAAAATAAATAAGTAAGTAGAACACAACAATTTCATATCAATTTTCTCTCTCTCTCATACACAGCCTCTTTCCGCTTACGAACATACATACATATACGCATGCAGTGTCCTTGGGTTTCATACTTGCATTCACTTGTACAAGCATAACTATCAACCTCTTAGCACAAGAAATCTGGGCACAGCCAAAAATAATGGGAGGAAGGCAAAGCCCCCAAAATAGGGACACATTGTAAATATTGCTCTTTCAAACTTAGAAAGTTGTTAGAATAAAAAGGCTTGTATTGCAATGCATTTTCTAAAATATATAAACATGAAACTCAAATGCCTGTCATTATTTAGTGAATTAAATCCTCAGTGATTTGCCACAAGCTTCAAAAAACCACAAGTTTTATGAGGAACAGACAATAAATATGTCAAAACTCTGGACATTCTTTGAGAATTTGGACAGTTGAGAGCAAGGGAGCCCGCAGGATTTTTTGCAGGGGGGTGCAAACCCAGAGCCCCACCCACATAGCTCACCCCACCCCCTGCCAACACAGCCCCGCCCAAGTCCACCCACCCCAAGCCCCGCCCACACAGCCATTCCAGTGTCCCATTACTTGGCTATTTCTCCCCATTTACTGTAGACACTGTTCAAATCTGTGTGCATACTGTTTTATGCTTTAGTTCTACAATGATTACAGGCAGTTGGATTTAATTTACAACTTTTATTTCAAACATTATAGCCCAAACACTGAGACATTTACTAAACCTAAACAAAGCAATAGTCTTACAATGAAAACAGACTTGGCATTAAAGCTTCTCTACTTTTGAAACTCACATTCAATGAAACAGCATTGAAACCCACATTCAAAGAAAATGCATCTGGCCAGTGGCAGGTTATTTACCTTTGAACTGTTTTAAAGCAATAGGCTCCTTGCACACCGTTAGAGCCATGCAAAAGTTATTTGATTTACCTGATTGTATTAATTATAATATATAATTGAATTATATCCCTTGTATTATACAGCAGCACTTGTTTCAGTGTCTCTGCTGAAGTAAAAGTAATCTGAATAATTCCACATTAAAGATATCTGAAACTAATGAAGATGTTGTTGCTAGAAAACAACTGTATATTTCAGTGTTTCATCTACAAATTCAGTGCCTGCTGCCGTCAAAGAATAAATTGCCTATGTTAAATTAAAAAAATGGTAAGCTGGTATATTGCAATAGAAAATGGATGACAAGCTGAAAAACAGGTTCATAGTTATTAGGCATCTCATCCAAAGGAGGACATCCTGAGGACTGCAGCATACAAATGTATATGCTGTAGGAATAGAACCTCAAGCCTTTACATTAAGATGCAAGTATTCTACTTGTGGTGCTACTAACATAGCTTTAAAACTTTATACCACAACAGAGATATCATTTGCTAAACAAAACATTTGCACATTGTAAATAGACTTGGCATGAGCAGCAGTGAACTTAGCTTCCCTTAAAACTCACAGTTCCTTGAAAACGCACTTGAAAATTCCACCTGTTAACTCTAACTTGGGCATTTCACTTTCTCTCTCACAAACATGCCACACCCCTCAAGGCCTCAACCTTAGTGCAAGAAATCTGGACAAAGCCTAAAATAAATAGGGATAGATTATAAATATGGCTCACAGAAACTTAGAAAATTGCAAGAGTAACAGGATTTGTATTAGTATGCATTTTTCTAAATGACATGACATCTAAAACTGAAATGTCTCATTTAGCAACTTCAATCCTTTTTAGGAGGAATATGGGGCAAAAATCTGGGCAGCTGAGGGGTATGCTACCTCCCTCTTATACACACACCAAATAATTCTGGTCAGACTTAAATTAGTTCTGGGAAGGTTGCACTGAACGGTACAGTGCTTGAGCTGAAGTGGATGAAATCCTGGTAGCCAGTGATAACTGATCTGCAGCTCAGCAATGTGAAGCATTAAAACATTTTTAGCAGAGCATTGTTTCATCACTACCTATTGTGTTTGCACATAAGCTGTAGTTATTTTAAACATTTGCCTTTTTGCTTACTACAGAGTACATTTACCCACCAGAGCTATTGTGTTTTGACTTCAGTGTGGAGCTAGTTGTTGCAGGGCTTGGCTTTTAAGTAAGGTAGCAATGCTTATTTACCATATACCATTAAAGCCACCCTGACCCAACTACAACTGTACTAACACACAGACACTGCTATAAGACACTGGTCTGCAATAAAATGTAATGAGCTTCTGAAAATACTGTAATCCTGTCCTTTTATTACAATGAATATAAAATACTTCGAAATAAGGTAAAAAAGCTCATAATCTTCGACCGACAAAACTACTTTTCCACACTTCAAAACAATAATAAAATCAAACCCTCAGAAATTTTGGAAAGGTATCTCTACTCTACTTAACCCCAGCAAACCAGATACCCCTACCCCAGACCCAAACGCTCCTGACCAAGACTTGGCTACCCAATTTAACTCTTTTCATTGAATCCATTTCCAAATTAACGTCATCTTTCTCTAACACCACTACATTCTCCAAAACTCCCTTACCATCCCCAACCATCTCTCTACCCTACTCTGCTACTACTTCCTCATTCCCATCTACTAACTCCCATCCCTCCACTCCTCCTACTCCTACTACTTCATTAGCTTCATCTGCCCCTAATTCTCCCTCTTCACACTCCTTTTTTCTCATTAAAACCTATACCCACTTCTACTATAAAGAAACTCCTTATGAAACTGAAGCCATGCACCAATGCTCCTGATAACATCCCTTCTTACTTTATTAGCAAAGCTGCTGAAGCAATCGCTTACCCTATTAGCATTTTAATCAACTGCTCTATCCAAGAATGTATAGTACCCCAAGTCTGGAAAAGGGCCTTTATCATACCTCTACATAAAGGTGGCAACAACAACAATGTTACTAATTTCCGCCCCATCGCTATTCTGTCCCCATCTCTAAACTCCTAGAAAAGTGTATCCAACTACAACTCCTTCCACATCTCTTAGATAATCATCTACTAACTCCCGCACATGGATTCAGACCACATCATAGCACTATGACCGCCCTCCTCTCCTTCCTTGAAACTGTAAATAAAGCCCGCGACTCTGGCCAAATTGTTTCTACCCTACTACTCGACCTCTCTAAGGCCTTTGACACTCTCTCACAGCCTGCTACTAACTAAACTTTCTAAACTTAACCTATCTCCCTCCTCCTTGAACTGGTTCTCCAGCTACTTATCTAACAGATCTCAAGCAGTCAAATGGAAAAAGGGCACCTCCTCATTTCTAAATACTCATACTGGGGTACCCCAGGGCTCTATACTGAGTCCCCTTCTCTTCAATATATTTATAAATGATTTCCGCAACTCTATCCCATTCTCAGACATCATCCAATATGCCAATGATTCTGCTATTATCTGGGCTGCCACCTCTATCCCCTCACTCCTAAAACTGACTCAAGATGCTTTTACAACAACTGAGCAATGGATGAAAAGGAATCACCTAGCACTCAATGCCTCTAAAACCAAATTAATGTTTTTCACCCCCTCTAAGGCAACTTCTTTCAATATAAACACATTCCACATCTCTAGACAAAATAATCTACCCCTGGAACTGGTGTCCAAGACCAAGTTACTTGGGGTCCAAATTGATAACCAGCTCAAATTCAACTCCCACCTACAGTTAAATATCAAGAAAACCCATCAAAACTAGGTATGCTTTACAGACAAAATCATTACCTTACACCTGCTACTAAAATCACCTTCTCTACCTCATTTCTTATCCCCTCCCTTCTCTATGGAGCTCCACTCCTAACTAATCTACAGACCTCTCTAAAAACACAACTTTCCTCTTGCTACAACAAAATTGCCAAGTTCGCTACCAACCACAAGTCCTCCACCCACCACTGTTCCTCTCTCCAAAAACTAAAATGGCTAGAGCTACCCAGTTATCTCACATATACTCAACTAAATCTTGCACATAAGCTCATTTTCAACCCCTCCCTTTGTCCCTCCCTTTCATCAGCCTTTAAAAAGCACCTTCCTGCTAGAGTATTAAGGTCTAACAATCAAAATCTATTAGAAGTCTATAAACCAACTCGTCCCCCAGGCAAAAATCTTCTGTCTTATGGCCTTGCATGCCTTTGGAACTCCCTACCACCTTCCATTCGCACCACCCCCAACCATTTTATATTTAAAAGATCTCTTCACTCACATCTAGTATCCCAGTGGGAATGCTCTTGCTCCCACCCCGCATAACTAACTTGCAAACTCCATCTTCTTTCTTCCTCTGTTTCCTCCTGCAACTTTCCTAATTACCCACCCTAACTCATACATATTATTATTCCTACAATAAATCTGAAAGAATATACTAGGCCACACTTCCTAAGTATTGCTTCCCTAATACGTTATTGCTTCTCAGTACTTTTGTGCATTGCTTCCTAATATGTTGTTATTCCTCAATATTGTCATGAAATGCTTCCAAATATGTTGTTATTTCTCAGTGCTTTTGTGCTAAATTTCCCTTTAGTCTGTATTACCTATTAATTTCATCACTAGATTGTACTCGCTCTAGTTTTTGTTGTATTATTTGCAAATTGTTATTTCTTGTATGATTAACTTCTGTGTAATTGTATAATTTGTATATCTATTAATAACCTACTTAGTTTTGGAGCTTTTCTCCCCAGGACTCCATTGAAAACGGGTTCATTTGGCCCAATGGACTATCCTGGCAAACCAACTGCAAATAAAATAAATAAATAAAATACTGTCATATGCATTTCAATACCCAAGGCTTATACATTATCTAGTCATGTAAATATTCTCTGCATGGCAACAACGAAAAGGCTTTCAATGCTGGTAATTCTTTAACAATATACTTACTAAAGCTTACTTGCATCTTACAATGTCCGACAAGCTTACTAAAGCTTACTTGCATCTTACAATCTCCGACAAGCTTACCTGATGTTCATTAAACCATTGCTACTTAAACAGAGCAACAGGGCACTGTGACAGCATACAGTTCCTGAATAAGAAGCATAAATCAACAGTACAAAAATCTGATAGAAAACAGAACATTTTGCAAAATCAAGGACAGATGAAAAGCCACGGTCGTATTTGTGATCTACTTTGGATGGGGGAATACTCTGCACACTTACACTGCATAACTGCTCCTTGCCTTCCATGGACACATCCAGAGCCACTACAATGGGGAGCGGGGTGCAATAAGTATGTCACAATTTGAAATGTCTCTGGCTGACAGTGATGGATCTGACACTCATACCTCTCAACTTCAGAGCAAGAAATCTGGACAAAGCCATACATAGAACTAGAAGTGGGACACAAGCCCAAAAATAAGGCCAATTTTTAAATATTGCTCTTATAACTTAAATAGAACAGGTAGATCTTGCATTAGTACAAATTTTCTGAAGGGTATGAAATCTGAAACTCAAATGTCTGCCATTATTTTCTAACTTCAAACTTTAATGACTTGCCACTAATTTGCCAGAAAACCACAATTTTATGAAAAACGGACCAAAATGTGATGCAAAAATACCTGTCAAAAAAGGGACACCTTTATAATATTAACAGTTAACTTGAAGCAGCTAACAAAATAAGAGCATCCACATGCATTTCTGAAATAAAGGTAATCTATAAGTGATCATTACAATTATATATAATTGTAAACCCTCCACATTTTCTTCCAAAATTGCCATTTTGGAGGAGGGATTAGTAGGGGAGAACAACATTTTAAGCCAGAATTGGGGACAATTGAGATGTTTGGATATTCCTAATCTACAAAGTGATTTGCACGTACCTCTCAACCTCTTAATGCAGGAAATCTGAACAAGGCCAAATATATTGGGGAGCATACAAACACTACGAAAAATTGCTCTTGTATAAACTTAAAGACAGTCTTGCATTAGCATGCATTTTTCTGAAGGTTATGACATCTGAAACTCAATGTCTGTCATTTAATGGCTTCATTCCTAAATGATTTGCTAGAAAACCACAAATTTGAGGAACAAACCAAAAATAAGCAGCAAATATCTATTCATTCTGCAAATATATGGACAACTGAGAGGTATAGTTCAACCGGGGCTGTCTGAGCTTGCTACCCCCCTCACAAAATCATGGTCAAATGGAGCCTCCCCCCTGCAGCCATTCCAATGTCCCATTCCTTGGTTATTTTGCCCCATTTATCATAAACACTAATGTGCATACTGCTTTACTTGTGCGATGATTTAGGATTTCATTTGAAAGTTTTATTTTGCATTTTACAGCACAAACCCTAATACATATCTGTTAAAGCAATGCAGTCTCACAATGAAAATAGACTAACATTAAAACTTCTCTGCTCTTGAAACTCGCATGCATTGAAACAGCACTGAAACCCACTTTCAGAGAAAATACATTTTGCCAATGGCAAATATTAACTCTGGGCTGTCTTCAAAATCATAGGCCCCTCGAACATAACGTGCTCTTTGATACACCTTCCTGACCGTATTACATTATATTCCTTGTACAATACAGTACAGTTGTTAGAGGGCATTTTAAATTTATTGTTTTGAACATTTTTCCAGTAAACAATGAAACACAAAGCATCCACCAATGACAAAACTGTCCAATTCAGAACATTTCCATCATAAAAGTCTACTCAAGTCCACCAGTATCAGTAAAAATATACACAATCTCTGAAGTAGTAAACTCCACATTGAAAAAATTTGTAACTAATAAAGAGGTTGCTGCTAGCAAACACTTTATATGTCATTGCTTAATCTACAAATAAAGTGCCTGTTACCCTTGAAGAATAAATTGCTTGTGTTGCATGCAATAAAAAAATGAAAAGCTAGTAATACCGCAATAGGGAATGGATAGCAAACTGTTAACAGGTTCATAGTTACTAGGTATCTTTGCCAAAAAGACTGCAGCATCCACCCCCTTTACAACACAATACAGCATCAGCAATGCATTTACCTACTGTGGGAGTAGAACCCACAGCCTTCAACATCTAAAGCAAGTACACTATCTGTTGTGCTATTAACAATGCAAGCAGACTAAACATAAGCAGCACTAAACTTTTGCTCCCCTGCAGCTCTCAGCTCCTTGTAAACTCTACTCGACACTCAGCTGTCTCTGAACTTTTCAGCTCAAGAAATCTGGAAAAAGCCAAAATTTATTGGGGGGGGGACAAAAGGCCAAAAACCAGGGACACATTTTAAACATTGCTTGTATAATGTTTGAAAGTTGCTAGAATAAAATGCTGCGTTACCACCATACATTTCACTGCCACGTCTTGAACCCAGGGGACCCCATGCAAAACAGTCAGAGCAACATACCACTACGCCAAATCAACTGTTTTGCGAAAGAGGAAGACTGAAACTTAAATAGCTACCATTTAGTGAATTCAGTTCTCACCATAGCACAGCTGTCAACCTCTTAGCACAAAATACCTGAACAAAGCCAATAATGGGTGACTACAACCACCAAACATTCAGTGAATTCAGTTCTCACCATAGCTCTCAACCACTTGGCAAATAACACCCGGACAAAGCCAGTAATGGGAGAATATAGCCCCAAACATATTCAGTGAAATCAGTTCTTACCATAGCTCTCAACATTAGCAAAAAACCTGGATGAAGCCAATAAATACCTGAAGAAAGCCAATACTGGGTGAATACAGCCCCCAAACATATTCAGTGAATTCAGTTCTTACCATAACTCTCAACCCTAGCACAAAACCTGGATGAAGCCAATAATGGGGGGAATACAGTCCCAAACACTACCTAAACAAAGCCAATACTGGGTGAATACAGCCCCCAAACATATTCAGTGAATTCAGTTCTTACCATAACTCTCAACCCTAGCACAAAACCTGGACGAAGCCAATAATGGGGGGAATACAGTCCCAAACACAGGGATACATTTCAAATATCCATCTTCTGCACTTAGAAAATTGCTAGAATAAAAGCTTTTGTTACCATGCACTTTCTGAAGAATATGAAGTCTGATATTGAAGTGCGTCTATTTTTTTTAACTTTTGTTAACCAGGAAAGTCTGACTTTGAAAAAAAAAAGCTAATTTTTAGCAGAGGCCGAGGGAGAAACACTCCAGACAGCCAAGAATAAAACCAGAGAACATGTAGCTGTCAGGCAACAAGGACACAAATGCAGAAACCACAGATTTTATGAGGAACAGAAAAAGCATGAAGGAAAATCCTGCAACATTTTTACAAATGGTGGTGGGTAGGGAATTTAGGCTCTTACCAGTTGGGCCCAAGGTACAGGGTTCAAGCCTTATTCTCTTCCCACCACCATGTACACCTGGGGCATTTCACACACACACACACACACCTCTATGGTAGAGGTGTGTATGTGTTTAGAGCACTACTACAAATACTCCATGGAAGTGTCAACATGCTTAATGTAAATACACTTGTATCAACAAAAACACCTTAACAAGTTGACACCCTTCAGCACATGCTCTGAGATTAAACATAATAATGCACCTTCTACAACCCTTGCTAATTTTATATATATATATATATATATATATATATATATAAATATATATATATATATATATATATATATATATATAAACACAGTAACTCCACGATCACACAATCCCTGGGGAAAGGGCATATCCCCTACCTTGGGGACTCTCAGTCTCGCACATCTGTGGATCATCTGTATATGTTGACCAAAGAGACAATAGAGGTCAACAAAAGTAAAATTCACTCAATGTTGGGTGACCCATATATATATATATATATATATATATATATATATATATATATATATATATATTTATATATATATATATATATATAGAGAGAGAGAGAGATAATAGATATATACAGAGAAAGAAAGAAAGAAAGTGTGTTACATGGAAGAAGCGTGGCATTTGGCAAAGGTAGCTATTTTCTAGCTGTCTGTATAGTGTATACACACACACACACACACACACACACACACACACACACACACACACACACACACACACACACACGGAGACACATCACTTGTAGCATAGAGTAATAAACATCTTTGATACTAAGAACATAAAAGTCATTCCACACTGTAATAACATGGCCTTGGTATTAATGATTGCAGCTCTCCCTCTGTGGACCAGCTGTTATTTCTATAAAATTAAATCACTCAAATAACCGATCCCCCATTCTACTAAATGTTATTAATCAGAACTTCAGAAAACATTAAATTGCGCCTACATATTTTAAAATACTTTTGTTTTATAGAATTAGTATGAAACTACACTTAGTTAATTTACTTATTTCTTTCATTATGTGGATTGGATGGATCTTACTGAGTTAAAGGCCTTTTCTTATGGACAGCCAAGTAAAGCATGTCCCCAAAGTAGACTGACAAATAACTATATGGCATCTTAAAATGCACCCAGTATAGCATGGTGTAAAATGGAACAGTGTATACAAGTTGCAATCAGTAGGTATACAATAATACAAGAACTTCATTAACCATTCACAAGTATGCTGATCCCTTGTAACATACAGTCCTGAAAGTGTCCCACATCTTCCGTCCATTTACTCCTGCGTGCTATTCTGTTTCGCTCCTGGCTGCTTGTAAACCCGTATGAGTTCCCGCTCACAAACTTAGTGATTGCTATTAGGTCCTGCTTGCAAACCCATCTGTTCCCGCTCACAAACTTAGCGACGATGATGTCAGCACACCCGCGACTGTCATGTTAGGACTTTTCTTCTTAAAGAAGAACGCACGTAAAAAAAAAAAAAAAAAAAAACTTTCTTTGAAATTAACTAGCCAATTCCAGGGGGGTGCAAGTGCACCCCCTTGCACCTGCCTGCGGGCGCCCTTGCTCCCTACCATGATGCTGCTTAACTAGTGTGTTTGCATTCAGAAACTTACAGTTTTTATACTGAATTTTTATAGCTACATGAATTAGAAAATAACCAATTTCCTTTTCAGAGCCTAAGCTAAAAAGTTCACTCCTTACAAGCACTGCTTCCCCTGGAAAACATATATATATATATATATATATATATATATATATATATATATATATATATATATATATATATACATATATATATATATATATATATATATATATATTTATATGCATCAGAGACCTAGTTCAAGACAGATGACAGCACTCCTTTAATGCAGGATTTCAATACCTGCCACAAGTTCAGGCCTATCACCCGAGATGAAAAGGTGATGGTGTCTACATATTCTTAAACAACATTTCATCTCCAGACTTGCTATGTGAGATAATGATGTGGAATTCCTCTGCATCCAGCTTAGCATTAACAAAACTCCTTTCTGTGTCATACCTAACTACAGGTCCCCTCTATGTACCCCATCAGTCCATATCTCCTACCTAACTAATATGGTGTCCCTATGCATTAAGCCAACACCATTATTCTAGGAGATTTCAATCACATTTTCTTCCAAAATTGCCATTTTGAGGAAGGATTATTAGGGGAGAGCAACATTTTGAGCCAAAATTGGGGACAATGGAGAGGTTTGGATATTCCTAATTCTACAAAGCGATTTGCACATACCTCTCAACCTCTTAATGCAGGAAATCTGGACAAGGCTAAATATATTGGGGGAACATACAAACACTACTAAAAATTGCTCTTGTATAAACTTGACAGTTGATAGAATAACAGGTCTTGCATTAGCATGCATTTTTCTGAAGGTTATGACGTCTGAAACTCAAATGTCTCATTTAGTGACTTCATTGTATGAGGAACAAACCAAAATAAGAAGCAAATATCTATTCATTCTGCAAAGATATGGACAACTGAGAGGTATAGTTCAACCAGGGCTGTCTGAGTTTGCTCCAGTATCACATAGTCCCAACACATCAGCGAACCAAACACATAAATACACAAAACATACTCTGAGGCTCTAAATAAAAATCTACCTAAGCAACAGAGACCTCCAAAGCAGACATCCAAGCAAATGCTACCTCAAAACAAAACATGCACAACACATAGCCCACAAAGTCAGTGTGCCAAGCAGCCACAGCCCATAAGGCTGAATAACAAACCTGATACTCTTGTAATAGGTGACTCTATTGTCAGACACACTGACATCCTGCTCACCAGGCTGAATAAAGAGAAGGTCACAGTGAGCTGCCTTTCGGGTGCTAGGATCCACCACATAACGCAAGCACTCAGGTCACTCCAAAGCAAATACAAATATGACTCAGTCATTGTACATGCTGGTGTGAGTGACCTGAGGCACTCCCTGGACTACATGAAAAGAGACAGAGGAGCTCTATGATCATGTAGCCCAGGCTGGTATGACCCTGACCTTGAGCAGCATCTTACCCTCACCTAGAATGATGCCGCAGTGCAAAGACAAAATGATAGATTTTAACAATTGGCTAAAATTTTGGTGTCATTCAAAGGGGATCCAGTATCTGTCAGCCTGGGATGACATGCTTGACAAGCCAACATTGCTTCGCTAGGGACAGCTTGCACCCACCACCACTGTGCTTTCGGATATTGGCAAAGGCTCTTGCCACCCCCATAGTGCCTTTTTTAGGCAAGGCTCAAAAGTCAAACCCACCCCCATAGACAGCACAAGGAACAAGAAACTAAGGGTAATGCTGCTAAATGCCAGAAGTCTTAACCTCAAGATGCACGCACTCGAAGCTCTCCTCAGTATGGAGAACATCGATATCTGTGCAGTGACAGAAACCTGGTTCAAGGCTCCAGAGAGCACCCCAGCACTACCAGGCTATACCTCATATCATGCTTTTCGACCCCAAAACCCGGACCGAACCACAAAAGGAGGGGGAGTTTCCATATTTATCAAGGATATCCACACCTCCAGGTTAGTGGCATTGCAGGAAGTATCGGAGACCATCCATGTGCAACTAACAGTGGGCAAGACTACTTTTCAGTTTATAGCATCCTACAGACCACCCTCTCAAAGTCAGGCATCCCACTCGGCTTTCCTGAAAACATTGGAGAACATGAAGATCTCTCCGAACACCATTATATTGGGCGACTTCAACTACCCAAACATTGACTGGGAGCACTACTCAAGCTCCAGCACCTTAGCCCAAAGGTTCCTGGAAATTATAAACTCAAATGCTATGGAACAACTAGTCACCACTCCCACAAGAGGGGACAACATACTAGACCTGATCATTACCAACATGGGGAATCTATGCTCCACACCAGAAGTATATCCCTCATTGGTAAGATCAGACCATAAATTAATTTCACTGGATGACCACATCCCGAACCCACCCCCAGCCCAGAAAACCACAGTGAAAAACTTCTCAAAAGCGAACTTCTCACTTCTCAAAACCAAAGTGGAATCCTTCAAGGCCCCAGGGCCAGTGGAAACTAGGGCCCAAACTGCAGAATCCTATATAAATGCATTCTACGGACATCTCCAGGAATGCATGGATCATGCTATCCCAAACAAAACCAAGACCCAATCATCCAAAGGCAGGCGTCCAGTCTGGTGGACCCCTGCCATAAATAAACTGTACAACAGAAGGAGGAAGCTACTATATGATAGAGCAAAATCCATAATAGGGAAGGCATCTCTGATCAGTACTAGCAAAAAGTTACAATCCCCTCAAAATCCTCCAAGGCCAGCTTCGAGAGAAAAATTGCACAGGACACCAAAGACAATCATAAGGCTTTTTTCAGTTATGTTAGAAACCTGGGATGCAACTCCCAGACTTGTTCTGAGTTGATTCTAAATGACAAAAAATACACTGAACCCACAGACATCGCCAATATCCTGGCAGACAGGTTCAGTGCAAACTTCTCCACCCCCTCCCCCCCAAAAGAGCAAGTATCTATCCCGGCAGAGGGCTGTCTCCCAAACATCTCTGATGCTCAGGTGAAGGCTGCCCTCGCCAAAGCAAAAAACACTGCTTCCATGGGACCAGATGACGTCCCAGGTTGCGTCCTACATGAACTCCAAGAGGAACTAATCCCTCAAATAAAACAGCTATACAATCTCAGCCTCACTACAGGATATGTGCCCACAGAATGGTGTACAGCAACAGTGGTCCAACTCCACAAAGGTGGAGCCTCTACGGACCCTGGAAACTATTGCCCCATAAGCCTGACTAGCTTAGTCTGCAAGGCTATGGAGAGGATCATCATGGAGCTCATAAACAAAGACATTGGGGACCTACAGATACTAGATCCTACCCAGTTCAGCTTTGTCAAGTGATAGAAAATGTCGCCTAACCCCAGCCGCATTTAGCCGATCCACTCATTTACTATATGCACCCCCCAATACTGCATTACAAATACTAGCTCTCACCTGGTTATGTTTCCACAGATTTTTCTATATGTCTACCAGGTTTTCTAAAATGTGTGTGTGTGTGTGTGTGTGTGTGTGTGTGTGTGTGTGTGTGTGTGTGTGTGTGTGTGTGTGTGTGTGTGTGTGTGTGTGTGTGTGTGTGCTTTCACGTACATGTCTATGTCTGTGTATGTGAGTGCCTGCTTCTGTTGGTGTGCTTTGGAAGTATGGAAACTTGCTTTGAATAGTTGTGAACATATTTTTTGAAGCTGACCAACACTTAAAGCTTTTCATTCTGGACTTGTAGACCATGCTAACTAAGATTTGGTCAGGGGAAAATCACTTGGAATGATAGAGACCAATCTCATTACTCTCAGCTTTGTAAAATACCAGAAAAAAATGACTAATCAACTAAAAGACTGTTTCTGCAAGTATACTCTCTTTACAAACTACCGACAACGTTTAAAAGGACCACAGCACACTTGTCCTACTCACATGCATTAGCAGTCTCCTTAGAAATACAGATGCAGAAAAATAGGCAACAGTGATCTACAATGACCTTTCTAAAGAATTTTACTCTTTGCACACCATAAAATCTACCTACAAAGTACTGGTTAACAGCACTCTCTCTCAACCACTTTCAGTCTCCTCTGGCAAGCATCAGGATCCAGACTGCCTCCAGTCTTATTTACTAGCTTTGTTAATGCATTTGTATCCCTATTCCCAAACTTGGACCACATTCTTCATGCTAAAATCCCACCTATATAGCACTCGGATACATCTCCCAGCTTCATCTATGCAGTACTTTCACTTAACCACTTGTATATATGTTAGCCATGTTAACAGGCATGGGACTTATTATGAATAAAACAAACTGATACAATGACTTTTGGAAACCCAAAAAGACTTTTGTGAAGTACAGACAGGCTGCATCCTTGCACCCTCTTTGACAGCTAACAATGTTAATGTAATATCAATGCCTTAGAATTACGTCAGGGACACTTGTTATAAAGCCCCACAAACTTTGATGAGATACTAATCTCAGCAAACGTACTCCAGATGACTGCATAAAATAAAACGCTTAAAGACAAGAGAAATACTGCAAGTAGAGACAAACAAGACTTAGGTGGATAAGTAGCTTTGCTTTTTAACTTCTAAGGTATTTGTAGTACCTTGTAGTAATTTATGCACTTTTTTCTTCGTACCATTTGCATTATAATAATAACCACAACAGAACACACTTAAAAAGTTTCTCAGTCCAGTCCACTTCCCAGAAATAATACTAAGCCATGGACAACAGGTTTTACTACCCATGCTGCTCCGAGCAAAGCAGGAATTTCTTACTAAGGCCCATTCATTCATTCATCTTCTGAGACATGTTTTATCCTAGTCAGGATCACTAAGGAAGCAGGGTTTATCTTAGCAATCAGCAGACAAAACACAGAAACCAGTGCTAGACAGGATGCATGTATATGTACAGACAGACACACACACAAACACACCATATACAATGGACATCTACTGGCAATTTACAGGCCTCTCAATTCTCCTGTCCATCCATCCATTACCTCCTTTTTGCACATGGTGGTCAGAGTGCCACATCAATAGTGACGGTCATCTAGAGGCAATGATCACAGTGCCAGGAGGCTAGCCCTGCCTTGGCCATCATTCCATATCTCTCACACACATGGCCTATTTAGAGTGTCCAATCTACCCTACTGCAGGTCTTTGGAATGTGGGAGGAAGTTGGAGCACCTGCAAAAAATCTCTCAGAATACATGGAGGACATGCAGACTCTGCACAGAAGGCACCAAGTCCAGAATCAAACTGGAAAACTTCCTGCTGTGAGATGACAATGCCAACTGCATCTGTAGGATACATGGAATAAAACTGGAGGTCCATGGTGGCAGAGTGGTGCAGTGGCTAGTGCTGCTGCCTCACACCACTTGGTTTTCTAGTTCAGTTCCCAGTCGATATGCCCTCTGTGTACAATTTGCATGTTTATCCTTTATCTTATCCATTTGGGTTTTCCACAGGGTCTCCACTCTTCTCCCAATTTCCAAAGGCATACTGATACTTAAAAAAAAGAGGGATCCTCTAAATTGCCTGCAAGCATGCTGGTAAAAAACATGCCCTGCAGTGGACTGGAATCACACCCAGATCTGGACTTCCTGACTGCCAAGATAAGCCCAAGCTCGCTCATCACCTCCTGCACTGGATAAAGCAGGTATCCAAGAATGAATGGATAAATCACACAATGAAAACATTAACCTGCATACATATATATAAATGCGTGTGCATATAAAGAGTCTGCACTTAACGTAAATTCATTATCCTTGTGTGTGCAATGATTCAAGATTTTCGAGGGACTGATTCATGCAACTTGAGAACACTAACACAAACTCACACTTTCAGTACGTTTTCTATGGCTCCTGTAAGAGTTAACAGTGTAGTGTGATATACAACTCTCAACTGTCCCTGATTTTCCAGGATGTCCCCAACTATGTCACAAATGTTATCTTTGCCCCTATTAATTCCTCCTAAGACTAATGACATTTGGAGAAATGGTGGTGAGCTACACCTACTAAATAATGGAGTTACAGACTTGTTTTACTTCACTATATATCAATTCACATTATCTTATTTTAATAACATTTCAGGTTAACAGTACGGTCTTTTTAAAAAAGTGTCCCTGATTATTTCTGGATGTGACCCTATTTAGTTGAGAGCTATAACACAACAGTCAGGTACGCCGAAGAACGCATCACCAGCAAGAAAAGTATTTTTTCAAAACAAACACCGCAATAAGGAAATAACACTGAACTGCAATTTTCATCGGTGGCTGACTAGCCGTTTTCACTGGAAGTTAACAGTCAGCACCCATCTTTACCAACATACAACCCACTCAGCTCAACAAACTGAAACAGTGCGATACACACTTACTCTGAAAGTGTCCCATCTTCCGCTCGTTTCCTCCCGCTTGCGAATCCGTCCATTTCAATTCCCGCTCGTGGTCCCATTTTCCGCTTGCAAACCCCAAAGTCATCCATCCATGTGAGTTCCCGCTTACAAAACTCGAAAATATGTGCGCGATGATGTCAGCACGCCCGCGACCGTTCTTCTTAAAGAAGAACACATGATGTCAGCACGGACTTCTTTCTTCTTAAAGAAGAACGTCCAAAAAAAAAAAAAAACTTTTTTTTAAAATTATAATAGTCAGCCGATTTCAGGGGGGTGCAAGTGCACCCCCTTGCACCTGCCTGCGGGCGCCCTTGGTTGAGAGCTATGCACACAAGACCGCTTTGTCTCTCTCTCTCTCTCTCTCTCCCTCTCAAGATCTCACACATGCAGTCTCCTCTGCTTTCATACATACATTCACTCACACAAGATCACTCTCGCTCTCTCGCGATTTCTCTCACACATGCACATAGTCACTTCTGCTTTCATACACGCATTCGCACACACAAGACTGCTCTCTCTCTCTCAATCACCCTCATACACAGTCTCTTTTGCTTTCATACACGCATTCACTCACATAAGATCGCTCTCACTCTCTCGATCTTTCTCATACACAGTCTCTGCTTTCATGCACGCATTCACTCACACAAGATCACTCTCACTCTCTCTCGATCACACACAAACACACACACACACACACACACACACACACACACACACACACACACACACACACACACACACACACACACACAGACTCCTCTGCTTTCAAACACGCATTCCCTGACACAATTCTGCTCTCTCTCTTGATCTCTTGCACACACAGTCTCCTCTACTTTCATACACGGATTCACTCACACATGCAGACAGAAACATAAGCATACTCATACACATACATACACACATGCATACACTTTTTTTCTGTTTGTTATTGTACACTTGCTAAATAGCAAAAGTGCTGCTTAGTGAGTTTAGCGAGTGTAAAGTAATGGTGGCCGCCATTACGTTTTTTCATTCCAAGCTCTACAGTGGCTTGATATGCTGCCGTGAAGCAACAGGCTCATTTTTCAGCAGGCATGACTTATACATTAATACCCTGCTGAAGAACATTCTTACTCCAATCAGGATGCTGATGCACAGTTTGCCCATTAAATAACTGGCTAATAACTACTGGGGCCCTTACAAGTCTTCTCTTGCACCTCAAATACAAATGAAATTGCAATATCTTGAAGGTGACTGGATAAAAACTCATGAAATGCTTCTATTCTTAACTATTCTAACACTCAAATAAAAGTTCATTGAATGAATTAACAAAATTGGAAAGCACAGTGATCACATGGTTATAGCTGTCAAAACATAAAGTACATGAGGATAACAAGAAAGTAGCATTCAAATGTCTTAGACAATAGAGTGATAGTGAACTGAGATAAATGTGAATTTGACTAGTTTGTATTTGAGCTCTGTAGTTTAATATTTTAGAATAAGGAATGCTGCTAAAATCAGACAAAATAAAATGTATACAAGTCCTCATTCCAATAATGTAAAAGAATGAAGGTTTCAGCTAAACTTTCAAACTTTAGCTCAATGTTCATTAGAAACTTTAATGTCACCAGCTTGAAGAGAATAGACGAGAGAAATGCATAATTTAAATGGACAGACATCAGAATTATATGACCAATATCTGTAATGTTTTATGTATTTATATATGTCTTGTTTTTGCATGAAGTCATTATTCCTTCATTTAATTATATAACACATTGATTTTGCTGTTGCCTATATTATATGAACATTGAATGCTAGTCAGTTCTTAATTCATTTTGTTAAATTTCTATGAAAACACAAACACACACACACACACACACACACACACACACACACACACACACACACACACACACAAACACACACACACAATTACAAGTTAATTCCAAAAAATCAAAATGCCATACTACAACATAAAATGTGAGACAGTGTAAGAGACTGACGCAAGTTAAGTGGGTTTGGGTGAGGTTATAAGCCAAGTAAAATATGACAAGTGAAAATGTAAGCACATATCCAGGCTGAGCATTGCTACATGCAGAAAAAAGGTATTTACAAAAATGGAAATACTTCCTAAAAAATGGACCTGTGATCATATGGCATTCATAAAAGTATGCAATTTAATAGGTTTGGTATACTGTAGAATTACGTACACACCCTTGGACAAGTAAATAAAAATGTAGTTGTGCTAAACCATAACACCTGAATTAAAGAAGGAAGTTTATTGAAAAAATAAACCAATAAGTCCATATACATACAGAAGTGTATATCTGGAGCACTCCAGGAGTGAACTGGGAATATAGATTAAGATCTATAGCATGATCTGCAATGCACACCATGTGACTCATATAGTGCTCACTGGATCAGACTCCAGTAGTGCATTTTTTGTATGTGCTGTTTCCTTCTGCATCTGCTGAATATCACCTGTCCCATCTTATGGATGACTTCAGCCATTGGAAAAGGGCATCATTCAGACAACAATCATAGAGCTTTCATTAGATTAAATGAGTCTGCTATGAAATGCTGACTTCCTGAATGCTGATAAGATGAATGGATAAAAAAAAAACCCAAAACACAGAACTGCAAAAAAATCAACTTTAATTAATTTAATTTAATTTGCAGGGGGTAAGCACATCTGACCCCAATGTGGGTGATAAGCCCCATACCCCTCAAACATATATATACCAACTCCACAGTTGCATCGACTCAAAGAAAGGAGAAATCTCCCAAAACAAGTACCAGTGTGGTTTTCTAATTGTGCACCAGCAACAAATTCCTATGGCTAACAGCATGGAATGTTATGCATTTCATCTTTTTTTTTTTAATTTCTGCTACTGAGACTTGAGCAATTTTGCACTGAACAGCACCAGATTAAATGTTTGTGTGTTGTGACAGTCTAACACTCGTGCTATAATCCTAGCTGCCAGTCTCATGTGCAGTTCTACCTATGAGCCTCATCCCAAGTACACTCTGTGAATGCAGTGCATGGTGTATGTTAGTGTCTAATTCCACATGGATTGTCTACTGTGACTACTGACTATCAGCGAGTTCCAGCAGTTCAGCACATTGGACAGCATATGTGAGCCAAAATGGGTAACACTGTGCTGGCTACTCATTTCTATACTCCCTGGTTAATCTTCCAATAAAAGGATCACTAGTAAACCTTGGGTTATAGTCAGGGATTTGCCTCGCTGTTCTATGAAGCCAGCAATAATAAATGTGTATGTATATCTGTAGGAGTTAATTTTCTTATTAGAAATTTAACTGGTTTCAAATAATTAATGCACCGATTTGTTATGCATTTCTCAGAAATATAATGTTAATTAATTTGATAATTTATAGAGCTGAAAATAATACAAAAGAAGTCAATAGAAGCATATCTTCAAGAAGACTAATTCTTCTCCATTAATACTACAAACTTTTTACTAGTTGTATCTGATAAAATGTTACACATCTCTATACAACTTGAAGTTTTCTCATAATATTTACATGTGCTAATCAATGTGTCTGATATATACAATTATACAATGACTGGCCAGTAACATCATACAACGAGCACGCTGATTGTCCAACCCAACCAGCGTGCCCGTTGAGAATATACAACGGAAAAAGGTCTGGTAGCCCGGACTTTTTCCGATGATATATTCTTTAATTTTAAGGGTTAAAAAAAAAAAAAAAAAAAAAAAAAAAAAAAGCATAGCAACAGAGATCTTCTTTTCTCCATTGCTTACTTTCCCGAGCACTGATGTACTGGCTATGCATGGGAACGCAATTTCCAAACGCATGCGCAGTACATCAGCAATGGCTAAGTGGAGCTGTCCAGCGGTGGAAGGACAGCATGGCACCATTATACAAGGACATTATTTAAGAAAAGTATTTTTTTCTTAAATGATGTCATTGTACAATAGCAATAAACCACCTCTGGGGGTGGGTAATGCTGGATTTACCCATGGTTGTCTTTGGTCACTCGGGCTTCGCCCTCGTGACCAAACCACAACAACCATGGGTAAATCCAGCATTACCCACACCCACCCAGGCATGGGTTATTGCTTAAATAATTGCAAGATATTCAATGTTTAGTCCTGTGTCAATTCCTAAAACAGAATTCTAAACTCTGTTGCATTTATCATGTTAAAGAGCTGTATGTCTTGCAGCTATTGCCCTAAAATACTAGTCCTAACTGCAAATGCAATACTTCAGTTAAGAAATATGCAGCAGGAGTAAGGGGACAGGTATGTAACAGTAACATTTCAGCATTAAGAGAAGTATAGCTACATGAGCAAGTGCTTTTCTTCTGCAGAGTCCTTTCTTTAATGTGAAAAAAGATGTGCTTTTTACAGTCTTATCAGTTATCTAATATTGAGTCCCTTGCCATAGCTAGTCATGTTGTTACTGTGAACAGAATCAAGAGGTCTATTACCAAATTGCAATATTCATATGTTACCCAAAGTATCACAGCTTGATTTTTTTGTGAAACACAACATGGGGCTGTATATGAATATGTAAGCTGGCAGGCTGGCCTTTGTTAATGTGCATGAAACCAGCATCAAATCTCTCAAGGGGCTAATTTGGGAATAATGTCAAAAGGCCAGGAGAATTTCATGAAGCATTTGTTTTTAGCCTGGTTCATCAACAAAGCTTGTCATACTCAGGCTAACCTAGTTATGAAACATGAGCACTTTTTAACCATACAGAAATCTGAAGAGTCAGTTACCTTAGTCTGACATTTCCAACATTCTAAAAAAATGAAAATGACTGACTGAGTCTCCGCCTATCTATACCCTAGTTTACAGATATAAGACACTGACCTATGCTAAAAAAGTCAGGGTCGTTTTGTCTTCCACTGCATCCTCTCTTTCTCCTGTTCTAGTGTTCTAGTGACACACTAACTACAAAATGTAAAACAAAAACAGAGTCCTTTCCAGCTCCACTCCATACCTGCATGAAAACAGTAATAGACATAGAATGTCAAACGCAGGTCAAAAGCATCCTTGTTCCACATCCTGACCCTAGCCAAGACAATGAGAAACACTGGTCCTGTTTACCTTGTGAACAAAATTCATTACAAGAATTGGTTAACAGATCTTTTATTACTATAAACAGGAATACAATATTCTTCATTCAATATGATGGCTCATTTTAATATTTACAAATCTTTATTGCAACACTTTAATCACTTTCACATAATTGACAGTCACCACAGCTGGATAACACCAGATATCGTCACTGACAGTTCATACTGAAAACTCAAACAAGCGACTGTATCGCAAGCAGCATTTAAATCCACCAGTTGGATGCAGAAACATGCCAAGTCCTTAGGACACCCTTAGGATCCAGGAACTGCCCCAGTAATACTGTAATAGTTTAGAGGCAAGGTGATAACTGGTAGACCCAGCATGGACATGGGCACTGGGGTGCTGAGCTAGTACTCACGATGATGGAAGGAGGGATCGAGAAAAGGTTATAAAGTCATCCCCGGTGAAACAGTCAGCCTGCAGCATAAACCACATTCAGCTACAAGCAGTGGTCAGTGAAGGCTCTATGGTCAACAGAGACTAGACTGAAAACCTGGCACTTAACTGGAGGAAAGCACAAGACTTCAAAAGAATATTCCGGGCTCTTCCACCTGAAGAAGAATGGGAAGAAGAGGAATTGAAGGAGAATGGCAGGACCTCAAAACAGCAAGCGTGAGGACTGTAGAAATGTTATGTGGCTGAGCCAGGTACAGAAATAAGGTACATAATGAAAGCTGCTGGTGGAATGCTGAAGTCCAGGATGGCTACAAAATAAAAAGGCATTCAGGAAAAAGCGGGACATATAAAAGTCTTATCAGGATAAGAGGAATACTAGTGGCCTAACAGAAAGGTTAACAGAGCATTTAGAGTAAAAAAGGACAAGGCATCAGAGGCACTCTACCAGGTTTTGTGAAGTTACTCAGCAGATGGCAAAAAGAAACTCTAATAGGTTGTAAGGAAAAGACAGAGAAGTGAAGAAGATAACCATCAGAGAGCCTTCCTAACTGATTCCACCAACAACCTGCTCACAGGTCGACAGCATATCAAAGGCAGATGGAAAGAATATTTCTGGCAGCTTTTAAATGAAGATAACTCAAAGCGATGCTTTATGGCCCCAGACACAGCCTATATTGAATGAAGAAGAGGTGACCACCCTAGAAGAAGTAACAACAGCAGTATTGAAAATTAAGTCATGGAAAGCAGATGACTCAGATGAGGTCACAGCAGATATGATCAAGTTAATGGGTGAGTATTGGTCTAAATGGCTCCTGGGGGCAGTCATAGGATTATGGAGAGAAAGATATATCACAGATGTCTGCAGAATAAGCCTTCCAGAGTCAGACTACAAAAACAAAGTTTGCAGTGCACAGGTATCAAACTCCTTTCCCATTGCATGAAAGTTCTGAAGGAGTTGATTGATAAATGAATACACAGAGAAGTAGAAATCACGATGGGAGATGAGCAGTTTAAATTCAAATCAAAATGCAGCAAAACTGACCCAATGTTAATAGTGAGACAGACAGTTGAGAAGAAGGCATCAATGAGGAATAAGTCAAACTGGACATTCCTAGACTTGAAGAAAGCAAGAAACAAGTTCCAAATAAAGTGTATTCAGGCAGTCCTGTAATGGTTCAAGGTCCAGAAACATTGATAGAATTAATGCAGGTGATCAACAAGAACTCAATGATATACATACAGACATTGCTCAGATTCACTGAGGGATCCTAGCAGGAGTGGGTGTGCTTCAGAGTTTTGCTCTCAGCCCACTGCTATTCATACTTGTGATGCAAATAGGTTGGAGGGGACAGATCAGCAAAGCTGCTATATGAAGATGATGTGGCACTACAGGCAGACTCTGAAGAAGAACCTCATCAAATGATAGGTGAATGAAATGTAAAACTGAAGGCACATAGGATAAAACTAAATACAGATAAGGCAGTTGTGATAGCAGCAAATGGAAGAAATCAGATGAAGCTGGGAACTGAGACAGGAGGAAAAATAGTGAAACAGGTTAACAGCTTCAAGTATCTGTGAGGAGTGGCTGAGGAAAAGAGAAGTTTAAATGAAAAGGTTAAAGTTGTAATCAGAGGTGCTGAAACAAACTGGTATAGGTTATCAGAGGAACTGTGTTACAGAAGAATGGCAAAGAAGCTGTAAAGTATGGTGCATGAAAGGGTGGTGTGACTGGTACTACTGTATGGTACAGAAACCTGGGCAGAGACAGTACAGTTGAGGAAGCTAGAGCTGATTGAGATGAAGTGCCTAAGATGCACGCTGTCGGACCGATGAAAAAACAAGGACATCAGAGCAGAAACCCAGGTAGCTCCAATTGTAGAAAAAGTCAAAGACACGATATTAGAGTGGTTTGGGCAAATGTGCAAGAAAGCAAAAAACAATCTGTTGAAGAAGATTTAGGACAGGCAGGAAGAAGGTAAAAGGAAACAAGGATGTCCAGCAAAGTGATGAATGGATTTTGTGAGAGAGGTCCTATGACTTCATGCATAACCAATGAAGAAGAGGCAAGAGTGGCATTGAACTGGAATAGATGATTACATTTTATTCAGCACCCTGGCTACATGTAGAAAATGGGAGAAAGGGGCTAACAGTATGATGATGATGGTAATGATGATGATGATGATGATGATGATGATGAATAATCTAGAACTTTTTGAATTCTTTCACTTAAATAAAACTTCTGATAAAACAAACATCTACTGATAAGACCAAGGCCTATATCACCATTTCAGCAATACCAGATATCATGACAGACACCAAATCCAATGTAGCCACTGCTTCTGGAATAGGCTGTCATTACTTATCAAGCATATAAGATCTCCATCAATTTTTAACACCAGTCTTGATGACTAGATGAATAATCACAAATTTTCACTGGAGATATCTGGGGAAAGTCCACTTAATGGAGTATGTTGCTAGTCTCTCACCAGTATTGGTTAATGTTGTTGAGCTTCTTGATGGTTCCCTTAGCTGTACACTTAATAAAGAGCCTACATAACTATGAACCTATAAAGAAGGATCCTCAGTATCAAATATTTTGAAGCAATGACCTCTGCTAGTATTGCAATTATAAAAGCAAATAGCAAGACGGACAGTGAGTATCTCTGCTTGATGTCATTATACAATCCAAAACAGAGTGATTTTAGCATATTTGTACATGTATTAGCAATCAGGTTAATAAATCAAAAGCTAAATCTACCAACAGACCTCTGGGACTTCTGCAAACATTCTGTATGTATGGCCATTCCACTGAATTAAATCATATTGAAGTCTAATAAAATAATACTAAAGATTCTTTACAACCTAGACAGGCTTACTAGATTTGGCCCATCCATACTTCCCATTATAAATACCTGGCTGATAGCAATTGTTAATTGTGAATAATGGTTTCTAAATGAAGAGCCAGTGCCTTTGGATATATTGCACTCTATAGGGAAGGTAAATAAAAATGTTATTAAATAGATGGTTCACTATTTTATCTACTCTTACAGATGGTAGTAACAGATATCAGTTCTCTGCATCTATACATAATTCTAGCAGAACTGGTGAAGGTTCTTATTTTGAATAGCAGATAAATGTCCTGTGTGAGGAATTCTCCCCAATTCCCCCCAATTTATGTGTGTGCATTTCATTATGCATATCTGAGATGGAGATAAGTGCATCAAACATTGCTATGGCAATGTCTCTAACCAAGGATTAAAGAAGCATCCAGTAAAAAAGTATCACATGTTTAATTCTCCTTTTTTCCTCTTGTATGTTACAAAACTATGTATGTCTTATTGGCCTGTTGTTGTTTGTCTTTCGGCTTTTCCCGATTAGGGGTCGCCACAGCGGAACTCCGGTCTGCTAATGATTGACAGTAGATTTTCACGAACGCCGAGGTGCCAGCTCGACGTTCAACCTTCAACAAAGGCATGCCCATTTGTGCATGTCTTTTGAATGCCCACCCATCCGCAGGGAGGATATGAAGACCCCACACAGAAGGCACTCCCCACACTCCAGCCGAGAATCGAACGGGATAACCTCTTGCTGTGAGGCAACAACGCTACCGCTGCACCACCGTCGAGTACATGTATGTCTTATTGGCCTATCTTCCTGTTTTCATAACACATAATTTACTGTTGTCTTTTTCTCCCCTTTCTTTAAAGGTGATGCAAAGTCCCTAAATCCTTGTTTAAAAACCTACCTTTTTGCTTCCCCTAAGGAATGTATATCTTCTGCCTTTGCCCAGTAATCTTAAATCCTTTTTGTAAGTTGCTGTCAATATCTTCCAGGTTTAAAAATCAAAAATCCAGTTTATAGCTCACCTTTGTCTTGCCAGACCTGATGTCATTTAATTCCAGCCATGTCATAGAATGATCAAAGAGTTAAATAGCAACATTCATTTAGCAAGATTCATCTTGGTAATCTATTATCAATCAGCCAAAAATTCAATATGTCTTGTAATCAAAATGTGTAATACTTCACAGCAGGATATATGACTTCTTCTGTGTCTTTCAGATCCCACTCATTTATAAATTGCTGAGTATTCCTAGGTATCTATATTTCCCTAGAGAAACTCTGTCCACAAATTGATTTTTCACAGTAAAAAAGTCTCTCCAAGTCAAAATCAAATTATTTTCTATCTTTCATAATTGAGACTGCCAGAAAAAAAAATTTGCATGCTTGCAGGTATGTCATCCATTGAGCTGTAAAAATTCTATAATACCATGACTCCTCTTAAGGTTTGGGCCTTCAGAACCACACATGTCTCTTTGATATCCTTCATTATATTGCTGGGATCCTATTATTGCCTGATTTTCTAGCATTGCCATCCCACTTTTACATGGTGAAGTGCTACTAGCTTTATGCTAAACCTTTCAATATTTAAGAACACTATCAAAGTTGTCATTTTTAAGTTTGGTCTTCTGGAGAAAAAGGTGTGTATCACTATGCTTAAATTTCTTTGCAGCCAAACTTTTCTGAACTGTTCCTAAAACCTGTGCGTTCTAGAAAATAAATCTGTTTGCCTTTGTTTCACCCTACTACTCTGTTTCAAATTACACTATTCTCACATTTTGAATTTCTGTGCAAGCAGTTATGTCACTCACTAGACACAGCTTAAAAACAGCACTGATTTCACTAAGACACTCAAAATCAGGTGAAAATATGTAAATGTTGGTTTGTTGCATATCTCATTTAATTCTGAACAGCAGGAGATTAATTAACACCATTGCTTCCTAAGATCTTTTAAGCCAGGAAACTACTTGTTTCCTGTGTGCTTTTCTCCAGAATTCTCTTATGAAAACAACTTCTTTAGATTTATAATATCTGATAAATGGTGTGAGTTATGAAAAATGTGAAATATGATGCATATTTTGGTAGACAATGGGCTACACACGTGTTAGCATTAAAGGTCTGTCTGGAGATAATGATTTTATATTGCAGATTTATGAAAGAAATGCTGTATTTGTTTGCTAAAATGATGTTATAGTCAAACAAAAGGTTATATATTCAATTTAGATACAACATATCAGTGAGGGAATTGTTCACTCACTCAATAGCTTTCCAAACATGCAAGACAAGAAGGGATGGCATACAGTTGTTTTGTGATATTGCTGGATTTCTGCAAGTTATGAGCATAATCATTTCACAATATTTCAAAACAATATTAATCAAAAATCCATGTGTGTTAGATTACATTAAAAGAGGCAACATTAAACTTTAATGTTTTGTATAAGATGGCACCATTTGTTCATCTGTAGGACTCACAGCTTTTATGAAAATAATCCAGTTGTAAAAATAAGGTAACAAACATAACTACTTTAACAAAAGAGCATTTATATGTTAAAATATCTTTCCATTTCCCACTATATTTTAATGTCAGTTTCACTAACACTCACAACTTAAATACACTACCTTCAACATGACAGTATCATGCTCTATGTTTACATCATTAATGCAAACATAGAAATATGCCCCATTTTTTCATAACATTTCATTAATATTCCTTAATAATTCAAGCACTGCACATCCATGCTGGCCATTTCAATGTTGTGCTTAGCAGATCATATTAACTTGTAGATGCCGCCTCACTGGTTTAGTTTTATTTACGCAACTTTACCAGGACTTCAGAAATTAGACTTTGAAAACTATGACAAGTATACTCATTTCAGGAGTCCCGGGAATCCTCTGGTAAAGATGAATATACTTTAACAGGATACAGAGGAACTCTGCTTTCCTGATGACTATAGTCTTGAAGGAAGCAGTGAGTAAAAAAAAAAAGTTGAACACTGATATAATCAGCTGTTGAAAGACCTAGGTAAATTACTGATTGTTATAAAACTGGTAAAACAAAATCTTCCAAAAAGTAAATGCTTAGTGGACTTAGGAAGAGCAAGCCCTTCTTGCAGTAACACATAGGCAAACTATACCCCCCAAGAGTCCACTTTGATTAGAGATGTGTGTTACACAATAGACTGGCCTTGGGTTTCAATAAAATCCATGCAGGGTTCACACGAAGCAGTGGTGTAGCTAGAGTTTGAGCCAAACGGGGTTGACTGAGTTTGCCGCCCTCCTCCTAACAAAATAAAGCATAATACACATCATAGTCATACAAAAAGTGAAAACAATGTCTAGAAACTTTGAAGTATTTTTCTCTCAACAAGAAATTCTTTCTTATGAATGGCACTGTGAGCATGATGCAGTTGACACTCACAGTCATCATTCAAAAGATTTCATGTTGTAAAGAAGACACATTTCTCAGCAAGAAAGTCAAACTGTTGAAATCTCATACTTTTTTCTTGTATCACTCTATCCAGTGAAAAAAAACGTGTCTATATTAGACGAACGAAAGTTCATCTTAGCGAATGCTCACATGAGCGAATATCCAGATACTCGAAACTGCAATTGTGGTGGGCTGCACCCCCCATACCCCCCCCCGAAATATATATTCCAACTCTGAGATCACACTACAGTGAGGAAAGGGCAAACATTCCCATCCTCACTGTACTGCTATCTCACAATTGCGGTTTCAAGTTCCGCAATATTCATGTGAGCATATGCTAAGATGAACTTTCATTCATCTAATATAAACCCCAAAAAAATTTCCCTTCGCAATTCAGTCTCATATGGTAATTAAGCATCATCACTTGCTTCTTCACCAAGCATTTGTTTTTTCTTTCTAAATTGATGCTGATGCTCCTCCATAACTATTCCTAGATCATTACAAACTTCTTTGGCATATGTTAGTGCACTGTTCACTAACTTGTCCTTATTTTAATGAAAAAAAATGCTTTTAGAGTTTAAAATTTTATATCACAATGCTGTATATTTAATCCTTTAGTTTGTAGGTAAGCCTGTGTGTTGTTAATTTCTAGAAAAATGGATTCCAACAGGCCAAGGAAGCAGAGAAAGGAAAATGATTGCATAGCAACAAGTAGTGCACTAGCATCTGACCTGGTAACTGTATTTTCTTCTTCACTGGTTAAATCTTCTAAAGCTTTTAAAATGCCTGAGATTTTTTTTTTTTTTACGGCACTTGCAGCTTCTCTCTTATACTTCACCCTGTTTCTATTATCTGCTTGAGATTTTGACAAGTGATTGAGGTCAGAATATCCCAATGATGAGTTGAGGATGAAAACAATAAGAACAAACACTCAAAAGTTTCAGAAAAGGTGACAAAATGTATAGCAACAGAAGCTGCTTGTCGACCAGCCAAATTCAGCATATGATTAGTACATGCAAGAAACTCTGCTTTTCTATTAACTTCTTTTATGTGTCTCTGAACACCAGTATATTGTCCAGGCATCACAGCAGCATTGTCATAAGCTTGCCCTCTACAATTATGAATATCAATTCGTCATTTGCTATTTTTTTTTCAAAATCATACTCGAAATATTTTCAGCAGTTTTACCTTTTGTTTCAATAAAATCAACAAATGATTCCACCACCTTTACTTTATCTCCATTAATCATAATGTTGTGAAAAACTTGGTCATCTGATCCTTATGACAAATGCCAGGAGTGCTGTTGAATACTATAGAATAGTACTTGGCTTGATTACCTTGTTCTATGATTTTGCGTTTTACTTTGTTTTCCAAAATTTCTATTATTCTTTTTGGTTCATAGGTGACAAACAAGAGTTAAAAAATGTATTTCCCAGCTTGACTCTGAGAATATTCTCTCCAAGCACTGGGTCATATTTTGCCAACAAACGTACTAATTCTAAAAAATGTCCTATATTTCCCATCAATTCAGAATCAATGTCAGTTTCATTGTTACTTCCTTCTTGGTGACTCCATAACACCAAATTCTCTTTCAATAAAAATCTAATTATGCCCAACAATCCTGAAAGGATTTGCCTCCACTTCTTCACTTCATTTTCAATAACTTCCCAATTTTTTTTTATCAAGAGTTGTTCCAAAATTAATCCTAATTTCCAACTCCTTCCATTGTGTCAGTTTCTGAACATGGGTCACATTGGATCCATGCTCAAATATTTAGGATTCAGTTTCCATCACATATTGAATACATCCACAGAACCAAAATTTGAATAACTTCTGTCTGAAAACAGTCTGCAAGAAAAGCAGTAAAGAGCTTCCTTGGAAGGACAGTAAATCAACCACAGTCTCAAGAGTTTTTCACCATTTGGTAGGGTTTAAAAAATCCAGCTGCATGTAAGTTTTCTTTTTCATCCTTTGATTGATGCACCTTGACAAATCAATTCACTGAAATGAGAAGTTTGGTGTTGAGCCACAGATACACCATGATGTACCAGTAGGATCTGCGTGTCATCATTAGTCTTGCTTGGCCAAAGACCAACATCTTTTAATTTAATGGCCAGAATTTTTAGCTCATTGCAAACTTCATCTCTTGAAGTTGATGAACTACTTGAACTTAAAGCTAGTTTTAATTTAGAAACTGCTTCAGGTGCAGCAGTAATAATAGTTTCTTCACAACTGAGGTATTTCAATAGTGTACCTTAATTATTTCTCAGTACTTCTTCCCCCACCCTCCTTTTTTTTCTAAAAGCAGCTCTGCTCCCTTTTCTTTGCTTCATCTTGTGAATGGGATTAAATTGACACTTGAGAGAAAAATATATTAATAATACATAATATTAAATAATAACGACATTCATGAAGAATAACAGTGACAACAGGGAAGAATATATGATCTTCACATAAAGAAAACTAAATTGTTAGTTTGTAGAGAAATAAATACAATGTGTGCAATCATGACAAACATGCTACTTTTTATCTTTGCATCTCTGTGGAAAGAGGCAATTGCACCAAGTAGTACAATTCATTCAGACTAACAACTTAAGAAGTATGCAGATGCTAACAATAACAGTAAAGAAAATGTACTAGCAGTGTTAATTTTTTATATGTTCCATCATGTACAGTACCATACACATTCTCATGAACACAAGTCCAGATCTTTTAACAACTTAACACAATTATTTTACAAAACAGTTAAGTCTTTTTTTAGTGACATAATAATAAAAATGATACATATATTGTACTAACTACTGTTTAAATGGCTTTCATGTGCAACATACTACCCAGTTCACAAAACTGGTAACAGAAACCCAAAACGTTTGGAAAAGTTAAGACGGGACAACCCATACATTATCGGTATGCAAGGCATTCCAAGTTTCTTTGCATAAATAAAAACAAGATCTTTAATGTATCACATGGCTCTATTGCTCCATGTTACCCAGTTGCTCTAGGATGCCACTGTCAAAAGCCTACCTGTTATTGAAAATAACAAGTTGATCAAAAATACAGAAAATCAGTACAAACTGTTTTAATAGTATCTGTAGCCAGATGACTAAAGATGCTTTACTGTACATACACATAAAATGAATGAACCAGAAACCTGTGCTGACAGGGACATGCATAGGATCCTCTAAACAAAATACTATCATGATCGCATAAGCTGCACAGTCACAACACTGTACTGTACAAATGTTGCCACATAAGTGCCATGGAATATTTCCTCCTAAACAGTAACGTTCAACCAATAAAAGAGGACAAATCTGAAAAGAACCAGGGAGTGGAACTAAACTAATCCAAAAATAATCAGGGGCAGTCACAATCTTAAACTTTATGTAGTACTATAATTAACTTGAGACTTTAAACTGAGAGAATAATAGAATGTGAGTTAATTATATAAGCTAAATTCATTTGAAAATACTCAGAATACACATATAGGTTCATAGATTGGTACTAGGCTATTGGGCCTAGGGCCTATACAAGCCTAGCCATAACTATACCCTGGCTATGTCTTCCCACAGCATTTACGTCCCTGGACGCCTGTTTTGCAAGGTGACTGATGTGATACCTGGGGTAAATTTCCTATCTCCCATCCAATCATCAACGTTCCTTTTGAAGAGGACCAAAGAGGCGCTCTGCTTGACATTTATGGGCAGTCTATTCCAGAGTCTGGGGAGTCTCTAGGTCAGGAGCCTATCCCTACAGCATGTTTTGTTCATTGTGATGACATGGTTTAGATCCCTGGAGCATATGTCTCTGAGGGATTGGGATTTCTTTAAGTGTAGCATGTCCAACAGCTCTGGGTTTGACATGGCCTTGTATGTTAAGCAGAGATTGCCTCTGAGTAGACGATATGCAGCAGAGTATAGGTGGAGTTCTTTTAGATGGTCAGCATAGGGCATCTGCTTTAGTCCCATGATTCTTTTAGTGAAGTATTTCTATGGCCTTTCCAGTTGTTGCAGATGTCTTGAGAGATATATACCAAATGAGGCATTGTATTCTATAATGGGTATAATGAGGGATGAGTATAGTGGGACAATGACCTCCTTTTTTCTGGATGAAAATCCCTTAGTGATGAGGTGTGCCACATAGAAGTATTTCCTGACTGTTGTGCCGATGTGGTTATTGAAGGTGAGACCACCGTCCATCTGTGTTCCTAAGTCTCTTATAACACTTTTGGTGTTTAGTGTATGCCACCTATGTAGTAATTCATGGGTACATGCTTTTTCCCAAAGGAGATAATTATACATTTCTTGGCCTTGAGCTTGAGCCCATGGCTCTGGCACCAAGCATCTCTTTCTGTAAGGCCCTTTTGTAGAATATCCACATCATTTGGGGATTCAATAATGTCTCCCAGTTTGCAGTCATCTGCTAACTTTGTTAGCCAGAGTCCCATAGTGTTGACCTGTACTTCAGAGAAGTAGATGCCAAACAAGAGCGGTCCCAGGACTGAACCCTGAGGTACTCCACTTGTCACTTGTCTGGAGTTGGATTTGGAGTCGGCTACTTTTACAGTGTGGATTCTCTCAGTTAGCCAGTTAGCAACCCATCGATTGACGTAGAGATTAATGCCCAGATTAGTAAGTTTATCTATGATTCCAGAGTGGGGGATGGTGTCGAAGGCCTTAGTGAGGTCCAGACAGGCTGTGCAGACCACCTTACCCTTTTCCATTGCTCTGGAGACTGATTTAAAGAAGTCAATCAGGTTGAGGAGACAAGATCAGCCCTTCACGAACCAAAACTGCATGGAGTCCATTGTTTGAAGGTTGCCAATGTCTTTGTTTGTAAGTTCCATGATAATATGTTCCATGGCCTTGCAGATCAAGCTTGTCAGACTGATGGGGCAGTAGCTTCCGGGATCCAAGGTGGATCCCCCCATGTGGAGTGTGATAACTGTAGCTGTGTGCCACTCAGTGAGCACAAAGCATGAGGTGAGGCTATGATTAAACATGACACGTAGGTGATGTGCCAGCACATTTTGTAGTTCATGCATTATACAACCTGGGATATTGTCTGGTCCCATGGATGCTGTATTCTTAGCTTTGGAGAGTGCATTTTTTACCTGTGTGGCCGTTATTACCAGAATTTGGCAATCTTTCGTTATTGAGATGGGCCCTTTAGGAGATGAGAGGGGGGTAATGTTTGCATTGAATCGATCTGCCAGGATATTGGCAATATCCTTAGGATCAGTATAGTTAATGCCATTCTGTTGTAGCTCAGAGCAGATCTGAGCATTGCCATTTAGATTCTTGACATAGCTAAAGAATGCCTTGTGGTTGTCTTTGGAAACTTTGGCAATTTTATTTTCGTAACTAGCTTTAAAGGATTTTATGAAGGATCTCGCATTCTTACTGAGGCTAGTAAGGGAGTTTTTTACATCCTGGGATTTTCCTCTTTTCTGCAAAAATGTCTTCCTTTTTTTGTAAAATTTGTTTATGGCAAGGGACCACCAGATTGGCTTCCTTTTTTTGGAGGAGAGCATCTTGGTTCTATTGGGGATGCCACGATTCATGCATGAGTGGATGTTCTGGTACAGTGCCTTAGTGCAGGATTCAGCATTAGAACTATACTCATCTGCATTATTTCTTGACCTCTCGAAAGCATTCGATATGGTAAATCACCATCTTCTGATTGATATGCTTAAATCCCTTTCTCTTGACACAATGGCTATTCAGTGGTTTAACTCCTACCTGTCAAATAGACAACAAGCAGTTCTCTGGGACAGTCATTTATCCTCCCAGCTCCCAGTCTCCACTGGAGTCCCACAAGGCTCTATTCTAGGTCCCCTCCTCTTCTCCATCTTTATTAATAACCTGAATACCTCCCTCCCATCTTCCACTTGCATTCAGTATGCAGATGACTCTACACTCATCTGCACTGCAATGTCTCCTGCTGAACTACATTCATGTACCCAAAATGTTTTTACTGCAGCAGAAAATTGGTTCAAACACATCTGTCTCCTCCTTAATCCTAAAAAGACTAAGTTACTATTGTTTACTCCAACTTATAAGTCCATCCCAATTTCCTTTACTATTGTCTCTAACAATGGCATGCTTATATCACCCAACAGCACCACAAAACTGCTTGGTGTCACAATAGATAATCAACTAAACTTTGATGCTCACATCAATTTAACTATAAAAACAGTTAACAAAAAATAGGTGCTCTCTATAGACTTAAACAATTTCTCACACCAGAGACTAGGATATCTTTAGCTCAAACACATCTCATCTCAACACTACTGTATGCCTCTCCAACCTTTATTAACCTATCAAAAACAAACCTGTCAAAACTAGCCTAATCCTACCACAACATTATCAGGTTTGCTACAGGTGCCCCATATTGGACTCATCATTGCTTAAATCTCAGACAGCTAGGTTGGCTTGAACTACAACATCTCATTCTACTTCAACAACTGACTATTACCCACAGGATACTCCATTTCCCTTCTAATGCACCTATTCTTAATACTCTTATTTCCCCCTATAAGAATCTCACTACCCTACGATCAGCTAATAAACTTCTAGTAGCCACATGTAAATCTCAGAACAAAGCAGGTGACTCCCTTTTCTCAAATGCTGTGGGTACACAATGGAACAAGCTCACTAGTGAACTTACTACCTTGACCTCAACACCCCTTTTCAAGAAACATTTAAAGACCCACCTCAAATCACACTGGCTCTGCCCTTGCTCTTCTCCTGACTGACTCTTGTTTCCTACTTCCACAACTTTTTACCTCTTTTCCCATTACCTCTATCTGCACTGTACACACCCATCATCTGGACAAGTATTACTTCTCCTTCTCTCACACTGACTTGTCCCCATCTAGCTTATATCACTGCTCCCATCACTACAATTTTTCCCCTTGACTCTCTTCAGCTTGTGACTTCCTCTTTCTTATGATTTTACCGCCTATTACCGCTACTTACTTTGCTTATGTTTTACCTCCTATCACCTCTACTTACTTTGCACTACCTAATGCCTTGCACAGATAGTATTTAGTTCGTTTTTTTCTTCATGATAGGTCAAGTCCAAGTCCAGATGCTATAAAAAAAATTTCAATTCTGTCTTTAAATACTGCTGTTGTTGCTGTGTGTTTTTGATTCACTAATTGCTGTTCTGTTGTTTTGTATGCTAATTAGTTGCTAACTCCTGCTTAGTAGTTTAGTTATCCTCTTGTATATATTTTTTTCTTAGTGTGTTACCTTAGACTGTTACAGTGGAGCTTTTCTCCTCGGGCTTCTACTGAAAATGGACATGTATCCAGTTAGACTAGCCTGGTCAACAAATGTAAAATAAATAAATAAATAAATAAAAACTTTCAGTTCCCATCTGCATGGGTGTCATGAAGTTTGTAACTTCTGACCTGAGCAGCATGAAGTTGGCTTTGGAGACATTTTTTACAGAGGTTTCCTTACTGGGGGGTGGGGGTGGAATGTGGATGTCAAGGGTAATTAGCTTATGGTCAGACCTGATCAAACAAGGGGGTGACCATAGATGTGGAGCATCAATTTCCCATGTTGGTAATGACGAGGTCTAGGATAGTGTAGCCCCTGGTGGGACTAAGTATTAGTTGATCCAGGGTGTTGGAATTTATGAATTCCAAGAACCGTTGGGCAAAGGTGTTGGTACACGAGTAGTTTTCCCAGTTAATGGCAGGGTAGTTGAAATCACCCAGTTTTAGGGTGTTTGGTTGTATCTTAATATTTTCCAGTATGTTTAGAAAGGTGTAGTGAGAATCTTGGGGCATGATGGGGGATCTGTAGCAAGCTACAATTTGGATTGCAGTTTTCCTAGCATTAGTTGCACCTGGAGAATTTCAGATGCATTGTGTTGGGCAAATAGCCTGGTGTTGTAAATATCCTTGGTGAATATGGACACTCCTCCACCTTTAGTGTTTTGGTCCTGGTTTGGTGGCCGGAAAGTGTGGTAAGAGTTGTAGACTGGTATTGCAGGGGTGCTCTCTGGAGCCTTGAACCAGGTCTCAGTTACTGCACAGATATCGATGTTCTCCATTTTTAGGAGTGCCTTGAAAGAGTGCATTTTGAGGTTTAGACTTTTAACATTGAGTAGCATTACCTTCAGATTTTGCATGCCTGTACCTGTTATGGTGGTGGTTTTGTCCTTTGAACTTTGCCTAAAAAAGCCACTATAGGGGTGGCAAGAGCCTTAGCCAGTAACATGAATCCCAGGGGTGACAAGTGCAGACCATATCTGGCAAAGCATCATGGTCTGTAGATCATGTAATCCCAGGTAGACAGATACTGGATCCCTTTTGAATGACACCAGAAGCTTAGCCAATTATTTTAGTCAATAGTTTTGTCCTTATACTGTGGTATCATTCTGGGCAAAGACAGGATGCTACTCAAGGCTAGGGTCATATCTGCCTGGGCCACATGATCCAAATGCTCTTCCATGTCTCTTTACATGAAGTCCAGGGAAGTGCATCTCAAGTCATTCACTCCAACATGGACAATGACAGAGTCATATTTGTACTTGTTGTGGAATGACTTGAGTGCATGCATTATGTGGTGGATCCTGGCACCCGACAGGCAGCTCACTGTAATTTTCTCCTTGTTCAGCCTGGTGAGTGGGACATCAGTGTGCCTGACTATAGAGTCATCTATGACTAAAGTGTTGGTTATGTTGTCTTGTCTTAAGGGCTGTTGTCGGGTGGCACACTGGTTTTGTGAGATATGTGATACTTTGGTTGCGATTGGTCTTTGCGTTTCAGCTTCGGATGTCCTTGTTGCTTGGACAGGTTACTGTTAAGGGCCTCCACATATGTGTTTAGTGTTGCTATATGAGGGTTTTGGTGGAGTGGGTTTAGAAGGGCTATGTGTTGCTTGAGGTGTAGTGCAGGTGTTAACCTTCTCCTCTTGACTGTCTAGCACAATCTTGGGTGGAGAGAGCTTTGCTTCCATTTGGCTATGTAAGTGCATCTCTCGCAGGTTGTAGTTTGGGTGGTAGGAGGAGAGGGTTGTCTGTGTACATGAGGCAATTGCTGCATTGCCCCAGTATGCCCAGATTCACCAGCTGGACAGGAGAAATCATCAGAAGCTGATGCTTGGACATGCCTGGTTTAATGCTTTTTTTTTTTTTTTTTGTAAAGTACAAGAGCTATTTTTCATTACCTTAGCAAGGTACTTTGCGATTATAGGCTTAGTGACTATGATTAATTTCTCCTTATTAACAATGAGAGTTGAGTGCCTATATCAGTTTAAGACTTCCTAGTGCTTTCCAGCAGGTTTTAGAGCAAGTATCAGTCACAGGGATGCTTAAAGGTAAGATGAAAAAAATGGTTTATCCTAAACACTGCAGTGTGCACTAGAGGAGTTAGATGTGAAAGTAGGTAACTTAAGTTTTACCTGTCTAAAAAGTTAAGTTTTAGTGGAGAGTTATATATATATATATATATATATATATATATATATATATATATATATATATATATATATATATATATATATATTTACAGAGAGAGAGAGAGAGCATTTAAAGATATCTTAGCTATGAAACATTAACTTACCACAGATGAAAATATTGCTTATTAAAATAAATAACTTAACAAAGTATTTTTTTGTATATTTTTCTTCCTGCTATTTTTTCACACTGTTCCACATCTACAGACTAAGGTATGTGACTGCACCTGCTCAAACACTCCTGCTCAGTTGTCAAATGGCTGCCTGTTGGCCTGCAGCTGCTGTGTGTGTGCATCATGCTGTGCTGTGTCTGCAATTATTCAATTCACGAAGCATCTCAGCTAAATGGAAAGCCACCACGGCACCACCTGATTTTTGTCTTTCCACTCCCAGTTCAACCTCCAGCAAGTTCCAGCAAATCCAGCCAAATCAACACCCACAGTTTTCAGCAATTCCAGTCCCCTCCCCAAAAAAAAAAAACATAACCCACAAATGGGGCACCAGCTTCTCATTTATTAAAATGTGCCACCTGGGGTGGACTGCTCCTCTCACCCTCCGTAGCTACACTACTGTCATGAAGACTTTGCAAAGTTTACATCTGTGCACTGTGATGCACGTTGAGCAGCAGCATTCATTGCATATTTATGCTGCACACTGCATTTAGACATGAATAAGTGAGGCTATGTGGCTGGCAACAGTGTTGCTGGCTAGGAAACAGAGTAAGTGAACATGGATAGCCCTCATGTTTAAATCTGAGCACTGAAGATCCACTATTTTGGACGGAATACCACAATGTTCACCAGGGCTTCACAGATAGCTCTCAATTTCGTATTGCAAGACATCTAGACAAAGGCCAACATATTGGGAGGGGGGGGGCGACAATGACCCAGGAATAGGGAAATATTTGTCATATCTGCCCTATAGAAATGTGCTAGCATAACTAGTGGGTTATGTTAGCATGCATGTTTTGAATGATTTTAAGTCTGAAACTCAAATGTATGTAATTATTGAGTCACATCAGTCCTGAGATAATCCCAGTGATATGGCTGAAAAATTACAAATTTGATAAGGAACACATATGGACATTCTGTTAAAATCTGGAATGTTGAGAGGTATGAATGTTAAGTATATGATCCAAACACAGTACAGGACAGTGTATCTACAGAGCAGAGTTATGTGAAATCCCATTTCTGGCATTCTGTACTGAAGTTGTGTAAATGATCTGTAAGGGTACATGGAATGCCATGTCAAATAAACATTCAGGGCAAGTATATGCATTGGTTAGGGACACAGAGATGAATTTTAGGAATGAACATAGGGAAAGAGAACCGGTGAGACAACCTAATGTACAGCAGATGAGGGCATGTTAATGGAAGATGTTTTTTGGAGAGATACTAATTAGAAATCAATATGGTACAACATGGACTGGGCAGTGAAGATGTATACTATGTAAATGTCATACAAGGTGACATAACAATGGGAAGGAGATAATCATCCTTACATGATTAATGTAGAGGACATCTATCAGGGATCTGACATACAATTAGGGTAGGCAGTGTATTATGAAGCTGTGCAACCTGATTTGCCTGAATATGAGTGCAATCACAGCAGATGTCTCCAAGTGGTGCACAGATAAAGGCTCATGGCTAACAATAAATGAAACAACCACAATCATGGACAATACCAGAATAATACCACTAGTAATACCATGCCTCTGACAAAAAAATGTGATTTAGAGTAATCAGAAATGATTCTTCACAAATGCACTTGTACAACTATTATGATATGTCTACATTCTATGATGGTAATCATCCACACCGTCCTGGCACTGTAACATCTACTGGAGGTGTTAGGATGGACACTGCTATACCTGTATGTGCAGTGGTGGCTGGTGACTTCAAATCAAAGGGGGGCTGCAGGAGACAGCTGAATGAGTGGGGTCAATGGGAAGGGGTGTGGCCAACTAGAAAGGGGAGGAGCTATGCTCAAAACCACAAAAACTAAATATACTGCCCTGGGTGCCAAACCGTCATTATGAGAGTCCAATCAAGATAAAATGAAGTGTAGAAAAATAAAAATATTTCAATGCATTGGCTGCATGACAGCTTAATATCTAGATGGAAACAAAAAAGGTTGTGAGGCATGAAAAAATAAATTACTTTTTTTTAACTACATTAATGGAATGCCAGTCAACATCAAGTATAAGAAAAACAAGCAGTACTCAACTCAAACCACTTCTTACACTGCAGTTCTAATTATAATTTATATTCAGCTTTATTAAAGTACCAAGTAACATGCTGAAAGTAGAAATCTCTGATGCCCCCACTTGGAAAAATGTTCCTTATCCAAAAAAAGACCTGCTGCCTGACATCTACTTGTTTCATGGGGAAAACATGATCAAAGTAAAAAATGAAAAGCAAACAAGAAATAAGCTTAAGATACATTGCTTAAAAGGATTACTGTACAGGTTATGGACCACACTAAAAGGATTACTGTACAGATTATGGACCACACGATTGGCATTCTGTTTACGGGTAAAGCCTGCAGAGATGACTGGAAGTCTCCAAGTGTAATGAGATTCTTAAAATAATGTAATCCTGTCCTTTATTACAAATACTGGCATATGCATTTCAATACCCAAGGCTTATACATTATCTAGTTAAGTATTCTCTACATGGCAACAGAAAGGCTTTCAATGTTGGCAATTCTTTAACAGTATGCTTATTAAAGCTTACTTGCATCTTGCAATCTCAGCCAAGCTTACCTAATGGTCATTAAAGTATTGTTACTTAAACACAGAGCAACAGGCACTTTGAGTAATAAGCATAAATCAACAGTACAAAAATATGACAGAAACCAGACCATTCTGTAAAAATCAAGGACAGATGAAAAGCCACTCTAGTACTTGTGTCTACCTTGGATGGGGGGATACTCTGCACATTTACACTGCATAACTACTCCTTGCCTTGCTTCGACACATCCAGAGTCACTACATGGGGGAGTGGGGTGCAACAAGTATGTCACAGTTCGAAATGTCTCTGGCTGACTTGTGATGGCCCTGTCACATTTGTCATACCTCTCAACCTCAGAGCATGAAATCTGGACAAAGCCATACAAAGAAATGGGACAAAGGCTCAAAAATAAGGACAATTTTTAAAATATTGCTCTTATAAACTTAGAAAGATAATCGAGGTCTTGCATTAGTATGAATTTTCTGAATGGTATAAAATCTGAAACTCAAATTGTCATTATTTTCTAACTTCAGTCTTTAATGATTTGTCACTAATTTGCCAAAAAACACAAGTTTATGAAAAATGCACCAAAAATGTGATGTAAAAATATAAAATAGCAACACAATACAGCTGGGAACCTGTCAAAGAAGGGCTACTTTAATATTAGTACTGCTAACTTGAGCAGCTGACAAAATAAAATAATCTGCATGCATTTCTGAAATAAAAGTAATCTAACTGATTATTACTGTTATTTCTTAATTATAAACCCTCCATGTTTTCTTCTAAAATTGCTATTTTGCGGAGGGATCATTAGGGGAAGAGCAACATTTTGAGCCAAAATCAGGGACAGTTGAGAGGTTAGGCTATGCCTAATTCTATAAAGCAATTTATTTGCATGTAGCTCTCAACCTTTTAATGCAATAAATCTGGACAAGGCCAAATATATTGGGGGAACATATAAACAGTACAAAAAATTGCTCTTGTATAAACTGAGACAGCTGATAGAACAGGTCTTACTTTAGCATGCATTTTTCTGAAGGTTATGAAGTCTGAAACTCAGTGTGTCATTATTTAGTGACTTCATTCCTAAATGATTTGCCAGAAAACCACAAATTTTAAGAGGAACAAACCAAAAATAAGAAGCAAAAAATCTATTCATTCTTTGAAAATCTGGACAGTTGGGAGGTTTGGTTCAGCTGGGGCTGCCTAAGTTTGCCGCCCTTCCCCCTCACAAAACCATGGTCAAATGGAGCCTCCCCCTGCCGCCATTCCAATGATCCATTACTTGGCTATTTCACTCCATTTACCATAAACACTAATGTGCATACTGATTTACTTCTATGATGATTTGAACTTCATTTGAAAGTTTTATTTGGCATTTTACAGCACAAACACTAAGACATCTGCTAAACAAACTTGGCATTAAAACTTCTCTGCCATTGGAACTCACATTCATTGAAACAACATTGAAACCCACATTCAAAGAAAATACATTTTACCCGTGGCAGATAAAGATTAATTCTGGGCTGTTTTCAAATCATAGGCCCCTTGCATATGAAACATACATGTGCTCTTTGATACACCTTCCTATTGCTTTGAACATTTTTCAAGTAAACAATGAAACAAAACGCATGCACCAGTGAGAAAACTGCCCAATTCAGAACATTTCCATCATAAAAGTATACTCAAACTTCTACAGTCCACTATTATGAGTAAATATGCACAATTCTATAGTCCGCCATTATCAGTAAATATGCACAATCTCTGAAGTAGTAAAAAAGTCATCTAAATAATTCCACATTAAATAAATCTGTAATGAAGAGGTTGCTGCTAGCAATCACCTTTATATTTCAAATCATAGGCCCCTTGCATATGAAGCATACATGTGCTCTTTGATACACCTTCCTATTGCTTTGAACATTTTTCCAGTAAACAATGAAACAAAACACATGCACCAATGACAAAACTGCCCAATACAGAACATTTCCATCATAAAAGTCTACTCAAACTTCTACAGTCCACTATTGTCAGTAAATATGCACAATTCTACAGTCCACCATTATCAGTAAATATGCACAATCTCTGAAGTAGTAAAAAAGTCATCTAAATAATTCCATGTTAAATAAATCTGTAATGAAGAGGTTGCTGCTAGCAATCGCCTTTATATTTCATGGTTTCTTCAAAAAATAAAGTGTCTGATGCCCCTGAGGAATAAATTGCCTAAATTACATTAAAATTAAGCTAGTAATATTGCAATAGGAAATGGATGGCAAACTGATAACAGGCTCGTAGTTAGTATCTTAACTTTCAGTACGGCAGCATTCACCCCTTATGGGAGTACAACCAACAACCTTCTGTATCAAAAGCCAGTACACAATCTGTTGTGCTATTAGCAATGCAAGCCAACTTAGCATAATCCGCACTAAACTTCTCTTCCCCTGCAGCTCTCAGCTCCTTGCAAAATCTACTCAATACTCAACTGCATCTCAACTTCGCAGCATAAGAAATCTGGAAAAAGCCAAGAGTCAGAACAACATACCACTATGCCAAATCACCTGCTTTGTGAAAGAAAAATGTTGTGTTACCACCATACATTTTACTGCCAAGGTCCCTGTGCAAAACAGTCAGAGCAACATACCACTACGCCAAATCAGCTGCTTTGTGAAAGAGAGGAAGACTGAAACTTACATGGCTATCATTTAATGAATTCAGTTCTCACCATAGCTGTCAACCTCTTAGCACAAAACACCTGGACAAACCCAGTAATGAGGGAATACAGCCCTCAAACATATTCAGTGAATTCAGTTCTTGCCATAGCTGTCAACCTTAGCACAAAAAAGCATGGACAAAGCCAATAACAGGGTAATACAGTCCCAAAAATAAGGACAAATTTCAAATAGTCATCTTATAAACTTAGACAATTGCTATAATAAAAGGTTGTGTTACTATATATTTATTGCTAGAATAAAAAGTTGTTTTACTATTTATTTTCTGAAGAATATGAAGTCTGAAATTCAAATGCCTGTCAATTTTATTTCTGACAGAACAAAAGCAATTTTCAGCAGAGGCCCAGGGAGAAATACTGTAGACACATATCTTTGTAAAATGGCAGGGCACCAGAGCAAATCCACACAAACACAGGGATAAGATGCAGGCTCCACACAAAAAGCACCCCAGCCAAGAATCAAACCAGAAAACCTATAGCTGTGAGGCAACAATACTGCCACTGCACTATCAAACATGTAAGGAATTAAACATTCAGAAACCTGAAGTCTGAAATGCCTGTCAATTTTATTTAACATTTGTTAATCAGGACAGTCTGACTTGGAGCAAAAAACAATTTTCAGCAGAGGCCCAGGAAGAAATAATGCAGACGTGTCTTTGTAACATGGGAGGACACAAAAGCAAACCCACACAAACACAGGGAGAAGATACAGACCCCATAAAGATGGCACCCCAGCCAAGAATCAAACCTGATTACCTGCAGCTGTGAGGCAACAATGCTACCACTGTACCATCAAATATCAAGCATTGCAATATTTACAAACCACAGATATTATGAGGAACAGATCAGATCAAATATGAGGCAACAATCTGCAATTTTTTTTACAAATGGTAGTGGGTAGGGAATTCAGGTCTTTAACACCTGCATACAAGGTACAGGGTTCAAGCCTGAGGTATTCCCTACCACGCCACCATGAGTCTAACCACCAGTATATTGCACCTGGGGGGTGCACACACACACACACCCACACACACACACACACACACACACACACACACACA
>NC_056731.1:1027753691-1027768691 GCF_019279795.1 Protopterus annectens | reverse complement strand
ACCAAGTGTCCACTCTGGTAATAAAAGCCTATGCTGTGCACATCATAAGTCACACCATCATATTTAGAAATTAGGATTGCATGGCAGCACTGTACTCAAACCTCATCAGAACACAAAAAGAGTATAATGCTATCTTTTGCATGTAACTCACCAGACACATGCAGCAGCTGGAGAGAACAGGGATTTCTCATCAAGAAAACACAGGGCCTCAAAACCATGCTATGATGTATGTGGCTACACTGAAAGCCATGTCACTGTAATCTATATTATATATGATGAGATGACTTCTGCTTGGCATACAGGCCAGTCTCTGACCCTGTCCTTCTGGGAGTAGTGCATATCTACAAATCAGATATAGCTTATGACATCAGCAGTGTTTGTTGAGGATACTATAGTAACTGTGTCCCACATGTTGGGGTAAAAGGCTTTCTGTAATAACAAGAAAGAGCATACACACAGTTGACTGAAGCAAGAATAGAATCCCTACCTATGAAAAGCACACAGACAACAGACCTTTGTATTTATGGCAAGTGCCACAGCTCAAGTCTGAGTGGGAGTGTCTCAGACAACACTTTATAGCTGATGACATCAACAGTGTCTGTTGAGGAGAATATGGTAATAGCAGTGTTCCACATGCTGGTGTAAAAGGCTCTCTGTAATGGCAAGCAAGAACAAACACACACTGACACATCCCGAATGACTGCAGTGAGAATAGAACCCCTATCTGTCTAAGTGCACACACTGTTGCATTTAAAGCAAGTGTCACAGCTGAAGTCTGACTTTGAGTGTCTCAGACAATGATTTATAGCTGATGACATCAGCTGTGTCTGTTGAGGAGAATATGGTAATAACAGGGTCCCACATGTTGGTGTAAAAGGCTCTCTGTAAGGTCAGGCAAGAGCACAAGATCACACACACACACACACACACACACACACACACACACACACACACACACACACACACACACACACACACACACACACACACACACACACACACACACACACACACACACACACACACACACACACACACACACACACGCACACACTTAACTGCAATAAGAAAAGATCCTCTACTACTCTAAATATACAGACTACAGATCTCTGTATTTAAAGCAAGTACCACAGCTCAGGTCTGACTTAGATGGTCTCAGAAAATACTTTATACCTAATTAGATCAGATGTGTCTGTTGATGTGAATATGTTAATAACAGTGTCTTTCGTGTTGGTATAAAAGTTTCTCTGTAATGCCAGGCAACAGTACAAACACACACCCAGATGATTGCAGTAAGGATAAAACCCTTATCTATTTAAGTACACAGACTACAGACATCTGCATTTAAGGCAAGTGCCAAATCTCAAGTCTGACTTAGAGTGTATCAACAACTATTTATAGCTGATGACATCAGCAGTGTCTGTTGAAGAGACTATGGTAATAACAATGTTCCACATGTTGGTGCAAAAGACTTTCTATAATGTCAAGCAAAAGCACAAACACACACTCAGTTAACTGCAATGAAAACAGATCCCCTACCTATGTAAACATGCAGATTACAGTACTCAGTACTTTACGCAAGCACCATAGCACAAGCCTGACCTTTACAAGACTGCAGGTCAACTTATAGTGAATGACATCATGAGGGTATGTTGGAGAGAAGATATTGAGAGGCCTGCATCCATGTGCAGCTATCAAAATAATGTCAATCCATGGGATTGTAGCAGCAACTGTATGATACACACTTCTGCTCCTTGGGCTAGACACACACACACACACACACACACACACACACACACACACACACACACACACACACACACACACACACACACACACACACACACACACACACACACACACACACACATACATACACACACACGCACACACACACACTTGACTACAGTGAGAACAGAAACCTGCCTATCTAGGTACACAGGCTACAGAACTCAGTATTTTATGCAAGCACTACAGCACAAGTCTGTTTTTTACAGGACTGCAGGTTAAATTATAGTGGATGACATCAGCAAGGCATGCTGGATAGAAGATGTCGGTTGGTCTGCTGCATAGGTTCATAGCTTTAGAGGTTCATAGGAGGATACTAGTTTAATGGCCTTAGGATGTTTACAAACCTAGCCATGTAAAAACACAATTACCCTTATTGAGCATAGTTAGGTGGTCATTGTTAGCAGAGAGGATTTTGTGATCAGCACTGATGGGCCCTGTCCATGAGGGACATAGATGCCACTCCAGGGGTGAATTTGCATTCACCCATCTAATTATCAAGGTTGAGCTTGAATAGGGTCATTGAGCAGCAGTGATTCACATGCAGTGGGAGCCTATTACAGAGGATTGGAAATCATTGAGAGATATATCTGTCTTCCCAGCATATTCTGTTTATGTCACAGGCAAGGTTGCAATCCCTGGAGCAAGTTATTGTTGTCTCATTTGATTTGTAGATGTCCAGCATTTGCAGTAGGGCATGGTCTGAGACTGCTCTGTAGGCCAAACATAGGTCAGTTCTCAGCAGCCTGCATGATACTGAGTACAGTGACAAGTCCTCCAGTCTTTCCATGTTTGTCATGTTTTGGAAGCCCTGGAGTCTCTCAGTCACAGACCTCTGTGTTTTCTCCATTTGCTGCATGTGTATGGTGAGGTACAGACAGAAGGGAGCATTGTACTCAGTTAGTGGTCAAATAGGGGTTGAGTACAGCAGAGCTTATTTATTTATGAAGTGCACAATGTGGCTCACCACTATGGACACATAGTGATTGAAGTGCAGATTGCTATGAACATGTGTTCCCTAGTCTCAAAAAACTGTGTTTGAGCTTAGAGGGGTGCTATGTGTACCCTAATTAACAGGGATGCTTCATTGCCAAAGGGGAAAAGGAGACATTTTTTGCTTTAAGGCTCAGTCAGTGATTTTGGTACGAGTCATTTCTCTGTGTCAGTCCCTTCTGTAATATGTTCACATTGTTGAGACACTCTGGTTGCATCCATTTGACAGTCATCCTGAAACTTGTAAAGCCACAGGCCATCTACCTTTACCTGGACTTCAGAGAAACAGTCTCCAAACAGTTGAGGGTCCAGCACAGATCTTTCTGGTATTCCACTGGTAAGTGGTCTAGTAGTGGAGGTGCAGTCCTCAACTTTGACATTCTTCATTTTGTTGTTGAGCCAGTTGACTTTCCATCTGGTAATGTATGGGTTAATCCTGAGATGGCAGAGTTTCTGTATGATACCTTAATGGGTGTTAGTGTAAAAGGCCTTGGATAAATCAACATATAGCTATGTCCTGTTATACTTGATCCAGGTCTTTGGGGTCATTATCAAAGAAGTCCACAATGTTTAATAAGCAATATCTACCCTTGACAAAACTAAAATGTGTCATGTCAAGTGTGTTCGATGTCACCTATGTCCCTGTGGATAAGGCCCATGCTGATCCCTTCCCTAGTCCTGCAGATAACGATTTTTAAGCTTATGGTTCAATAGTTCTACATCTGCATGTTACCAGACTGATGTGCACTGCATATTTTATTTGTATTTATTTATTTATTTGCAGTTATTTTATCAGGATAGTCCATTGGGACAAGGAACCCTTTTTCAATGGAGTCCTGGGGATAAAAGCTCCAAGAAGGTACAATGAAATTTACATTGAGAAAAAAAAATACATAAAAAAGGGGTTTTTATGTTTTTGTTGTTTTTTTTTTTTACATAGAAAAACATATTTATGTTTAGAAATTACAGAAATATCAGAAACACATTGAAGTTATGCTTATATTTTCTAATTAGATAATAAGTGTAGAGTGCAATTTCTGAAATAAAGTAGTAGTATAGCATTAAATTTAAAAGCATACATTATTATGAGATTAATAGGGAGTCAAAAGTAAAATTATTAGCAGTAAGGTTGACACTGAAAGTTCAGATTCTGAAGACGAGTGACACTTTAATGGTGAGGACATATGAAAATCAGGAATATAGCATATCATTAGGAGAAAAACAATTTCTGAGGTAATGCATGGCATTTTGGGTGTAGAGTAGAACCATTTGTGTTGATGTTTTGTTATATTTGAGGGCAGTAGTACTATTACACTTATTTTAGTGAATTAGCAGTTTAAGTATAGTTCCGGGTATTCAACTGACAGTTAGTTTTTTTGCACCTATAATATTCTTTGCACAAAATCTACTTTCTATAGGCTACCATTATATTTTCTGTTTATATAACCTTAGGGAGGGTGGGAGCAGGAGCATATCCATTGTGACACAAGATATGAGTATAATGATGTTTTGAAAGATGAAAGGCAAGAGGTAGTGCGGATGGAGGAAGGAAAAGAGTTCCAAAGCTGTGCTAGGGAGAAGGATAGCAGGTGATTCCCAGCTGGGCATGAGGGTTTATATAGTTTAATTAGGTTTTGGGAATTGGATCTTAAGAGTCAATTTGGTATAAACATTTCAAAGGTATTGGCTAGGGAGGGACAGAGAGATGGTTTATAGATGAGTTTATGGACTTGGTTAAGTTGGGTATAAGTGAGGAAGTTGGGTAGCTCTAGCCAACTTAGTTGGTGAAGGGAGTTACAGTGGTGGGAAGAGGCCTTGTGACCAGAGGCAAACTTGGATATTTTGTTATAGCAGGCTGTGCATTTTGTTTTAAGGGAGGATTGCAGATTGGTAAGGATAGTTGCCCTGTATAACAGCGGTGGGATAAAGTATGTGTTAGCTAGTGTGATTCTAGTAGAGGGAGAAATGAAACGGCTGTGGCAGTAGAGCATACCTAGTTTTGTATGGGTTTTTTTTGATGTTGGTTAATAGATGCTTGTCAAATATTAGCTGGTCATTGATGACTATTCCTAGTAATTTTGAGTCAGACACAATTTCAAGTGGACTATTGTTTTTACAGGTAATTATGAATGACCGTTTGTCAGGAGGTGATCTTTTAGTGAGGCTGAAAAGCAATAGTTAGTTTTAGAGGCATTTAAAGCCAGATGGTTTTCTAGCATCCATTGCTCAGTTGCAGAGAATGCAGTTTGGGTAACATGCGAGAGTTATGAGTGGGAGAGGGAGGAAGAGATTATAGTGGAGTCATCAGCATATTGAATAAGACTGGAGTTGGAGATGGCTTGATGGAAATCATTAATAAATATGTTGAATAAGAGAGGGCCTAGAATGGAACCTTGTGGGACTCCTGTGGTAGTATTGAGGAAGGGTGAGGTGGCCTTATTCCATTTAACTGCTTGTTGCCTGTTTGAGAGCTAGCTTGAGAACTATTGGATGGAGGAAGGAGACAGGTTTAGTTTAGTGAGTTTGGTGAGGAGTAGGGAATGGGAAATAGTGTTGAATACTTTGGAGAGGTCGAGAAGAAGAGTGGATACAAAGTGACCTGAGTCACGTGCTTTATTGATTGTTTCAAGTAAGGAAAGGAGTGCAGTGGAGGTGCTGTGGCCATGCCAAAATCCATGCTGTGTAGAAGTTGGATATTGGTAAGATATGGTAGGAGTTGTTGGTCTACACACTTTTCAAGTAATTTTGATATAGGGGAAAGGATAGAGATTGGGTGAAAGTTTTGAATGTCTTTATTGTTGCCACCTTTATGGAGAGGTATAATGAAAGCTTTCTTCCAGAGTTGGGGGATGTAACTTTCGGAGATGGAATGGTTAATAAGTATGCTGATGGGAAGAGTGATAGCTTCGGAAGCTGCTTTTAGAAAGTAGGAGGGGATTTCGTCTGGGGCATTTGAGCCAGGTTTTATTTTTAGGAGTAGTTTTTTGATGGTGCTAATAGATATGGGATTGATAGTGAAAGGTGAGGGTTGTGGACTTGGGACATTTTGGGAAGGAGTGGCAGGCTTGGCATTAGTTGAGTTATTGTTGAAGCTTGATGTTAGCTTATTGATGGTATCTATGAAGAAGGAATTAAATGGGTTTGCTAAGTCCATATCAGATGCATTTAGGTTGGGACATGGATTTTCAGTTTTGCCTGAGTTGAGGAGAGATGAGATTCCTTTCCAGAACAGTTTGGGATTGGTACTATGGCTAGTTTGAAGGGTGGTAAAGTATAATCTGCGGTCAGTAGCGATGAGTTTTTTTACTTTGTTACATAAGCCCTTATATTTGGTGAGGTTGGTGACGGTTTTCTTTTTTTGATAGCGTGTCCAGGTTCTATCACGGAGTTGCATGATAGTTAAGGTGTTTTGGTTAGCCATGGGACTGGATTACTCTTGCTGTGCTTAGTTTTAAGTGGGGCAACTGAGTTTAGTAGGTTTATAAAGGTGGTATTAAAGTAGGCAAGGGCCTTGTTGAGTGGAAGGGTCTTTAGAGGGTTCCAGTTTGTGGTTTTTAGTGTATATGTAAATGTGTCTGGGTCAATGTTTTTGAGGCAGCAAGTGGTGATATAAGAATGGGGAAGTTGGAGAGAGGAGGGGAGATGGTGTGTGAATGTGGGGAAATGGTCAGCTAATGAGTATGGGAGAATGCCACTATCTGAGATATTGTGATGATGGGATACTAAGATCCCGTCTATGGTACTTCCAGTAGTAGAGTTTTTGGTGGGTCTGGTGGTGAGATTGATTAAGTGGGTAAACTTATATAGGTTGATGTTAAGTGAGTTGGTGGGAGCAAGGATTGTGTCCCAGTTTATATTAACATCCCCCAGGATGATAGTTTCTTGAGCAATATTAGAGGACACCCAGGATAAAATGTCTTCAAGGGGTGAGATGTTGTCACCAGGAGGGATATAGAGGGAGAGGATGAATATAAGTTTATGTTTGTTTAGGTGTAGTATAGCTGGTATCAATTCTGCTTTATCGAAGCTTGAGAGGGGTTTGGTGTAGGAAGTAACTAAGAGAGAGGCAGAGTATAACAGTGCAACTCCACCACCCTTTTTATGAGTTCTGTCACTTCTTAATATACAGTAGTTAGATGGAAGCAGCTCAGAATCTTTTATGTGTGGCTTAAGCCAGGTTTCTGAGATTGAAAGAATATCTGGTTGATTATGCAGGAGCCAAGCTTGTAGGTTTGGAATTTTATTACAGAGGCTTTGAGCATTAACAGCAACAAAATGAAGGGATTTACTAGTTGCCTGAGGGGTATGGGGTAGAGGGGTTGGGTCTGGAGAGGAAGAGGGGCCTGGATAAGGGTGGATGTCTCCAGAGAAAAGGATGGAAATGTATGTTTTGGAGAGATACTGTCCTAGGTAGTGTTGACTAATGCAGTGAGAGATTTTTGAGGGTGTTTTGTTGAAATAGTTAATAGTTGTATTTTTGGTTAGGACTCTATATGGGAAAACATATTGATGTAGAGGGGAAAGAGAAAAGGTGATATGGAGATGGAGTCATGTGTGTCATTGGTGATACTAGATATAGTGGTGTGGAACTGGGCATTGTGATTTATATATATATATATATATATATATATATATATATATATATATATATATATATATATATATATACATTGGGTTAGCTGGTTGGCATGGGGCCACATAACTAGTCGCATATCACACAACATTTGATATTAATGTTGGTAGTGAATGTGGTATATGTGTGGAAAAAGTACTGAGACACCAAGGTTGCAGTGCTGGAGGGAGGCATCACATGGCTATAGTTTAAATATGTGAAATATTGTTAGAGCGGGCCTTCAGTTTGTTATGTTTCCACATGTAATTTCATGTCATAGACAGTAAATGGACAGCAAACAGCAGTAATACATAATAATATTTACTTTTCCATAGTGCAGCAAGCCAGAGGGTTTGCACAATGGTTGTCAAAGTGTTTGCGCATACGAGGTACACATTTCCATTACTTTCCCTGTTTGCACATAGATAAGCAGTGGGCAAACATGAGCTGTTTTGCTAAAAATTGAGAGTTAATATTGAGTCTATGAAACACACCTGCTGCTTAAGTGACTTTGTGGCAGCAGGTGTACATGCATTGATACATTTCTTTTTGAGCCCAGATGATACTGTGCTCAAATCCAGCTGTACCTAATACATTTAAAGACTTTTAAATAAACAGTGATAATGCAATGACAAGAATTCTTTATAGTACATGTGTTGCTGTATGTTGGCATAGCACAGTAAGGTTAAGCGGCATTGCACGGAGATAACCTCAGCATTGCACTGTCACTCATCAATACTGAACACTTGTGCACAATGTGAAACTCTGTGCAAACAAAGAACCCAAAAAGCGAAGGGATCCCTTGCTTTTTCTGATATTATGTGTTGTGCATGATTCCGTTTTTGACCAGATTATAGGTGTTAAAATGGGGTAGATAGGAAAGTGGTAAAATGGGGAGCAAGCAGGAGAAAGAACAAAGGGAAAGAAATACAGGAATGTGCAGAAGGGAGGTAGGAAAGAACCATAGTTATCCATTTCTTTAACAGTGAAAACTGAAAATATGTACAGATTAATGACTGAATTTGGGCTGTCACTTCCACAGAGGGGTGACAACAAAACAATCATATTGTATAGCCAATTGGACCAAATCAAGTGTGTCAAGAAGACATGTGTGAAATGGAGAACTATGTATGGGATTATTTTTTTTTGTTCGTTTGTTTTTTTTGTTTTTTGTTTTTTGAGGGACAGGTGCCCATTTTTTTTTTAATTTAGTAAGGAACATAAGTATGCCTGGGTCAGGTAAGCTTGGAAGTGAAGAAGAAACAAACAAGACAAACAAGACAAGAGACAGGGACAGTGATGGACACAAAAGGTTGGGGGACACCATGATTGTGGTGAGGGTGGGCACAACACAGGCTCATGGACATCAAGCTTGGAGACAGTGAGAACTGAATATTCACCCACTGGACTATCATGACTGTCCACTTACTCCACTGGTAGGTGGAGTGCTTGATGCATTCTCCTCCTATTGACTGTGAGGGAAATCAGCCTCTCCATCCAGTATGATGCAGTGCATAACCCTATAAGCCATACCTGGCAACTCCCTGAGGGTGATGAAATCACCACCTTTACCACTATCCCAGAGAGTGCCACTGCAATAGCTTCCAGGCAGTACTACCGGAGGGGTCAGGTAGTACAGGGTCAGCAGAGGCAATGCTGCCAGGTTGGCTTACAGAAGTGCTGGGCATTGGTGCTGGAGCCATGGAGCAAGGGCAGGCTGATCCACTGGAGCTGGCCAACCTCGCTGTGCTGTGTAGCATGTAGTGATGGTGTACACATGGATGACATGGAGACATTTTGGTGACACATAATAGAAAATAAAAAAAGAGAGATAAGCATTGGGGTGAGAGAAAAAAGAGCTAAAATTAAGACTGTCATATGTGACATGCAATGCATTACCACAATTATACAACTCTTTTATCTGAAGTATTACATTTAAGTATACATTCTAACACATACACACTTTATTTCAGATTGCTAAAATTAATCCTTGAAATGTGCACATATCCCTAAAAAAATCCCTAAAAGGGAAGACATCTCTGATCAATACTAGTAAAAAACTATGATCAATCATAAAATCATCCAAGGCCAACTTTGAGAGAAAAATCGCCAAGGACTCAAAAGACAATCATAAGGCCTTCTTTAGCTATGTTAGAAATCTGGGTGGAAACTCCCAGATATGCTCAGAATTAGTCCAAAATGATACAAAAATCACTGAACCCACAGACATTGCAAACATACTGGCAGACAGGTTCAGTGAAAATTCCCCCCCCCCCCCCAAAAAAGAGAAATATCTATCCCAGCAGAGTGTAGCCTTCCAGTCATCTCAAATGTCCAGGTGAGAGCTGCTCTCTAAAGCTAAAACACAGCATCAATGGGACCGGATGGTGTCCCCGGCTGTGTGCTACACGAACTCAATGAGGAACTAAACCGACACATAAGGCTGCTGTTTAATCTTAGCCTTACCACAGGATACGTACCCAAAGAGTGGCGTATGGAAACTGTGGTCCCACTCCACAAAGGCGGTGCTTCTACGGACCCTGGTAATTACTGCCCCATAAGCTTAACAAGTCTGGTCTGCAAAGCTATGGAGAAGATCATAATGGAACTCATAAATAAAGACATAGGGGACCTACAGACATTAGATCCTACCCAATTTGGCTTTGTCAAGGGCAGATCATGCCTCTTGAACTTGGTCGACTTTTTTGAAACAGTCACCAATCTCAGCCAAGCTTACCTAATGGTCATTAAAGTATTGTTACTTAAACACAGAGCAACAGGCACTTTGAGTAATAAGCATAAATCAACAGTACAAAAATATGACAGAAACCAGACCATTCTGTAAAAATCAAGGACAGATGAAAAGCCACTCTAGTACTTGTGTCTACCTTGGATGGGGGGATACTCTGCACATTTACACTGCATAACTACTCCTTGCCTTGCTTCGACACATCCAGAGTCACTACATGGGGGAGTGGGGTGCAACAAGTATGTCACAGTTCGAAATGTCTCTGGCTGACTTGTGATGGCCCTGTCACATTTGTCATACCTCTCAACCTCAGAGCATGAAATCTGGACAAAGCCATACAAAGAAATGGGACAAAGGCTCAAAAATAAGGACAATTTTTAAAATATTGCTCTTATAAACTTAGAAAGATAATTGAGGTCTTGCATTAGTATGAATTTTCTGAATGGTATAAAATCTGAAACTCAAATTGTCATTATTTTCTAACTTCAGTCTTTAATGATTTGTCACTAATTTGCCAAAAACACAAGTTTATGAAAAATGCACCAAAAATGTGATGTAAAAATATAAAATAGCAACACAATACAGCTGGGAACCTGTCAAAGAAGGGCTACTTTAATATTAGTACTGCTAACTTGAGCAGCTGACAAAATAAAATAATCTGCATGCATTTCTGAAATAAAAGTAATCTAACTGATTATTACTGTTATTTCTTAATTATAAACCCTCCATGTTTTCTTCTAAAATTGCTATTTTGCGGAGGGATCATTAGGGGAAGAGCAACATTTTGAGCCAAAATCAGGGACAGTTGAGAGGTTAGGCTATGCCTAATTCTATAAAGCAATTTATTTGCATGTAGCTCTCAACCTTTTAATGCAATAAATCTGGACAAGGCCAAATATATTGGGGGAACATATAAACAGTACAAAAAATTGCTCTTGTATAAACTGAGACAGCTGATAGAACAGGTCTTACTTTAGCATGCATTTTTCTGAAGGTTATGAAGTCTGAAACTCAGTGTGTCATTATTTAGTGACTTCATTCCTAAATGATTTGCCAGAAAACCACAAATTTTAAGAGGAACAAACCAAAAATAAGAAGCAAAAATCTATTCATTCTTTGAAAATCTGGACAGTTGGGAGGTTTGGTTCAGCTGGGGCTGCCTAAGTTTGCCGCCCTTCCCCCTCACAAAACCATGGTCAAATGGAGCCTCCCCCTGCCGCCATTCCAATGATCCATTACTTGGCTATTTCACTCCATTTACCATAAACACTAATGTGCATACTGATTTACTTCTATGATGATTTGAACTTCATTTGAAAGTTTTATTTGGCATTTTACAGCACAAACACTAAGACATCTGCTAAACAAACTTGGCATTAAAACTTCTCTGCCATTGGAACTCACATTCATTGAAACAACATTGAAACCCACATTCAAAGAAAATACATTTTACCCGTGGCAGATAAAGATTAATTCTGGGCTGTTTTCAAATCATAGGCCCCTTGCATATGAAATATACATGTGCTCTTTGATACACCTTCCTATTGCTTTGAACATTTTTCAAGTAAACAATGAAACAAAACGCATGCACCAGTGAGAAAACTGCCCAATTCAGAACATTTCCATCATAAAAGTATACTCAAACTTCTACAGTCCACTATTATGAGTAAATATGCACAATTCTATAGTCCGCCATTATCAGTAAATATACACAATCTCTGAAGTAGTAAAAAAGTCATCTAAATAATTCCACATTAAATAAATCTGTAATGAAGAGGTTGCTGCTAGCAATCACCTTTATATTTCAAATCATAGGCCCCTTGCATATGAAGCATACATGTGCTCTTTGATACACCTTCCTATTGCTTTGAACATTTTTCCAGTAAACAATGAAACAAAACACATGCACCAATGACAAAACTGCCCAATACAGAACATTTCCATCATAAAAGTCTACTCAAACTTCTACAGTCCACTATTGTCCGTAAATATGCACAATTCTACAGTCCACCATTATCAGTAAATATGCACAATCTCTGAAGTAGTAAAAAAGTCATCTAAATAATTCCATGTTAAATAAATCTGTAATGAAGAGGTTGCTGCTAGCAATCGCCTTTATATTTCATGGTTTCTTCAAAAAATAAAGTGTCTGATACCCCTGAGGAATAAATTGCCTAAATTACATTAAAATTAAGCTAGTAATATTGCAATAGGAAATGGATGGCAAACTGATAACAGGCTCGTAGTTAGTATCTTAACTTTCAGTACGGCAGCATTCACCCCTTATGGGAGTACAACCAACAACCTTCTGTATCAAAAGCCAGTACACAATCTGTTGTGCTATTAGCAATGCAAGCCAACTTAGCATAATCCGCACTAAACTTCTCTTCCCCTGCAGCTCTCAGCTTCTTGCAAAATCTACTCAATACTCAACTGCATCTCAACTTCGCAGCATAAGAAATCTGGAAAAAGCCAAGAGTCAGAACAACATACCACTATGCCAAATCACCTGCTTTGTGAAAGAAAAATGCTGTGTTACCACCATACATTTTACTGCCAAGGTCCCTGTGCAAAACAGTCAGAGCAACATACCACTACACCAAATCAGCTGCTTTGTGAAAGAGAGGAAGACTGAAACTTACATGGCTATCATTTAATGAATTCAGTTCTCACCATAGCTGTCAACCTCTTAGCACAAAACACCTGGACAAACCCAGTAATGAGGGAATACAGCCCTCAAACATATTCAGTGAATTCAGTTCTTGCCATAGCTGTCAACCTTAGCACAAAAAAACATGGACAAAGCCAATAACAGGGTAATACAGTCCCAAAAATAAGGACAAATTTCAAATAGTCATCTTATAAACTTAGACAATTGCTATAATAAAAGGTTGTGTTACTATATATTTATTGCTAGAATAAAAGTTGTTTTACTATTTATTTTCTGAAGAATATGAAGTCTGAAATTCAAATGCCTGTCAATTTTATTTCTGACAGAACAAAAGCAATTTTCAGCAGAGGCCCAGGGAGAAATACTGTAGACACATATCTTTGTAAAATGGCAGGGCACCAGAGCAAATCCACACAAACACAGGGATAAGATGCAGACTCCACACAAAAAGCACCCCAGCCAAGAATCAAACCAGAAAACCTATAGCTGTGAGGCAACAATACTGCCACTGCACTATCAAACATGTAAGGAATTAAACATTCAGAAACCTGAAGTCTGAAATGCCTGTCAATTTTATTTAACATTTGTTAATCAGACAGTCTGACTTGGAGCAAAAAACAATTTTCAGCAGAGGCCCAGGAAGAAATAATGCAGACGTGTCTTTGTAACATGGGAGGACACAAAAGCAAACCCACACAAACACAGGGAGAAGATACAGACCCCATAAAGATGGCACCCCAGCCAAGAATCAAACCTGATTACCTGCAGCTGTGAGGCAACAATGCTACCACTGTACCATCAAATATCAAGCATTGCAATATTTACAAACCACAGATATTATGAGGAACAGATCAGATCAAATATGAGGCAACAATCTGCAATTTTTTTTACAAATGGTAGTGGGTAGAATTCAGGTCTTTAACACCTGCATACAAGGTACAGGGTTCAAGCCTGAGGTATTCCCTACCACGCCACCATGAGTCTAACCACCAGTATATTGCACCTGGGGGGTGCACACACACACACACACACACACACACACACACACACACACACACACACACACACACACACACACACACACACACACACACACCTCTCTCTTGTAGCAAACCACCATACATCCAAATCCCTGTCCACAGTAGATCTTCCAAATCCCTGTAGCAAACCACCATAAATCCTGAGTAAGCTACAAAACCCGCGCAAATCCCAGCCCATCGTGAGATCTTCCCCCGACGAGACTGCAGCAAACTCCAATCCACACCAGACCCTGTCTGTCGCAAGATCTTCCCCCGATGAATTCCAGACTGCTGACGTTGCAGTCCGACCCCAATGCATTTTCCCAGCGAGTTCCAGGACAGTCTATGCAGTTTAAAACTGCATAGACTTCTGGGAGCTCCGTTCTTCATGTTTCCCAGTCAGGACTTCTGCTGAGACAATCTGCGCGTACACCAGACTGTCTCAGCAGCAGTCTGGACTAGTGCACTTGCGCAAAAGTCTGCAATTTTACTTATCTTTTCTTTTTATTTCATTATTTTTTCTTTCTTTTACAGTTGAGGGGGCTGCAGTCTGGCAGTAAAATAGCATGGGCTGCCCCTGTGTATGTGACATTATGATCAATACAGGCTAGATAACTGGCACACACACACACACACACACACACACACACACACACACACACACACACACACACACACACACACACACACACACACAAACACATACACACACACACACACACATATATATATATATATATATATATATATATATATATATATATATATATATATATATATATATATATATATATATATATGCATGTGGTGTACCACCTTGATGGGAGTTCCGAACCATTCGACAGTAATGTTTATGCCAGAAAAAGCATACCAAGGTATGGCCAATAAACTGTAAGAGAGCTCACTGTGACAAAGGTGGTAGACATCAGTTACACATCAGTGGAAAATGTGTAGGGAGGCACATGAAGAAGGGTGCATTGTACTCAGTTAATGGCGTGATGAACACCGGGAACTCTGGAGGTATTATGGCCACTGATGTAGATGTCCTTCACATACTCAGTACTTATGTTGCACACAAGACAGTAGTCAGCACTGTGACCACATGCTGGTGGATGTTTCACTTACCAGCTACCCCAGGACACAGGTCACATACCTATTGGCCTGATTA
>NC_056731.1:1027686191-1027748691 GCF_019279795.1 Protopterus annectens | reverse complement strand
TTGACACTGAAAGTTCAGATTCTGAAGACGAGTGACACTTTAATGGTTAGGACATATGAAAATCAGGAATATAGCATATCATTAGGAGAAAAACAATTTCTGAGGTAATGCATGGCATTTTGGGTGTAGAGTAGAACCATTTGTGTTGATGTTTTGTTATATTTGAGGGCAGTAGTACTATTACACTTATTTTAGTGAATTAGCAGTTTAAGTATAGTTCCGGGTATTCAACTGACAGTTAGTTTTTTTGCACCTATAATATTCTTTGCACAAAATCTACTTTCTATAGGCTACCATTATATTTTCTGTTAGGGAGGGTGGGAGCAGGAGCATATCCATTGTGACACAAGATATGAGTATAATGATGTTTTGAAAGATGAAAGGCAAGAGGTAGTGCGGATGGAGGAAGGAAAAGAGTTCCAAAGCTGTGCTAGGGAGAAGGATAGCAGGTGATTCCCAGCTGGGCATGAGGGTTTATATAGTTTAATTAGGTTTTGGGAATTGGATCTTAAGAGTCAATTTGGTATAAACATTTCAAAGGTATTGGCTAGGGAGGGACAGAGAGATGGTTTATAGATGAGTTTATGGACTTGGTTAAGTTGGGTATAAGTGAGGAAGTTGGGTAGCTCTAGCCAAATTAGTTGGTGAAGGGAGTTACAATGGTGGGAGAGGCCTTGTGACCAGAGGCAAACTTGGATATTTTGTTATAGCAGGCTGTGCATTTTGTTTTAAGGGAGGATTGCAGATTGGTAAGGATAGTTGCCCTGTATAACAGCGGTGGGATAAAGTATGTGTTAGCTAGTGTGATTCTAGTAGAGGGAGAAATGAAACGGCTGTGGCAGTAGAGCATACCTAGTTTTGTATGGGTTTTTTTTGATGTTGGTTAATAGATGCTTGTCAAATATTAGCTGGTCATTGATGACTATTCCTAGTAATTTTGAGTCAGACACAATTTCAAGTGGACTATTGTTTTACAGGTAATTATGAATGACCGTTTGTCAGGAGGTGATCTTTTAGTGAGGCTGAAAAGCAATAGTTAGTTTTAGAGGCATTTAAAGCCAGATGGTTTTCTAGCATCCATTGCTCAGTTGCAGAGAATGCAGTTTGGGTAACATGCGAGAGTTATGAGTGGGAGAGGGAGGAAGAGATTATAGTGGAGTCATCAGCATATTGAATAAGACTGGAGTTGGAGATGGCTTGATGGAAATCATTAATAAATATGTTGAATAAGAGAGGGCCTAGAATGGAACCTTGTGGGACTCCTGTGGTAGTATTGAGGAAGGGTGAGGTGGCCTTATTCCATTTAACTGCTTGTTGCCTGTTTGAGAGCTAGCTTGAGAACTATTGGATGGAGGAAGGAGACAGGTTTAGTTTAGTGAGTTTGGTGAGGAGTAGGGAATGGGAAATAGTGTTGAATACTTTGGAGAGGTCGAGAAGAAGAGTGGATACAAAGTGACCTGAGTCACGTGCTTTATTGATTGTTTCAAGTAAGGAAAGGAGTGCAGTGGAGGTGCTGTGGCCATGCCAAAATCCATGCTGTGTAGAAGTTGGATATTGGTAAGATATGGTAGGAGTTGTTGGTCTACACACTTTTCAAGTAATTTTGATATAGGGGAAAGGATAGAGATTGGGTGAAAGTTTTGAATGTCTTTATTGTTGCCACCTTTATGGAGAGGTATAATGAAAGCTTTCTTCCAGAGTTGGGGGATGTAACTTTCGGAGATGGAATGGTTAATAAGTATGCTGATGGGAAGAGTGATAGCTTCGGAAGCTGCTTTTAGAAAGTAGGAGGGGATTTCGTCTGGGGCATTTGAGCCAGGTTTTATTTTTAGGAGTAGTTTTTTGATGGTGCTAATAGATATGGGATTGATAGTGAAAGGTGAGGGTTGTGGACTTGGGACATTTTGGGAAGGAGTGGCAGGCTTGGCATTAGTTGTTGAGTTATTGTTGAAGCTTGATGTTAGCTTATTGATGGTATCTATGAAGAAGGAATTAAACGGGTTTGCTAAGTCCATATCAGATGCATTTAGGTTGGGACATGGATTTTCAGTTTTGTCTGAGTTGAGGAGAGATGAGATTCCTTTCCAGAACAGTTTGGGATTGGTACTATGGCTAGTTTGAAGGGTGGTAAAGTATAATCTGCAGTCAGTAGCGATGAGTTTTTTTACTTTGTTACATAAGCCCTTATATTTGGTGAGGTTGGTGACGGTTTTCTTTTTTTGATAGTGTGTCCAGGTTCTATCACGGAGTTGCATGATAGTTAAGGTGTTTTGGTTAGCCATGGGACTGGATTACTCTTGCTGTGCTTAGTTTTAAGTGGGGCAACTGAGTTTAGTAGGTTTATAAAGGTGGTATTAAAGTAGGCAAGGGCCTTGTTGAGTGGAAGGGTCTTTAGAGGGTTTTAGTTTGTGGTTTTTAGTGTATATGTAAATGTGTCTGGGTCAATGTTTTTGAGGCAGCAAGTGGTGATATAAGAATGGGGAAGTTGGAGAGAGGAGGGGAGATGGTGTGTGAATGTGGGGAAATGGTCAGCTAATGAGTATGGGAGAATGCCACTATCTGAGATATTGTGATGATGGGATACTAAGATCCTGTCTATGGTACTTCCAGTAGTAGAGTTTTTGGTGGGTCTGGTGGTGAGATTGATTAAGTGGGTAAACTTATATAGGTTGATGTTAAGTGAGTTGGTGGGAGCAAGGATTGTGTCCCAGTTTATATTAACATCCCCCAGGATGATAGTTTCTTGAGCAATATTAGAGGACACCCAGGATAAAATGTCTTCAAGGGGTGAGATGTTGTCACCAGGAGGGATATAGAGGGAGAGGATGAATATAAGTTTATGTTTGTTTAGGTGTAGTATAGCTGGTATCAATTCTGCTTTATCGAAGCTTGAGAGGGGTTTGGTGTAGGAAGTAACTAAGAGAGAGGAAGAGTATAACAGTGCAACTCCACCACCCTTTTTATGAGTTCTGTCACTTCTTAATATACAGTAGTTAGATGGAAGCAGCTCAGAATCTTTTATGTGTGGCTTAAGCCAGGTTTCTGAGATTGAAAGAATATCTGGTTGATTATGCAGGAGCCAAGCTTGTAGGTTTGGAATTTTATTACAGAGGCTTTGAGCATTAACAGCAACAAAATGAAGGGATTTACTAGTTGCCTGAGGGGTATGGGGTAGAGGGGTTGGATCGGGAGAGGAAGAGGGGCCTGGATAAGGGTGGATGTCTCCAGAGAAAAGGATGGAAATGTATGTTTTGGAGAGATACTGTCCTAGGTAGTGTTGACTAATGCAGTGAGAGATTTTTGAGGGTGTTTTGTTGAAATAGTTAATAGTTGTATTTTTGGTTAGGACTCTATATGGGAAAACATATTGATGTAGAGGGGAAAGAGAAAAGGTGATATGGAGATGGAGTCATGTGTGTCATTGGTGATACTAGATATAGTGGTGTGGAACTGGGCATTGTGATTTATACATATATATATATATATATATATATATATATATATATATATATATATATATATACATACATTGGGTTAGCTGGTTGGCATGGGGCCACATAACTAGTCGCATATCACACAACATTTGATATTAATGTTGGTAGTGAATGTGGTATATGTGTGGAAAAAGTACTGAGACACCAAGGTTGCAGTGCTGGAGGGAGGCATCACATGGCTATAGTTTAAATATGTGAAATATTGTTAGAGCGGGCCTTCAGTTTGTTATGTTTCCACATGTAATTTCATGTCATAGACAGTAAATGGACAGCAAACAGCAGTAATACATAATAATATTTACTTTTCCATAGTGCAGCAAGCCAGAGGGTTTGCACAATGGTTGTCAAAGTGTTTAGCATCGAGGTACACATTTCCATTACTTTCCCTGTTTGCACATAGTTAAGCAGTGGGCAAACATGAGCTGTTTTGCTAAAAATTGAGAGTTAATATTGAGTCTATGAAACACACCTGCTGCTTAAGTGACTTTGTGGCAGCAGGTGTACATGCATTGATACATTTCTTTTTGAGCCCAGATGATACTGTGCTCAAATCCAGCTGTACCTAATACATTTAAAGACTTTTAAATAAACAGTGATAATGCAATGACATGAATTCTTTATAGTACATGTGTTGCTGTATGTTGGCATAGCACAGTAAGGTTAAGCGGCATTGCACGGAGATAACCTCAGCATTGCACTGTCACTCATCAATACTGAACACTTGTGCACAATGTGAAACTCTGTGCAAACAAAGAACCCAAAAAGCGAAGGGATCCCTTGCTTTTTCTGATATTATGTGTGTTGTGCATGATTCCGTTTTTGACCAGATTATAGGTGTTAAAATGGGGTAGATAGGAAAGTGGTAAAATGGGGAGCAAGCAGGAGAAAGAACAAAGGGAAAGAAATACAGGAATGTGCAGAAGGGAGGTAGGAAAGAACCATAGCTATCCATTTCTTTAACAGTGAAAACTGAAAATATGTACAGATTAATGACCGAATTTGGGCTGTCACTTCCACAGAGGGGTGACAACAAAACAATCATATTGTATAGCCAAGTGGACCAAATCAAGTGTGTCAAGAAGACATGTGTGAAATGGAGAACTATGTATGGGATTATTTTTTTTTGTTCGTTTGTTTTTTTTTGTTTTTTGTTTTTTGAGGGACAGGTGCCCATTTTTTTTTTAATTTAGTAAGGAACATAAGTATGCCTGGGTCAGGTAAGCTTGGAAGTGAAGAAGAAACAAACAAGACAAACAAGACAAGAGACAGGGACAGTGATGGACACAAAAGGTTGGGGCACCCCATGATTGTGGTGAGGGTGGGCACAACACAGGCTCATGGACATCAAGCTTGGAGACAGTGAGAACTGAATATTCACCCACTGGACTATCATGACTGTCCACTGGCTTACAGAAGTGCTGGGCATTGGTGCTGGAGCCATGGAGCAAGGGCAGGCTGATCCACTGGAGCTGGCCAACCTCGCTGTGCTGTGTAGCATGTAGTGATGGTGTACACATGGATGACATGGAGACATTTTGGTGACACATAAAAGAAAATAAAAAAAAGAGAGATAAGCATTGGGGTGAGAGAAAAAAGAGCTAAAATTAAGACTGTCATATGCGACATGCAATGCATTACCACAATTATACAACTCTTTTATCTGAAGTATTACATTTAAGTATACATTCTAACACATACACACTTTATTTCAGATTGCTAAAATTAATCCTTGAAATGTGCACATATCCCTAAAAAAATCCCTAAAAGGGAAGACATCTCTGATCAATACTAGTAAAAAACTATGATCACTCATAAAATCATCCAAGGCCAACTTTGAGAGAAAAATCGCCAAGGACTCAAAAGACAATCATAAGGCCTTCTTTAGCTATGTTAGAAATCTGGGTGGAAACTCCCAGATATGCCCAGAATTAGTCCAAAATGATACAAAAATCACTGAACCCACAGACATTGCAAACATACTGGCAGACAGGTTCAGTGAAAATTCCCAAAAAAGAGAAATATCTATCCCAGCAGAGTGTAGCCTTCCAGTCATCTCAAATGTCCAGGTGAGAGCTGCTCTCTCTAAAGCTAAAAACACAGCATCAATGGGACCGGATGGTGTCCCCGGCTGTGTGCTACACGAACTCAATGAGGAACTAAACCGACACATAAGGCTGCTGTTTAATCTTAGCCTTACCACAGGATACGTACCCAAAGAGTGGCGTATGGAAACTGTGGTCCCACTCCACAAAGGCGGTGCTTCTACGGACCCTGGTAATTACTGCCCCATAAGCTTAACAAGTCTGGTCTGCAAAGCTATGGAGAAGATCATAATGGAACTCATAAATAAAGACATAGGGGACCTACAGACATTAGATCCTACCCAATTCGGCTTTGTCAAGGGCAGATCATGCCTCTTGAACTTGGTCGACTTTTTTGAAACAGTCACCAAGGCCATTGATGAGGGTAAGGCAGTTCACACAGCCTACCTTGACCTTGCAAAAGCTTTCAACACAATACCCTACTCGGGTATCATAGAAAAGCTCACCAGTTTAAATGTAAACCCATATGTCACAAGATGGGTTGCAAACTGGCTCAAGGACAGAACCCACAGGGTTAGAGTTGCTGGTGCCATGTCAGACTCCAAGCCAGTCACAAGCGGTGTCCCACAGGGCTCAGTCCTGGGCCCCCTCTTGTTCGGCATCTACTTTTCAGAAGTGCAGGCAAACATAGGAGGATTGTGGCTGACAAAGTTTGCAGATGACTGCAAACTGGGCGCCATAGTTGAAAATCCATCAGACACAGATATCCTTCAGAGAGGTCTCATAGAAATGGATAACTGGTGCCAGAGCCATGGCCTTAAGCTAAACGCCATAAAATGTATAGTCATACCCTTTGGTAAAAACAAGGTAACCCCAAGTTACCACATAGGTGGCAATCTATTAAGCACAGAAGAGGTTATCAGGGACCTGGGGACCCAAGTTGACAGTAACCTTTCTTTTGACACTCACATTGCCAAAGGGGTTAGGAGGACCTTCTACATTGCCCACCTGATTATGAAGGGATTCGCATCCAGATCAAGGGAGGTCATTGTTCCCCTGTACTCTTCACTTATCAGACCAATGATTGAGTACAATGCCCCATTCAGAATGTATCTTACCCGACACCTGCAGCAATTGGAAAGACACCAAAAGTTCCTCACCAAAAGGATAAAGGGGCTCAAAAATGTCATATGCTGCCCGACTGAAGAAACTCCAGCTCTATTCAGTCACATACCGTCTGCTCAGAGGTGACCTGTGCCTGACATACAAGGCCATGTCCAACCTGGAATTAATGGACATGCTCCACCTCAAAAAATCCAAATCCACCAGAGCCACAAGAGCAAGAGACTTAAACCTCAACACGGATATAAATAGGACGTGCTGGAGGGACAGATTCATCACCCAGAGACTCCCTATGCTGTGGAACAGAATCCCGGTCCATGTGAGACAGAGCACCTCGCTGGCTCTGTTCAAGAGGAATCTTGACCAGTGGATGGGAGATCGTTGGTTTACCCCGGGGATCATCTCTGTATCACTGCTGGACAGGGGCATGGCAAACTAATGGGTATAGTATTCTTCAACCTAAGAGGTGGTGAAAACCACACAACTCTGGCTAGGCTTATAAATGCCCTAGGGCAGATAGCCTAGTATGAACCTATGAACCTATATGAATGTTCCAATTATACAGATTACAGTTTACAACAGGGTATTTGTGGCACTGGTATGGAGTTTTTAATTTAATGTAAATATTATTGAAGAAATAACAGTATTGTATAGTTGGGAATCATGGTATTTGAACCCACAACCTCTGACTACAGTCTAAGATTAGATTCTTACAATTGGTTTGTGATACAGACTAATTCATGGGGTCTATATTATATTTTCGAAAGTTTCAAACATCGAACACTATATGGTCGACACCATATGAGTGATGTTTGAAATTTCAAAACTATAATAAAAAAATAAAAATATAAAAACAATACTTACCTAAACGCTGTAGGCAGGGAGCAAGCCCCCCCCCCTGCACCCCCCAAACCTGCTAGTTAAATATTCATACTCCGGGATCACACTGCATTGAAGTAAAGGGAAAATATTCCCAACGGCGATTTCCGTGTTACGGATGCAACATTTCGACATTTCGACCAATCGGGTTTGCTCAATATGCGTTCGCCATTTATTTATTTACTATTTATTTATTTTATTTATTTTACATTTGTTGACCGGGATGGTCCGACTGGATACATGTCCATTTTCAGCGGAGGTCCGGGGAGAAAAGCTCCACAGAGGAAAAAGTTACACTTTCATTTACACTACCTAATGCAAATAAATAAAATTAGAGATACACATAAACAAAATTAGAGATACACAAAAATACTTCACAATTGTTTTAGATACACTTGGCTACCATGTGAATAGATAACAGTTCAAAATACAGTGTAGTTGATATTCTAGGTTACTATTACCCATCCCTTGTAGAGTTGCTTTTACAGTTGGGTTATGCACACTCAATTTCACACAATTTTATAAAATACCAAAAAAGCTATGTTTAACTTTTAAGGCTACAATAACACTTCTCTTCGGCTGCATCCATAGCACTTGCTTCTCCCAGTTTTTCCAATTGAGCAACATGAGCCGTCAATTGAAGTCATGTTTGGTGGGAGCTGGAGAAGAACAGAAAAGAACAGAAGAGCATTTTGAACACTAGTGTTGTCTATATTTAGCTTTCTACTTCTTACAAGTACTCTCTTATTGTCATATTTATGCAGCTGTTGGATGTCCACAGTTTCAAATTCCTGCCACCAATGGTTGACACTATTTCTTTTTCTCCTGTGTGGGTCATTAAAATTATGCCTACTTTGCTCTCCCATGTGTGGGATACCAGTGTCATGGGATATAGCCTGGATCAAAGTATTCCATGCTTCAGACTTATACTGTAGTCCAAAATAATCCCCCCGCAGAAGTCTTAGGTTGTGGTGTTTTACCAGGAGTCAAATAAATATCCTGGACTCCAGGACACCCCACCTCTGTGCCCTAAAGTATACACCTTCCTCTCCAATGCCAGCCACATCTACCAGCCAGTCTAGAGCAATGGAAACTGATGCTTTCCTGCCAGTTCCAGTTATTGCATGTACTGGTAGTGAGCAAACACAAACAATGATAACAACTGCATTTATGAGATGTTAAGCGGAGTGCAGCAGTACCAAGCAGGGAGGAATTAAATAATTGAAAATGGAAGGTTAATCTGACACTTAACCTTAATTTGAGGGGTGTCTACTGATGCAGCCTGGAAATGTATATTTTAAATTGGAAGGTAACTGTCAGACATGCACTGGGGGCATAAACATAATGACCTCACACATTGTTTTTTGCCTTGATACACTGAGAAAATTGATTTTTAGACTATGGGATTCAAACCTTGGCACAAGGGACAAACCATATTCTTTCATAGCATTGATTTTCCATCTTTGCCACAGAAGAAGAGCTGCTCAAACCTAGTCAGGAATCATGCATAAATACAGGTGACAGTTTGAGATGTACGTGTGTGATCTGACAAGGTTATTGGCTATAGACCTAGTTGTGTATATGTCTTAGTTAATTGTGAAGGCCATGCAAGTCCAGATAATAGAATTTTACTTACAGAAACACAGTAGACACTATACCCTCATTCATACATCTGAAAACACAATAATGGTGTGTCATCTCTCATACATATAATTCATATTGGCTCCACTGTCTAAAGTGGTGTAAGTGAGAGTGAATATAATGGGAAGTGGAACAACAGTAAAATGTCTAGAATATCGTCTATTAGAACAGAAAATCATATGTATGGCAATCCTAGACTTATATCTATATCCGCAAGAATATTGAAACTACACTTGTCTGTTTTTCAGTTCATTGCAATAAACAGCACTATCACAACAGTAAAAATAGGTTGCACAACATGTACTAGGTCACAGTACCACTGGCATTCCAGCCCTTCACTTACACCTGCTGACACAGGACTAGTTATATAAAAATGCCCGATTTCTTAATCATTCTTAAAGTCTCTGCGTTAACTGCCATGCAACGCCTCTTAGTGGGTATGCACAGTGCCCAGAAGAACTACGAGAATGTATCCTGTTTCAGTTATTGGCTGTCTGAGTCCTGTCTGCAGGTGTTTGATGGCTGCAGCTGCTGGGAACCCTGATAACCATCACTCAGTGCAGCTAAGTGCACTTGCATGATCAAATACAGAAACTGCAACAATGTATTGTTTTCGATCTTTGCCCTTTTACAGATGCCCTTTTTGTAGGAGTTCTGCAGGTGTTGTGTCTGCTTCCTGTGTGGTTCACTGGTCCAGTTTGCACACTGCTGTGCTTTGCACAAATGAGATAAGCATAGCCAAGCCTGACATAAATTTTCTCCTTTGCCTGCATTTGCACTAAGCATCACATTGTGCAAACACTGCCCCAAAAAAAAGAAAAAAAAAAGAAAGAAAAGGAAAAAAAAAATAAAGAAAAAAGGGAAAATTATTTGAAATGAGCAAAAGCAATCTATGACATACACACTAGAAAATGTTGGTACACATGAGAGATTTCTACATAGGTCAGGACGAACCTTCAGAACACAGGAAGGCTGCCTTATCTCAATTTGCCACACAGACAGCTTTGCGGCAAGGACCTGAAATCATTCTGCATACAATAAACTGTAACATCATCTACACTAATATGAAACCAAAAACTGTTATGTGTCCATTTATTATTTTTTGCTTTAGTACACTAAATGATCACATAACCAGTTATGACTGTCGAGCAAATGTACAGTTCTGTCTTACCTCTCTGTGTTTGTTAGTCATTCTTCTCTTATCTGACCAGTAATCTGAGACATACAGTCTGTAAATCATTCTGTATCACTGTCCTTAAAATTTGTCAGGATATTAAACGGCAATAATACTGTATGCTGTTTCCAACAAATGAAGGGGAGGTTGGATGTTAATTAACAGAACCTGTGAATTGTGTACTGCTTATTTACATTTCCAGCCTTAACAAAATTGTATCTAACACTTTGAAAATCTAACCTGACTTATCCACTGGATATAAGGCAGCCTGCAGTGCTGTTATGTTTTCCTTCACCCAACCAGTAATCATTCACAATTGCAACCCATTAAATCAAACACAGAGAGATTGTTTGCATTGGCTACACAGAGACAAGTATTTTGGATTCAGCAATTCTTATGAGTTCATTTATGAGTTGATTTATATCTTCACCGTGGCAGCCCTGAATCTACACCATAAAAAGGCAACCATGTAGCTGGGGAAACTGAAGGTGAGGAGACTTATTTATGTGGAGAACACAGAATAGATCATTTTGGGATATATCTGCCCAGAGGACTACTGAACATGAGGAAGTATGCTTGCATTTTGTCAACTACATACTGTAAATCCTGGATTATAATTAAGAAAAATCTGTATAATAGTTTAATATATTTTGATTAGCAAATGCTTTTACACTTTTATCTGTATGCATTAGTTAAAAATGTACTGATGGCATGTACATGTTTGTTAGGGCATTTTACAGGTATACATGATTGGCAATACCTTGAAATGGAATGTTCTGTATTAAATCTGTAGACATGTTTCAGGGACAGTTCATTTGACAGCACTTTAGCATTTCAAAGATGGTTTGTTAGCAAATTGTCTCATTTGCCTGTTCATTAGGGTGGGGGGGGGGGGCAAAGCTATATATCCATTATGGCACAAACAAGGATGTGTTGCTATTTGTACTCTCCTTATTTCCCCATCCAGCCTGTTGTTCATATTTCAACTCTCTAGGCTATTTTATGTTTCTCCAGTGGGTAATACTGAAATGCTTCCTTATCTGTTTTATATGGGAACTGTTATTTTATAGTTATGTGATACGTATGTGTATTATCCTTCTGTTTCTTTTAGGACACCTAGGATTATGCCACCCAGGCATCTCAATCCTTGAAAACCACCTTTCACTGTACTTGAAAATCAGGTCATTGTTGAAGCTTCCTGCTTGAAAGTGAACATGGAGATATATCACATAGAATGTAGATTTGGCAGCAGATTGTCACTGATGTTAATGCACTGTGTGACTACAGCAGGATGCATGGCCAGGTGCACCATAGAGCCACTGACATGATCTCGTCTACACAAAGAAATGCAGCTGCAGTTGATCGTGAATGGATGGGTGCCAGGAGGGCCTGCTACACAGCCTCCACTAATACCAAATGAAGAGTTCCTGTCCACTGTCAGGGATTCATTCAGCTCCCAGGAAAGTGCAGAACAGCATGTCCTTGATATTGGTGCTTCTGTTTCAGGGACAGAAAGTATGTCCCAGGAGGAGTTTCCATTTAGGCTTTTGTATCTCAATTGTTGAATACTGTTGTATAGCAAAATAATTTAAATCAATATGTTACTTCTGTTTCGCAAGACATTTTTTGGGGGGGCAGGTATTGAAGATTGCTACAATTAACAAGACATTCTGATTGATTAGCTTAGGTTGGAGTTGTCATCCAAGTTCTTGTTGAAAGTATAGTTAATGGACATAAAAAGGAAATAATTATTATCCTCTGTGTAAATGCTGATTGTGATCATGTTTGGACTTACATTTTGCTTAAATTCTTCCAGAACCCTCTGGCATGCAGAGGATACCTTCATCTGCACATGGTGAGGAAAACATTTTTATATCACTACTAATGAGCAATTCAAAGAAATATTTTAGTGTGTAATGATGATGTCAGGACTGTTGTGTGTATTGTTGTACTGTCTAATAGTGGCAGCACTGTTATTTTGTTGGCATATATTGGAGTATGGTAGTTTAGGTATTACTTTTTCCTGTGTTTGTTACTTATTATCTCAGATGATTCTGACAGTGGAAGCGTAGGACCTCTGCCACCTGATTTCAGACTATCAGCAGACTCTGATGATGTAGTTGGCAAAAAAACTGTGCAGTCAGGGGGTGCAGATGTTGAATCAGACTGTGAGCCTGACATACAGCCATGCCCTGAAATTTAATTGGACAAAGCCAGTAGGCCTATGCTTAACCATTCCAGTGAGCCCACAGATATTGGACAGGTGAAGAGCAAGACAAATGATCAGGGAAGGTTAGTTACTGCAGCTTTAGTGCCTGTTAACTCTGGCCATAGCCAAAGTGTGGGTGAGGTACCATGCAGGAGGGTTTTTAGGGGTGTTCAGACGAGACCTGCTGTGCATCCCCCACCTGATCCAGGTGTCTCTTCCTGTGCCACTTAACATTTGTTTAGGGCCAATGTGCAGGCACAGGCACATTCCCATTAATGCTCCAATAAATGCTAATGGTTGTAGATGTGGCACAGGCTGAAATGCATGACTATCTCCACCATGTTGCTAATTCAATGGATCAGAAGAATGACATGTTGGAATCAGCAGTGTCTGTGATGTAACACCTTTTGAGAGGGGCATGGTATCCTCATGGACATAGGTTAGCCACATCATCTGTTATTAACCCACGAGGCCATGCCCTATCATGGTTCCATAGTTGCAGTACTTCCACTGCTCCATAAGTGGGTGAGCAGTCCACACCCAGACATGGCAGGTCATGAGGTCATGGACCTGGGCATACTCGTGAGGTGATCTCATCCAGCAGGCATCAGTCACATTTAGGTAGCAGCAGTGCATCTGACCATAGGTGTTGATGTGTCAGTGCAACTCCTGGCAGAGCCAGTTCTCATGGTCGGGGATGAGAATGATGAACTGTCACCTCTACTATACATGGCTCATACCTGTCCAATGTACCCAGATTTAGAGCTAGCACTGTCCTTGGCTGTGTTCATGTAGACACTGACACACCAATTTCACATGGAGGACCCCTACAGACAAACACACAACAGTTACATGGTTCCGCTATGCAGCTTAAAACTCATTCTGTCTCACTGGCCATTTGGTGATTTATCAAGATGTCTGCCTGCTTCTCTTTATACTAGCACGCACTCACTGAACTTTTGTGTTAGCCTAGGCTTCCTGCCCACCCTCAACACCCTGTGCAAGTGATCATAACTTTACCATATCTCTGTTTTATATCTTTTGGATTCAGGGATACATGAGCTTTGTATAGAAAACACAAATAGCCAGCACTAAAACAGCACTTTCTTTTATTCACAGCGATCTGGTACCTCGGCAATTCGCCTTCATGGATACATGAGTTTTGTGTCTGGCGCTCAGGTTGCATAGCTGACTTAGTGCTTAGTATATCAGCATTTGTGATGTTGAATTGGTAACTGTACCTTAGACTTATACTGCTCTTAGAAAGTTAGACAGTTGATAACATCAACATTTCCCAACTTTATTGTAAATGATCTTGTGAGGGTTGTGAAGTCTGCAACTGCTATGTGTATCATTAATGTTTAACTTTTCTCTTTAAAGATTTTCCAGTACAAATGTATGGTGATAAACTGAGGGCATGCAGTGACCATCACTACTTTTGAGAGGTATATCTGAGTGAATCTTTGATACCTGAAGCCTACTACTTAATAATGGACACATATAAGTCAAATAAGTCTCTGCTGTGACATGTTAAGTTCATTTTGGTACAAATCTCTTACCTTCTACTTGCATACAGTACCAAGTAACAAAATACAAGGATATGCCAGCCATTCATATTATTACATAATACACTCCAGGTTCAGCATTTGCCTTGCAAATCCAGCAGTTGTAAATGTTTTAGTTCAGGGCTGACTCTGTCTGATGCAAGCAGTACACAGTCAATACATGGGGAGGCAAAGGTTGTGAGAGTTGCCTGGCATCAATGCTACTACATTCATGTGCATAGGAAGAAGGTTTTAGGCCCTTAGGTGGTGAGTGAGTGTGCTATGCACTGTCTTTTAGCCAGTGCAAAATCATATTTTTATTTTATTTTATTTTTATTTATTTAACATTTGTTTACCGGGAAAGTCCAACTTGAAACAAAGACAGTTTTCAGCAGAGGCCCAGGGAGAAACACTTCAGACAGATATCTTTGCAACATGGATGGAAACCAGAGCAGCCAGAGGAAACCCACATGAACGCATGGAGGACATGCAGACTCCACACAGAAGGTGCCCCACCCAAGAATCTTACCAGAGAACCTCTTGCTGTGAGGCAAAAACACTATCGCTGCGCCACTGAACCATCCATGCCGAGCATGCCTATACCAACAGCAGTTGCTGGTTTCCCCTATGACTTCTCACCTGTGTGTGCCTGTGCTGATCTTGCCATTGGTGGTGGGATGTGTGCTCCTTCCCCTTGCTGATTCTGCTGAAACTGTTAATCAGGATGATGCTATGCAGCATGTCACGTATTGTGAATATTTAAGTACATGTCCATGGATTTTACTGCAGGGCTTGCCCAAGTGTATTTAGGCAGTGAAACCTGCAATGGCAGCAGCTCAAACTCATGCTCTGTGATATTTCTGGTGTGACCATTTGCCTCATTATGGAATTTTTCAGTGTCTATGGGTATATTTTTGATGGGTGTCATCAGCCATGATTTCAATGCATAACCTGCATATCCCAGGAAATGACCCTGTGAGATATCCAGCTAACAAACATCTGATACAGTTGGGAGGTGTGCCAGATATGTGAGTCATGGTAACTGCCAGGCTTGCCTGCATACACATTCAAGATGATTCCCTTGACTTTGGGTCTACTTCTAAAGTGTGACTCTCACATAACCGACTTTCAAAATCCTGAGAAGAAAATCCCAAAACTTCAGAAACCCAAACATTGACTCTTTATTAGGGTAAGTAAATGCTTGGCCAACATGCCCTGTTCTCCACTGTAGTGTGATCCTGGAGTGAGTATATTTAGTTGGGGGTATGTGGGGTGCATAGTCCCACATCTAGGTGGATTTTATTTTATTTTATTTATTTATTTGTTGCATTTGTTTACCGGGAAAGTCCACTGGGCTTAAAAGAGCCCATTTTCGGTGGAGGTCCGGGGAGAAAATCTCCAACATGAACATAGCTGCAGAAAAAAAATTAAACATTTGGTAGTGAAGTAGAAACAGTGTTACACATAGTGGTTACAGTAATATATATAGAATATATCCATAAGTCAGGAATTTAGTTGGTTTGATTACAGTAACATATACAGAATATATATACATAAAACCAGGAATTTAGTTGGTTGCCAGATGAATTCAGAGTGGTAAAAACAGTGATAAATTAATCAGTATTATTGTATCAGTATCAACAAGTGATGAAAGAAAAAAAATAATAAATTTGGAGAAAGTGTCATCAGTCACTAGTAGTAAAAAGCATAGAAATTCAGTTATAATATAAGGAGAAGGAAGATGTTAGGTTATAGAGCAGGTTTTACTTACCTCGGCGTGAGTTTCATTCAATTTTCATCTCTGGATTTTGCATGTCACGGTGTTTACCTTGTTTGTGTGGCTGTGGGTGGCTCTACACACTGTGTAGAGCTGCTTACATACTCGAAAACATTGCACTCCCAAGTGTAAATGGATTGTGTAGGCTTCATTGAATCCGGCTGTGGTTGTAATATTTTTAAACAAGCATCTTGGATATTTCTTAAAACTATTAACAGTAACCTCATAAATTATAAAAGTATGTGCCACTGCAAATGGTAGTTTGGTGGAACTTTTCAGTCTTTCCTAATGGTGCATCGAGAAGTAAAAAAAAGATATCTTTCTGCCTTAAAATCTTGGCAGCTGCTGAGTCTTTTATAACAAGCTTGAAGATGTCTATTCCATAGATTTAGAAACAACCCTAACACTGGTGTAAAACCTGCCGCAAAAGGACCTGCTTCCACAATCACAGAAAATGCAATTAAGAGAAATGTTAGCTTCAGTAAGAAAATACCTAATTATTTACTGATTTGCATGTCAGTGAATCAGCTTTAAATACCGCAAATGCAAAACAGCACTTTCCTGTAATACTCACCAATGGTGGCCCATGAATAATATTTGTGCTGGTACCTCCTATTCAGTCTTCTACACATGCAGCAACACACATGCACACACATGCGTGCATTCAGACACACAGACATAAGCAACAACATGCCTCTTACCTGTCCATGAGTTGACAGAGTGTTCCCTGATTTATCTTATGTTTTTCCTTGTCCTTAAGATTATGGATGCTTACAGTCAGTCAATAATATCAGGTATTAGAGTTTGAAACTTTTTATTGTTTGTGAAGTGCTACTTGATGATAGACATATTAATCAATTAACTTTTTAAGTGAGTTCAGTTAGCTGTTTAAAACTGTCCCTGATGTTAAAGATCACTCCTTATGTTACCTCTTACATGTACCCTGTTGCTCGTAACTCATGTTCCATAGCAGTCAGTGAATAATGCCCATAATTAGAGTTTCATACCTCTTATATTGTAAAACATATACTCAAGCATAAGCCTTCTCAGCTGGCATAGAGGTTTTAGTCTCTGGCTTCACAATCTGCTTTCCAAGCACTAGTGCAATGTTTGAAATTTCTTACCTTTTACTTTCTTTCATGCTTTCTTTCTTTTTATGACTTGGGTAATATGATAAGAGTACCCAGAGATCAATTACAGTCATATAAGACTACCTCTCTGTGATGGAATTGAGTGTGTGTGTGAAAGGAATAGCATTTGAAACCCCCCAATTTATTTTAACTTTTTTCCTCATGATTTCAGGTAATATGTAAGAAACTACCGTATAACTAGTGGTAATGCAGATGGCTAAAGCTCAAAACTTCAAGTACTGTGTAAGGGCATCTTGACTAGTAGAAATGCAGATCTATAAAACTTTTTGAAAGCTTTATGTCATGATATAAAGAACATTCCTCGTGGCTACTGTTCCCCCTAAATATTGCAGGATTTGTTCATTAGTCTGGGGAGTGTGGAAGTATGACACTCCCCCTCCACACATATTGACACACACATACACACACACACACACACACACACACACACACACACACACACACACACACACACATTTATCACATCTCACTGACACACCATCCATACACACACACACACACACACACACACACACACACACACACACACACACACACACACACACACACTTCTTCCATTCATCACATCTCACTGACACACCCATCCATAAACACACACACACACACACACACACACACACACACACACACACACACACACACACACACACACACACACACACACACACACACACACACACACACACACTTCCATTCATCACATCTCACTGACACACTCACACACACACACACACACACACACACACACACACACACACACACACTTATACCTCTGCATACACTCAGACATGCAGCTATACACAGACACATATGCAGCAACCTCCCAGACACTACCTGTTTGCTAAACTCCCTAACACTTACTTCTAATGTGATCTCATCCTTTGGAAGCAATAGGTGAATGTGAGCTTTTGGTCATTGTTCACTAAAACAGGCAGCTAAATCACTCAGCTGCATTAATGCCTTATGACAGACACCTGGTTATTTAATATGTGCCACTGCCCTATAATGACTCTTTACCATTATCTATAGGCTGCAAAGACAGCAACCCATGGTGTTGTACCACCTCATTGTACAGCACTGTGATAGAACTGTCTGAGAACTGGAAATGGTTGCCACAGGGAAAAAATTGGCTTACCACTCATGCAAGGATTTTTAGCAGAACTGTAACTAATTTATGTTAATAAACCTTAAATTTATACAGTAAACTGTTGGTTAACCGGCACCCATGGGGATTGTAAGATGCTGGATAACTGTAGTTTCTGGTTTCTTGGGGGTTACTATTGAAATTAGGCCTGAATAATACTGTACCCTATACTATTTCTTTGGTTTGACTTGTTCTTTGGTTGGGAAGAGAGGGAATTTATTCCTATCTTCCTTTTTAAACCTCTAAAACTCTAAAAACATGAGTTAAGTTTCTGTGGGATGGGAAACAGAAAGTGCAACACATGAAAATTGTACTGTATTTCTTTGATTTTTTTTCTGGTTGCTTGAGTTCCAGTTAAGTGAGAGTTTACTAAAACATCACATAGACAGATAAGAAATAGTTTCTCATTGTGCAATCCAGATTTGACAAAGAACCACCCTATGCATGTACTGACCTAAAGAAAACAGCTGACACTTAACAAATTCAATTAGTAATCCAAGCAACTGGAACTTTAAAGAGAACTAAACATGTACCAGCACAGGCCTTGCACTGAAACATAGACAGAAAACAGAACAGCTTTTCTGACTGTCTGTATTCATTCTGGCATATCAGTTTTCAACTTTTACGTTGACCATACCTCTCAACTGTCCAGATATTCACAGAATGTCCAGATTTTTAGTTCTTATTTTTGGTCTGTTCCCAATAAAATGTGTGTTTTTCTGGCAAATTACTGGGATGATCTGAAGATTAAAGTCACTAAATAATTACATACTTTTGAGTTTCAAACTTCAAACCCTTTAGAAAATGTATGTTAAAACAAACCCTGTTACTCTTAACAACTTTCTAAGTTTATAAGAACAGTATTTAAAATATGTCCCCATTTTTGGGCCTTTGTCCCTACATTTTGTTGGGCTTTGTCCAGATTTCTTGTGCTAAGATATTGAGAGGTATGACGTTGACTCAGTTGCACTGGTAACCAAGCATTTTACTTCCAGTGATTTTTCAGTTTGTGTCAGCTCATATATATCGGTGCATCTTTGGTTATGAAATGTACGCTCCTTCACACTTACTTTTCTCCATCTTTATCAGCAGACAGCTGGGCTAAAAAGTCACTTACTGGAATGTTACGGTTTTTGCCTGGTCATACAAAGTGATCCTTGTCCCAAAAGCTCACTTTGCAAATTTTTCATTCTAAAAAAAAATGAGGTTTACCTAGAGAAATCATTGTTACCTAGTCATGAAGCTTGGCATTTCTCATTTGTTTGTGTCTAATATCAATGCTTCTAAAACATTTGTCTGAGTCTCTTGTGATCTGTTTTGCACTCCTTGTAACTGAATAAATATATCAACAATGATCTTCTGTATGACATATGAATGGAAAAACATCAGGTTGTCCATCTTCTTAAGAATAACAGCAGGAACTCTTAACTCGAATTGTAATACTGGATCCTTGTGTTTTCATATTTCAAGAACAATGGGGTTTCAACATATGAAGAAGGAGATTTCAAAATCATTTTTTTTCCGTAAAGGATACCCAGCAACTTTCATATTTATACTGACCATCTTAACTGCTCTTCCTAAGTTTTTGTAATCACATCTTAATTATATCCTGCATTGGAAATAAAAAAGAAAATCTTATTTTAATATTTATTCTATCTGCCTTTCATATTATGGGTTCAATAGTAAAACACAGAAGTTGCTAGAGCTTCTTAATAATAAAGCTAATTGGGCCTTCTTCTTCAGTGCTTACATTAGCCTAATAATCCCTATGTTTAATTGATAATTTATGGCTTACAGTATTAAATACCTTTCTCTGCAGCCATATGGAAAATAATTCATCCTCTTTTAGTTCCAGAGCAATATGTGTCAGAACTATTGTGTATTAAGGAGCTAACACTTGCCTTTACTAACATAGTTATTCATAAATCCCCGCTCATCTTGTTTTATGTCATGCAGTAGTCACTTTTACTTTCATTTCATAATTCATTACTTCTTGCAATATGGACATGAGTTACTTAACTTATGTGGATTACTTTTGGGTCCCTGTTTTTACCAAAAAAGGCCACATGCCTTTCTTCTATTATTAACAGTTGAAATATCAGTCTATCTTTAGCTTCTTTGGAGAATCTTATCAAATGTAAGACTATAACATAAGCAGCTTCAGTCATGTCTATGAAAGAAGCATGTTATTGCATAAATAGTTATAAAGTTAACACAGAGGATAAAAGAGACTACAAGTTTCACATCTTCTACAGTGCATGCCTTAATGCATGTTCCCTTACTTGTAAAGTTTTTTTGCCTCTGCAACTCTGAGCAATCAATCACCATCCTGTTAATTGTAGCCCACTCATTCTCAGTCAATAGAAATATGATTGCCAACTCAAATGGTAACAGATTGGAGAAACCCAGCAGCCAGGCAGGCAAGGTTTTTCTGTGCTGAAGCAGCTTTACGATTATCAGCCCTCTATACCCCGCAAGTAAGCCAAACATCCAGACAAACAATATTCCACTATTTATCTCTCTTTTCAGATACTGACATCTTTCTTTATGCCTCATAATTGGAAATTCCAAATATGCTGTGCTTCCTTTTGAAATATGTCTTCCTAGATGTTTTGTGAGTATTACCAAATTTCTTGCACCCACCCTCAGTCCCAGCACCTGTATCATTCCTGCCTCTTCCTCCTGGCAACTCCAGCATCTAGTATTCACCTTCCTGACTTCCTCACTACCTGAATACTCTTCTCCCAGTATCCCACAACTCCTTTCTATCCTTCCTTCCTTTACAAATTCTTTGTCATTCTTACTTTTTTTGCATTGTCCATTCTTGCACTTAGTGTTTCATAGATATGTTTGGTCCTTTGCCTTCCTATCCTCTTCTCCTTCCACTAGGGTGTCATACTCTTTCTTGCTACATCCCCTTTTGCCTTACCTTCCTGCCTGTTCATGTCTCCTGTTGCCCTGTCTATATTCATTTTCCAGATCTGTCTGTGTACCAAGTAGTTCCATTATTGGACTTTTGGTATTCTGCATTTCTGCATTAAGTTCTCCAATGCCTTAAATATTTCTCTATACCAAATACTCCTCTTGAACTGTTTATCTTCTTCTACAGTTTCCTTCCATTCCTTTGCCCCCACCTTTGCATTCACAATTTTTTTCTGAGGTCCATTTTACCCAACTTTATACATCACAGTTCTTTTAGCCCTGCTTAAATCATGCCCATCCATATGCTTCAGCACGTCTCCCCCTCCATTACTATGTTTAGCTTAACCTCCTTCTCTTCTGTTTCTATCCTTGTTGTTATATATCAGAACATATGTATGGAGATGCAAGAGTTCACAACACACTTTTCCTATTCATTCTCATTTTTGCATTCATCACTCTTTGCCTTTTGCCTTTATTGACCTCTATGTCATTTTGCATTTGTTACAGCCTTTTATCACCATGGTCTATTCATATGTTGCAGTATAGGTGGAAGGTTATTGGTAATGTCATCATCCTTGCTTCATTAATCTTTCAAAAAATGTATATGTTTTCTCACTCTTTCTTTGATACTATCGCTTACCCTCTTCTGACTTCTGTAGATTTGTCCCTATTGTCATTCTCACAGTGCACAAATAAAGAGCCCTACGTTTCTGAAGAACTCTACCTCTTTTATTTCAACTATTCTCGTCTTTTCCTTCCCTTTCCCTAATTTGACTATGACTGTCTTTTTATAATTGCACCCGGGACCCACCATTTCCCTAAATTTCTAGAATGTCTTTCTTACAGTTTCCATGGCTCCAGCAAAATCCATTGACATTAGAATGCAATCATCTGCATATAACACAAAATGAGATTTTATCCCCACATCTTCTTCAAACATTGCTAAAATGTGTCTTACTTTCACTGTCAGCTCCTCAATCCCAAGCATGAACAGGCCTGGTAACACAGAACCTATGTCTGATCCCATGCTCCATCCTTGTCTTCTCAAATTCTCATCCATTTCTGAGGATTTCATTTTCTGAGTTTTTGTGTATGACATGTATCCAGCTTATGAACTCTTCCCATGTCTGCCTTTGCTGCAATACCTTCCTTATGAATTGCCACATTACCACATCAGAGGCCTTCTGCAATTCAAAAGTATAATCCCACCTTTCACTTCTTGATTTTCTTCCTCCTTGTGCACAACTTTCAGCAGGGCCCACATTTTTACTTCTGCCTTCTTTCCTTCCCTTTCCTTCTCTTCATAAAGCCACTTTGCACTGCTTGCATATTTGTTTGGCAGCACTTCATCCGGTCTTCCTGTCAAACCCTTTGCCTAAACCTTGATGTCTAGGTTAATCAAAAAGATAATCCTATAATTTCTCTCATTGTTCCATTCTCCGTTCTATTTAGGTATCATGGTTTTCTTGGCCCTCCTAAAACTTTAGATATTCTGCTGGAGTCCAGTATTCTCTTGCATTCTTCCTCTAGAAACATCCACATCACTCGCTTCTCCTCATTCTGGGGGAAGGAAGATCCATTTAGCCTTTCAGTGTTTCCTCTCCTTCATCTTGTATATTACTTTCATTGCATATTCTCTTGCCTACTCTGTCTTTTTATTTACTGTCCTGCATATATCACTATACATCAGTTCACAGGTTCTTATGGGGATTATTAAGTTAAAGACCCTTTGGGGGGCTTTATAAGCCTTGTCTTGCTTCCCAAATATATCTCTTAGGTACACACTAGGGTCATTTTATGTGGAACATGTAGACTTGAGCATAGGTAGTCAAAACTTTCCCTAGTTCCATTCTGAGACATCTTTCCCTTCCTGTTGTTTGTAAATCTCCATTGGAATTCCCTGAATCATTCCCAGATTAGATCATTTTCTTCTAAATTTTTGTCCAACTCCTCTTCCTCTTTTTTCACTACCTGCCTCTCTGCCTGGTTATTATATTTGTACTTCTTTGCTAGATGTTTCCCTTGTCCCAATCCCCTACGGTCTTTACAAGTAGTCCTTCCAGTACCATTGTTGAATTTCTTGCTCTGTAATAATTTTACTCTCAAATTCAATTGTTATTGCTTTTTATCTGACCTTTAGTAATTCCCCTTCTACTTTCATTTTTTCTGGTTTCTTTCTGAACCAGATCTGTCTCTCTGTAGCCATCCCAAATCACCTTTCGTTCTTTCTTTCTTTCTCTTTTCTATACTCATCCATTTCCCCAGACAACAACCTTTAGTCACTACTAAATGCAATCCTAGGTTTTGACTAGCATATCTATGACATTACATTGGGATGAAATGGCTAGGCTTGAAATGACCTCTGGGTCGATGGCCTGGTAAACTCCTATGATCTTATGATCCTACGATCCCATTCCACCAGTACTTTTCCAGTTTGGTCCGGTTACTGACTTCTTTCCTTCTTTGTTTCCTTGCTTTTATAGCTAGCTAAGTCCGCCCTCTTCTCATTATTTTCTTATCCTGCACACTTACCTTAGGTCTCACTGGTACGCAATCTGATACGTGTCTCTCCTATATTTGGATATTTTTCAGCATTCCCACTAAGTTTTCCTTCCCTAACAATGTGTCTAACTTACTTGCCCGTACCAAAATGTTTCTTGTAAAGATGCATTCCCTTTCAGTTGGATACCTTTCCTTCCATATGTCTAGTCTCTATCCTTCTTTCATTACTTGTGCTAGTTCTTATCACATATTTTTATTATATTCCCCACTTCTTTGCAACTTGTCTTTTTCTGTTAATATAGTGACCTTGTAGAACCTGATTATCTCTATTCTATCTCTTCTTGTCTTTACCTTGTTAGCCAAAAAGCTCTTGTAGAATTGTTTTTCAGTCCTGTTTGGTACATCTGTGTTTTCTTTTGCCCAGTTCTCCTTTGGCAGCTACCTACACTCAGACCCATCCTCCCCATTCTCACCCTCTGAGTCATTTCATTTGGCTCCTGCTTGTGCATGTGTATACCCAGCATATGGACCTTTTAAGACTTTTAAGACTCTATTTTGTTATCTGACCCTCACACTAATACACTACATGTCAGCTCAGTACTGATGTCAACATATTTCTATATTTCAGTATTTCCATTCATTTATCTCCACTCCTGACTGTTGCTTACAGGTCTGGTGTAGTAGCCAAGCAATTTTTCTTTACAATCTTATCCACAACCATTCCTGTATTTCACATTTGTCCGGTGGTTGTTCTTTACTTTATTTTTCCCATTTCCCCCATATTCTCCTTTTCATGTTCCAAGCTGTTTCATCAGCACATATTACTTATTCCTTCTTATACTTAGATATTAAACTTATGTTTACTGCAGTTTATTGTACATCATTAAGTAGTTAAGAAAAACATATTGCTTAAGTTGGATGCTTGCCTTTGTGTCTGCCTTGAGGGCATTATCCATCATTCCAGGAAAAAAAATGCTGCTGGGATCCTCAAAGGTACCATACAGTGAAAACCACACAAAACAAAACAAATGCCATCAAAACAAAATGGAAAAACTTGGGCTGAAGCAAGTTCTTTAAATAAATAATAAATATAATAAAACAGTACACAATTACCACTAAGGGGTTTCTTCTACCAAAACAGTTGCAAGGAGTGAGACTTCCTCAGAGTCCTGGAATCAATTGCAGTGTTTCTTAAACTTACTCAGGTGCATTGATTGGCTTCCCTAGATCCCATGACTTCACATTTAAAGGGTCTCAACTTCTTCAAATAACATTTAAAGTTTGCTAATATATTAAGACCAAACACGTCATATTTAGTAGTATTTGACATTTATATTCAAGATATCCCAGATATTCCTGTATATTTCCTGTTCTAAGGAGAAACTTTTTTTTTTTTTTTTAGTACAATTTCCAGAGTGTTTAAACAAGCATTAATTACAATTGTCTTTATTCTTGATGGTCCTTATATGTTCCAAAATCCTTTATCTAAGCCTACACACAAACTTTCCAACAAAAATGATTAGAGAATAAACAAGGGGCCAAGTAAACTAGTATGTCAGAATTGCAAGTGAATAGACAAGGTGGAGCATATGTTGTATAGCTGTTTGCACAGAAGTGTTTGGTCCATGATAAATAAATCTACAGATGTTATAAATATGACTTTTAAATGTGCCCTTTTTTAACACATTTTTCTCTGTCCTGTTGACATCTTCCAATATATTTTCAAGGTTATGGCCTCTTTTGTTAATGACTTTAGGTATACTTCTCTCTGTGCTTGATATATCATTCTTAGTATGTGTCAGCATCCAGTTATTTATCATGAATTTCCTGAAAGCAGATATGTCCAAGCTGAGTTAAACATATATCTGAATTCCACTGACATGATTTACTGTCATACTGTGAAGATGTCAGCAATTCTGATTGAGCTGACATAATGCAAGGTTCAGGGTACCTCCTATATAAGAATCTTTGTGTGAGATGATCCTATAGTGATATCACACTGCTAGGCTTGACTCATTAAACTTTTTATCTGAGTAAACATTGTTTTAATAACCATAAACTTTTGGTTTTGGGGTCATGCTTTTAAAGTGCAACAAGGAGTTGTTGGCCATGCTTTTGTAACTGAACACAGTCTCTAATTTCTCCTCCTTTTGGTTATCAGAATATCCAAAAAAGTTACGGTGGAGTCACTAATGTTACTGGGCAACTGCAGACATGTTGAACTTCTTTTCAAATTTCCAAAGAACAGTTCAGAATCATTACAGGTCTCCCTCGCAAATAAGAAAGATTTTGTCAATAGAATAAATATAAAACTTCACTATACTTGCAAAATTTGGGGCCATATTGATCCCCATTACTACTCACATGAACTGCAGGAAATGTGTCCTTAAAAACAAAATAGCTTAATATAAGAACATTCTTAGAGCATTCTTCCCAGAAACTATTTTTTTCTGATGATGTACTACTTTTACTGAGTGTCATAGGTTCAGAGGTTCATAGGGAGATACTAGGCTATTTGTCCTAGAGCATTTATAAGCCTAGCCAGAGTGTATTTGGCTTCTGCCTCCCTATTAGATTAGCCTACTGTGCCCCTGTAAAGTAGGTCACAGAAGGTACCCTTTTAAGATTAGTTTACTGTGCCTCTGCCTAGCAGGGACACAGAAGAGATCCCAGGGGTGAATTTGCGATTTTCCATCCACGTGTCCAGATTTTGCTTGAAGAGGGTCAGCGAGGGGCTGTGTCTAACATGAATTGGGATTCTATTCCAGAGTAAGGGGAGCCTCTGGGAAATTAATCTGTCCCTCCAGCATGTCCTATTTATTTTTGTGCTGAGGTTTAGGTCCCTGGAGCATGTGGCTCTAAGGGACTTGGATTTTTTGAGGTGGAGCATGTCCATTAATTCTGGGTTTGACATGGCTTTGTACATCAGGCATAGATTGCCTCTGATTAGGCAGTAACCAACTGAGTAGAGCTGGAGTTTCTTTAGTCGAGCTGCATAGGACATCTGTTTGTAGCCCATGATCTTCTTGGTGAGGTACTTTTGGGGTCTTTACAGTTGCTGCAGGTGTCGGGTAAGGTACATCCCAAAAGGGACATTGTATTCAATTATGGGCCTGATGAGTGATGAGTAGAGGGGCACAATGACCTCTCTTGATCTAGATGTGAACCCTTTCGTGATAAGGTGGGCTATATAGAAGGTCTTTCTAACCACTTTGGTAATGTGATTATCAAAGGAGAGATTACTATCTACGTTGGTCCCCAAATCTCTAATTACTTCTTCCGTACTTAATGGATTACCACCTATGTGGAAATTTGTGGGCACCTTGTTTTTCCCAAAGGGGATGACTGTGCACTTTTTAGCATTTAGCTTGAGGCCGTGGCTCCGACACCAAGCATCCATCTCTGTGAGACCCTTTTGGAGGATGCTTGTGTCAGCTGGAGATTTGATTATGACCCCCAGTTTGCAGTCATCTGTGAACTTTGTCAGCTGTAATCCCCCCATGTTAGCCTAAACCTCAGAGAAGTATATAAGGAACAAGAGAGGTCCCAAAACTGAGCCCTGTGGGACACCACTTGTAACTGGTTTGGATTCGGACATGGCACCTGCGATTCTGACCATGTGGGTTCTATCTCTGAGCCAGTTTGCAACCCGTCTTGTGATATAGGGGTTGATATTTAAGCTGGTAAGCTTATTTATGATGCCTGAGTGGGGTATTGTGTCAAAGGCTTTTGCAAGGTCCAGGTAGGCTGTGTGGACTATCTCGCCCTCATGTATAGCTATGGTAACTGTTTCAAAGAAATCAACTAGGTTTAAGAGGCAAGATCTGCCCTTAACAAAGCCGAATTGTGTAGGGTCCAGTGTCTGGAGGCTCCCAATGTCTTTGTTTATGAGTTCCATGATAATATGCTCCATAGCTTTACAGACCAGACTAGTCAGGCTTATGGGGCGATAGTTTCCGGAGTCCGTTGTGGCACCACCTTTGTGGAGTGGGACCACTGTTGCTGTACGCCATTCTTTGGGTACATATCCTGTAGTAAGGCTAAGTTTGAACAGTGACTTAATGTGAGGGTTCAGTTCTTCTTGGAGCTCATGTAAGACACAGACTGGGACACCGACCGGTCCCATAGATGCTGTGTTTTTTGCTTTGGAGAAGGCAGCTTTCACCTGTGCATCTGTGATGTCAGGGAGGTTACATTCAGTTGGGATAAGCATTTGCTCCATTAGGGGGGAAGGGGGGGTAGAAGTTTGCTCTGAATATGTCTGCCAGGATGTTGGATACAGTAAAAAGTTACAAATTCATTCCAAACCTGTGTCTTGTGATATAATATTGTACAGTGATAATGTATTGAGTGATCAGCAGATTGTGTTTGGTCATTAACACTTCAATTAATGTCTATTTAAAGTAAAATGAATAACCAATGACAAATAGGGTTCTGAAAAAACAATTCTTTAAGGCAAAAATCTGTGATGTTGGACAAGGGTTCATGCTTGGTGCCTTTATTAGATACAATGGGATACAAAGGGAGGAAGGGGTTCAGTGTGATTTTTATGGATTTTTGATGTGTTGAGGATAGTGCCAATTATTGGTTATCTAGTGTAAAATAATAATATATTTTCTTGGAAATTCTATCCCCAAAATATTCTCATAAGGCCAACTGTCTATTCGATAGTATGTTCTGCCAATTTCTCTTTTGTGAAATTTTTTATAAAGTCAAGAATCATTTATCATTGCAAACATGTTGCCCACGTACATTTCTGTCTCCATAGTGATTTTTTCTCCCACTATGTCTGCCTTCATCACCCATAAAATGTTATCTTTAGACATATCTAATAATGTAACCCTTTCAGTTGTATTCAAATAGTAATTTTTTGTCGACAGATTTGGGCAACAAAGACCTAATTTCTAACTCACAAGTCTTCTCTTAAGACTGGATGATTGAATGGAGGTGGTATATAACCTAGGTTTGAATGATGCATTTCTGTCTTTAACTTATTTACTATTCTTAACAAGACTCTGAAATTTAGCTTCCTACTAAATGCTGTTAAATCATTTATCAAGCCTAGCAGGCTGCTCTGCTGGTTATGTACATGTCTTTTTGTAGAACTTATGCCTAGTACTTCCTCAAGCATATTTGATAAATTAAATATTTTAAAAATAAAAAAAATAAAGCATTCCTGCCTTTCCATATTTTGTTGCTGGCATTGTCTCTGAGGTAACATCTGTCTGGCTTGATTCATTCCCACTTTGTCTTGTACAATTTTTGCCCAACAGTAATGACCATTCTCTTGATTTATCTGGAGAACATCCACTATCTACCTCCACTATTGTCTTGGTAGTTGATTCTTTTGAGCTTTGTAGCAAGGCAATTTGCTTCCATTGTTAGTGTGTGTTGATAGTTCCTCTTGCATCTTTCTGCTCATTTTCACTTTCCTGGATGAGCTTGTTTTTGCATTAGTGAATGTGCTAGGTAGCTTTAAAAATCTTCTGCAGTGCGGTGAGTGCTGAAACATATGTTGTTGATAACGCAAGTGTTAGACATCACTATCCCCAGGTTAGTTTAAGGAGGATTTTGGTTGTCAGAAAAAAAATGTTCATAGAATTAGAATCATCCAGGTCTCGCAAAAGTTCTCTTTACTTCCATTTTCCTAGAATTGCATCCTCTTTATTTTTGTCATGTATGCTTCTCTTCTAATCTGCTAGCTCAGTTTGCAAAGCTGTCGGTTACAGTTTCTATTGACTGGTGTTACTCTGTCTTTCAATTCTTTTAAAACTGAAAGCCCATCCTTTAAAAAAAGTTTCTCATAATTCTGTTCTGCTTAATGATTAATTCAACTCCATTCTGGTTTTATGTCTTTCAAAAAAAAAGAAAAAAAAAATTTCCGAGGGCTCTTTTTCAAAGCAGAAATCCATGGAAACTGTGTTGGCATTTACACTTGCTTTGAAGAAAACAATATCCCAATGTGTGCACCTATATTTTAAGGTAAGCACCTACACTTCACCTTAGTTAGTCTCATCACTGTAGCTCAGTAGCCCAACACTGATATCTGGCATGAGCTTAATAAACAAATCCTTAAAAAGATAGATAGTCTGGGAAACCTGAATGTCTGTGACCACTGTCTCAATGTTAGCTGAAGAAATGAACCTTCACCACTACAGTCTTAATTTTGACTCTCTGGGGTTTGATGGAATGTACTTTGCCTTTCCCTGTATAGTTCCCATGATTGTGTGTATACTGCTGGTGGAATGTACTTAAGGGCAAGAATTCTGTGTTTATTTTCCTCTGTTGGCAGGTTTCAAAAATTCCATGAAACTATTCTGTTAGAAATACTGGGTGAGTAAATGAGTGAAACTAAGGAAATTATTTATTTTTGAGCTGTGATACAGAATCAGAATTGCTTATACATAATATGGCCTTGCTGAGTTTAATTCTGGTGGCTGAAAAAAAATGACTATAGCTAGAAAATGGAAATCGATGTCTAAACTGACTGTGCTAGAAGTAGTGACTATAGTAACAGAGATAACAGAACTGGAAGTGAAGTGGGATCTTTAGAAAAGGGTAGCAGCAAATTACATAGGAAATCTGGGAATCATGGGAACAAGATATATATATATATATATATATATATATATATATAGAGAGAGAGAGAGAGAGAATAATATTTTGGGTGAGGGTGAGGAAAGTGGGTTAAGGGAAGGCAAGAATTGAAACAGCTATTTAATGTTTAATGGACAATAACTGTATAGATGATTATATGTGATGTTTCTTGTTTGATAGGGCGTGTTTTCATTTATATAAACGCATGCCTGCCTATGCAATAAGTGATAACACAATAAAGATTTTTCTTGTTTTTTTAAAAATAATTCTTTCTTTATTTTCTTAAATTTTAAGGGAAACTAGAACACATTTTGAAAGAGTCATGGGAATTTTTAACTAAAATTAAATTACAGTATTTTAGTGACATATATGGTTTTTCAACAATTGATGTAGTGGACCTTTTTACATGCATTCCTTATCAGACAGGTTTGGAATTATTCCATTCAGCAATAGTTGAACTTAAAAAAACTTAATGACCAGTTGATCAACTTCACTGTTGTTTTTATGGATTTGATTGTTGACTCATAATTTTATTTATTTTGAGAGTGAATATTTTTGCCAGGTGAAAGATATGGCAATAGAAGCAAGTTGTTCCCCTACCTACACTAATCTGGTTATGTATAGTTGGGAAAGGGAACACATTTTCAAATCCAATTACCACCATCACTGGCATTTGGTTTTATGCTTGTTGGGTGACACTATTATTTTGTAAGGATATTAACTCTATTTGTGATGAATTTGAGTCATATATTAATCAAACTGACTCATTTTTAATTTTTACTCATAAAAATTCTAAAGAGAGTGTTGACTACTTAGACATGACTATTTACAAAGACATCAAGAAAAAAAATTAGTTTATTTGCAAGATATACAGAAAACCCACATTTTCAGTTACTTGGATTTTTCTAGTTGTCACCCACTTTTCTTTAAGAAAAATATTTTCAAGGGACAGCTGGTTAGATTTGCATGAATGTGCTCTTATTACAATATTTTTCTCCAAGAGGTGGAAAAAGATTTTAAGATGTTTATAGACAGAAACTACCTCCTAGATTTTTTTTTACCAAAATTCAGGATGAAATGATTAATTGGGGTAAGAAATATATACCATTGCTAGATGCAGACAAAGTGGTCTCAGACAAAGAGATGTTGATTGAACAAGGGGACAACAATTTGTTCTCTAATGCACTGGTGGTCACACACAATTCTTCCTCAAAATGGGGAATAATATTGTTAGGAACAACTAGAATATTCAGAAAGTGAATGAGGAAATTTTTAACATTTTAGCCAATACACCTAGATTTGTTTTTAAGGCAAATAAGAATGTTAAACATTTATTAGAACACCCCAAAATCCATCCCACAGGTACCTGTATTAAGGGCACTAGAAAATGTGGTAATTGTGCACAATGTTCACACATTCTAGATAAAGAATGTATATACTTAGATGTGTTTCCTTAAAACATTCCCTTAGCACATGGCAACTGTGCTTCCATGTACTTTATATAGCACTGTGTGAAGAATTTTCCATTTACTACAATGGTAAAACTGAACAACATTCTAGGAAAATAATTTATGTGCATTTTTATGCTATTATAAAGCAAAACTCAAAAAATGCCTTATTCAAACACACACACAGGTGTGTACTAACTGGAAATGTAAATTTGGCCTATTGGAAGTGGTCTCACAAAATGAATGGAGTGTCTGTTGGAAAACCAGAACTGAGCACAGAGAAATGAGGTTTGGTAACAAACCAATTTGTCCTGGAACATCTTCAAAAGGGGTTAAGAAAAAAAAAGGGTGTTGCCAGGTTAACGCCTCCTTAAGTTAGTGAAGGCTGAAGTCAGGAACTAGTAACTCATTGGAGTTTCAGAATTTATACCCCTTCAGAAGATACATGCTAATGTAATACCTGTTACTCTATCAATTTTCTAATGTCATATGAGGGGGTTAGGAATAAGAGCAATATTCTAAAGGACCATCCCTATTTTGGGGGTGGGAATCCCTGCAGAGCATCCAGAGGTTGGACGTTTGGTTTCTGGCTCATTGTGAATGGAAGCATATTGCCATTAGTCGGTTGATGGTGAGAAATGCTGAGTTTATGGCAGTGGCTCAGTAGGCTGGGGGTCGCTTTTCTCTCAGGCTTTCCACTTAGGGAGGTTGCAAGGAGTGCACACATATTATCCTTGATTTTGGGGCCTTTCTTGTCATCTCTGGTGTTTGTACAGCAAAGTACCACTTGTCATTAGGTGCGTCGTGGTGCTGAAGGAGTACCAGATGCCGTTTTGGAACTAATTTATAAGATGGGCAGTTCCTTGCTCAAAGCTGGTATTGAGTGCATGTGGGTGGTGAGGTGCAGTAGGAAAGGTGGATATTATACCTTTCAACTGTACAGATTCACAGACTTTGTACTTTTGTTGGCGGTCGTTAGTGGTAAGGCAGAATTTTGTGGTTGCTTGGTTGTTAAGGAGAGTGTGTGCCAGTTTGGTGGGCTGAGAGTTTCCCACAAGAACGGTTGTCAATTTGCACATGCATGGGTGGGGTAATGGCCTTAGAGGATGATTCTTGCAGGGTCTGGGTAATAATGCTGTAAGCTTGGTTGCCATTGGGCTTATTGCTGAGTGGTGGTGAAAGGATTATATCACTTCGACAGAAGTGCACATTCAAAATGGTGGGAGGGAAAAAGAAAAAAAAAATTGTCGCAGCTTTGTTAATGGTGCAGTTGGCTGCAAGGGCAGTCCATGAATGTGCTGCATGAGCAAGGTACATTGCTAGGCACTGGTGTGAGCAGGTGGTTAAGACAGGTTTGTTGCTATACAGCTTAGATAAAGAACATGTTCACAAAAGCCCAAGCAAAGTGACAGTACTCCTGAGGTGAGATCAAGTCAATAAGGTATCTAAAGTGGGAACAGAACAGGATAAATCAGGAGATAGTCAGGGTAAGTGAATGTCATTGATAGACAGGAGGCAAACAAGGGAAAAGATAATGAAATCGTAGGAAATCAGCCAGTACATCACATTTTACTACTTCTGCAAGGTGGAGAAAGCACAAGATGAGTGATCGTGGAAAAGTGTTGTTATCTTACTCTGTAAGACATGATAGATGATGTCAAGTCAACATACAAGTCAATGTACAGACTAGGAAGGTAACTGTAAATTGGGATTATGTCTCATTCTGGGGCAGCATTTATTATCTTCCAAGAAATTCTCACCATTCCACCTGAGCAACTGGTTTATAAGATTGGGTTAGGTAAGTTAGTGATGAGGAGAATAGACAGCTGAAGGCCTTGTCATTGTTTTCTGGTTGCTGCAGTGTGTGGAGGGTGCATTTTGGTTTCTGACTTTGTGTTTGACTGTGGTGGATACTGAATGCTTTGTCCATTTATAAAACCGCAAACTTCTTTCCGCGGGCTTTATGCTTGGAGTGTGAGGCTTGCTTGAGGTAGCATGGTAGTCTACATGTGAACGGACAGGGTAGTGAGGATGTGGGGCTACTTAAAATGTTGTTTGCTAGTGGTCACTGTATGTCCACCATACCTTTGCGGTACACATTTTCGCAGAATGTCAGATTTTGCCTAATATTTTGGGTGTTCCTCCTAAAACAGCTACTTTTCTGGCAAACAGACAACTCCACAAGGGTTTTATGAAACTACATATAACTGCATGATAGTCATGTGCAAGCTGCAACAGTTATAATACCTATCATGTTACTTGAGTAATTTGTCTTAAAAACATCTAGTATCAAGGACTTATGTCACACATTGCTGCCTACTATAAATCAATGTGTGTGATATACTTTTAAGAAGCTTTCCAGTCAGCAGGCACATGCATATAAGTACTGAGCACGTGTAAGCAAGAGTGCCATTTTGTAGTGAGCAGTCAATATGTAAGCATGCAGGTGTCTGTCAGTTAATTTAAGTTCAATGCTCCTGGTATCCATACTCATGTGTTTGTATCTAATAAGTACTTAAACAAACACCCAAACCTCATTGTCTTATTCAAATATACAAGACGAGCGACACCTACCTCTTTGATTTGACATTTCTTTTCAGTAGATGGAATGTGTTGTATTAGGAGTTAGTTGGATTTCCTCATTTATCCCTGCTGGATTCACTGTTATACAATATTGTATTTTATAGCTTAGCCATAGCATATGCAGAGCCCTGTCTCTTGGCACATATGTATCTAATGAATCACTAGATTGTTATAGTAAATTTTTCATGGAAAGGCTGGTGCATTACTTGACATACGAGATTATGATATCACTAGTTAGAATGGCTGCAAAAGTACATCAGCAGTTCAGGAGCGCACTGGTTGGGAGGGCATTAGTTAACATCAGTTGTAATTTTTTTTTTCTCCAGGTTGGCAGTCTGTTGGGTTGTGTTTTATCTGGATTCTGGGTGGGTTAGTGTGCCTCCTTTAGAGATGGAAGGTAGAGAACTAGGCTACTGGTTTTACAATATAAGCTACCTTGGCTTATACAGTGTGCTATTTGATGTGGTCTGGTATCGCAATGGTTATCCAGGTTGTGGATATTGATAGGTCCCTTCATGTGTGGGGTTTAGTTCAACATACTCAACTGGTAGTTAAATTTATATTGGGTATTTGATAGGGTCATTGGAAGCAAAGCCCCAGTTATGGTTGCCTTGGCGTAGAGGTGTGTGACGGTGGTACATTCCTTCCTGGGATGGTAGGAAGTTATCTTTGAAGATGTTTTGGTGTGTGAGTTATATATTTTAAATGATTTGTATGTCTTTTTCTTTCTTGCAGATGGGAGTTTTGGAATGCTGCTGCTATAAGTTGGAATAGGTGGGTATAAGGTGGAGCATTCTGTTTACATATTAGACGGTTTACTTTGTCCTTTTCTTTGTAGATGGTGGTGTGCCGAGTACCAGTTGTGGCGATATGCAGTGAATTCGCAGATGAGGAAAGCAGTGGCAAGCAAGGAGGTTACACATTGGGAGCACAAAGGGGCAGCACTTAATGACAGAAATTGCAGAGGTGTGGAATTGGATGGGCTAAGGTCGGCAACCTGTAGGAAGAGGATTTGGAGTGATGGAGCCAATTTCAATGGATATCCCAGTCATTTGGGTAGTGCATAAGCAGGTCACAGATGGGAGACCAGTGGTCAGTGCCTTGATGAAATGGTATGAAAGGTAATGGATTTCTTGCATGGATATTGATTGTTGGTAATGCTACACAATGGGGTTGTAGAGGGAAGTATGTTTGAGGAAAGGTGACAGGGGGTTTGTTTATTGGAGGTTTGAGGTTTACAGACAAGGCAGAATCACAACAGTCATAGGAGCATAGGAAGCTATGGGGTTAATGATGTAGGGTCTGGTAGGTAGCCAAGGTCAATTTTATTTCCACATACTGCTTCTATTGTCTTTCTTGGGACAGGGGTAGAACCTTAGGGTGAGTTTAGTCACCCATCCAGTTGTTTGGTAGTGGGATAAGGAGGTATTTGTTGTTATTGTATATACAAGGCAGGCAGTGTTTTGTTTCAAACATGGGTTTTGGGGAGTTAGGCTTTTCTGAAGTTGCATGGCAGCTAGTTTAAGGTGGTTACTTTGGTAGGGGTTAATAAGTTGGTGTGTTTCACCATGGAGGTTACCTTGGGGGTATTTCACCGGAATGTTCTTTGGGAAGATGGATAGTGTTGGTCATGGAATTTGGAATTTTGTTGACAGATTCGGTAGTTTTATCTTTGATAGGAGAGGTTTTGGTAAAGGGGGTGTTGTCTTAGTCAGCATTAACAGGTTGCGTTGAATAAGTGGATCAGGATGGTGAGCTGGGTGGTTCTTTGTGCATATGAGGAACTGGCTTTGAGTAACAGCAGTTTTACAAGAGGTAGGGTTGGATTATTTTCCCACATTTTGGAGGGTGAGGGCTAGTCACTGGCTTGGTGTGGCTGGGGCTAGTAGTCATTTCAGGTCGGGGTACATTGTGTTTGGTTAGTTTTTGTTGGCTGGTTTTCTGGTTTGTGGTGCATTTGGGGTCGGACTGGTAAAGGCTTTGTATGGTGGTGTAAGCAGCTTGTCTACATGGGCTGTTTTGGTTTCATAGTGCTGGTATGACATGGTGGGTTTGTGACAGGATTCTAAGGTACTTTACAGATGATGGGTACACCGAATGATGTTTGGCTTGATTCTTCCCTTTATGGGAAGTAGTGGGTTGAAGAATTTGAGTTGAAGAGAGGGGGAACAGCCTGGTCAGGCTGGTTGGTGGAGAAGAGGGACAGGCTTGCCCTCTTCTGTTCCCCCTCTGGTGTGTGGAGGTTTATTGGTTTTGTGAAAGGAAATGAGCAGCTGGCAGAAGTTTGCTGAATAGGTAAGCAAACAGAGGTAAGGATGCTGCTTATCTGGTTGGTAATTTGAATGGTTTATGAAGTGAGATGGGACGCTGCTTCATAAGTAAAAGTAAGCAAGCAAAGGTTTGGATGCTGCTTACTGGACAGGGTGAACAGGTACTTTGTCCTGATTAATATTACAAGAAGGTTTATAAGTAAAGTAAGCGAGCAAAGGTATGGACACTGATTACTGGGCAGGTACTCTGCCCTAATTAACATTACAAGGATGTTTATGCTGTGTTTAGAATCAACTCTACTATGTCCAGTTGTAAATAAAATTGGTAAGCAGTTATGGAAGTTTAATAAAGGTCATCAAATGTCATTTGGTGTGATGTGTTTATTGAAGGGGACTGGGACAATTCATCTGGCAGCTCAGATTGAATGCATTGAATAATCAGGGCTTAAATTAATATGTTTCAATTGTCCCTATACTCAAATCTAAAGCTGAGAGATTATGATGAATTTTTAAATATATTTAGACAATTTTTAAATAAGCATTGTTATTTATATATTATTTTAAGAAAACGGTACTTACGTATTATCGCAACCAGATTTTTGCGGTTGCAAAATTCGCCTAGTTCAAGTGAAATGAGGCCATGAAAAACTGTGAGGTGTTGATCAAAGTACTTAGTGCTAACTAAAAACGTTTGGATTAGCTTCAGCAAGACAAAACTATTAAAATGTTGTCTTCCAGATTTCCTTGCATTACAACCGCATAGGTGAATTGTAATGGGTGCTATCGTATAAGTACTAATTTCTCCAGTTTGTAAAAAGGGTAAAAGAACAAGCTTCACATCATGTCCTTGTACTGTGCGGATCAGAATTCAAAAATGTGATTTAATATTAAGAAAAGTCAGAGCAGAAGGGATGAATGACTTTACAATGAGCTACTGTTTCATGGATTCCATATTTACCAGCCTTTTATATTTTTTTAAGCATGTCTGTGCCTGCATTACCTTGAATGCACTTGGGCACACTGATACCTCTCGAGTGTCCAGATATCTGCCTCATACGTTTAAAGTACAAAACGCAAGTTGTAGTTGTGTGGTTTCCAACTCATCATTGAATCTTAATGTCAGTAAATAACAGTGTTCATTTCTTTTCAAACAGGAAGAATGATGGGCAGCTTTGGAAGCTGCTTGTGAGAACAGGCATTCACAGCAGCGTTATACCGTATAGGATTCCAGTGTGTAACTGCTGATAGAAACTAGCTGTGTATGTGCACAGCTTAGTGTTCTGCTCCTGATACTTAACCACTGTAATGTGAAATAGAAAAAAATTGGAAAATCAATTCTGAGTCGTACATGCACTCGTTTCACTTAAGTATCTGAATTTCATGACCGCAAGAATCTGGTTGCGATAATACATAAGTACCAAGAAAACAACCCCTTGATTGTGTTTTCTACACACACACATACACACACACATACACATGCACATACACACACACACACACACACACACATATATATATATATATATATATATATATATATATATATATATATATATATATAATTTTTTTTTTACACTGTGTAGATAGTATTGATACACATTGAATTAATTTTCTTGACTACCATTGGATATTTTACTTCATGTGATTAGTCTAACAAGCTACTTAAACTGGTACAAATGTACAGAATAAGGTTTTGATGAAGCCCTACTGGTTTTTAGGGACAAAAACATAACCATTTTTTACTTTTAGTTTATATCTATTAAACTTCAAATTTGTATGTTTGGGAACTGAGTTTGAATTATTACTTGGATACCCATTACATTTACAAGACACTACGTGATCCTTTTGGTTTTCTTGTTTACGTTTCTTGTTAAAAAAAAAAAAAAAAAGAATTCTGTCTTTATTTTCCTCAATTATAAGGGAAGCCTCTTGAACAGCGATAATACAAATAAATCGACATATGAAATGTTGCTGGACTCTACACAGATACTGTAAAGCAAAATAAAAAGATGTTTTTTTGAAGAGATACTTTGATAAAAATAAGAAAATGGTACACAAGTAATAGTAGTAGTAGTAAGCACTTTTGTCTATCAATACTGTCACAAGGAGTAAGGGTGCCCCAGGCTACTACAATCAGTTGCAATGAATCTTAAAAACTTTCTTAAGGACACTGATTGGCTCCCATGGGCTATTTGTTTATTTATTTATTTTACATTTGTTTATTGGGAAAGTCTGACTGGGATAAATACCTGTTTTCAGTGGAGGCCCAGGGAGAAAATATCCACATTAACAAAAACAATAAAAATATATTACATTAAAGTATATAAGGTTACATGACTTAATATAGTTTCATAGGTTTTTGGGTTTATGGGCACTTATTAGGCTACTGATCTGTGAGGTTGTTAAAAAGTCTTGCCTTATATATAGCATACAAATAACCCAGAAGCAGGCATAACAAGGATATGTAGGGGTATTTACTTGCTAATACTATTCATGTGGGACATGAGTGATAAACCGGAAATGAATTAATGGTTTCCCATCCATTCATCCAAATTACATTTGAAGAGAGAAAAAGAAGCACTTAGCTTCATGTGGAGTAGAAGATGGTTACATAAGATGGGCATTCTTTGTGATACTTACCTACCCCTCCAACATGTTCTGTTCATGTTGTAAAAGAGAACGAGATCCCTTGAGGTGGTGTACATGCTACCACTGGAACAGACAATGTGTAGTATGTCTGGTGGGATAGCGACTGCTGAGGCACTATAAATGAGGCAGAAGTCTTGTCTTAGTATTCTCTATGTTACTGAGAAGAAGGCACAGAATTGAGATGGGGTGCATAGTTTTTGTGATTCAAGCCTTTTTTTTTCAGTGAAAAGGAATTGTGGTTGCAGCACCTGTGACAAGTGTTTGGACAGGTACCTATCAGATAGGGCATTATACTCAATTTGATGAGAGTCAAGTACAGCAGAATTAATACATCCTTGAATTAGGATTCTAATTACTTAGATATACACTGTGTGATGAAGAAGGATTCCCTTACAATAGCTGATACATGATGAGCAAAGGGCAATTCATTGATGACATAGGTTACCAAATCCCCGACTACTGGATTAATTTTAAGGAATGTGTTGTCAATGTGATATTTACACTGAAGTAAGGCTTGTCATTTATTTTTAGACCATGATGAAAGGCCTTCTTGGAGGATTTTGGTGTTGTCTGGAGAGTTTGTGATGGCATCAAGTTTACAGTCATGTGCAAACTTGGTCAGTTATAAACCCATTATTGTTTTCACATCTGAGAAGTAAATGCCAGCCAGGAGTTGTGCAAGGACTGAGCATTGGGGTACATCGGAAGCTGACAGGTATTTATGGGGAGGTAGTGCCACCTACCCTTATTTCAATTTGAATCAATTGCAATGCTTCTTAAATGCTTATTCAGGTATATTGATTGGATGTCCTGAATCACATGACTTAACATTTAAAGACTGTCATTTAACACTTACTGACATATTAAGACCAAAAATGTGTTGCATTTAGACGGATTTGCAATTTATGTTCAAAATACTCCAGATATTCCTCTCTATCTCCTCCTCTAACGTAGTTATTAGCATGATCCAGAAAACACTAAATATATATATATATATATATTTAAAAAAAACTAATACACTTTTCAAAATGCAATTTTTTCCACATAAAAATGATTGCAGGATGAACACATGGCTAAGTAAACCACAAATTCAGATTACAAGTAAACAGATGATAGATTTAGCCCTTAGCACATTGGCCACCAATTTTGCAAGTATAGTCATGGCCTAATGAAACTCATCTTTTGTATACCAGGCATGATTATCAGTTTGCAAAGTTTTATGAGAAACCACTAAAATAGTGAAAAATACCAATTGCAGAAGCTTAAAGTCCAAGAATTATTTAATAAAACTGCAGTGCCTCGGCCAACAAGCCTTTCACAGAGTTAACATTAAAATGACACAAAACTTCACTTAAAAAGCAAAATATGACATCATTAATCAAATAAATAAAACAATTAACAATAAAATAATTTAATTTACAATTAATGTAAAAGAGCCTTCCACTCAATTTCTTTGTTTAAACCCTGAGGCACCAAAGTGCCAAACTTTAAAATGCAAACTGCTTCCTTATATAATAGTAAGACATCATCCTTGGCTAAAACTTGTTGGAAAATGCAAACTTGTAAGCTAGTGTGTGACCTCAAATGGGTTACTTCAAAATGTGAAGCCGCAGGGCTATCTGTATTTTGGTTTCTTATGTCTTTAATATGCTCTTGCATTCTAACCATTCTTTACATCAACAACTATCCAAAAAAAACCTTCTTCACAAGTAATCAACTCAATATTTCTTAAAAAATGAAAAGAGTCTCTTATATAAGTGTTCAAACCAGTCGCATACGTTAGCAAATATCTATACTAAACACCCAACCAAGTAACACAAACTGAGAAATCACAAAGCAGGCTGGTGTTACAAGAAACAAGGATAAAATTTATTCTTAAGCACTTTTGTCACAGATTACAGTTGACTTCTTCAGAAAAAACAGAGTGCCTCCACCCCACTCCTTAAATACGTATTACAAACACATTCCAAACCAATTTGTAAAAAACACCATAGGCATTTAAAGGTACAGACTCCCTGTTTGCTCCACAATTATGCATGCAAGATAAAAACAAACTAACTATAAAACAGGATTCAACATGTACTTTAAACTTAGTATTTTGACAAAAAATCATAAAGTGAACAACTGAATAAAAAACAACAATTAGATGAAAAAATCAACAATTCGATAAAAAAAAAATCAGCTTTTAACCTCAAAAAGCTTGTTATTGAAACCATTTCATTCAACCCTGGAACAATATTGACCCTTAATTGTCATAACAGTTCTTTGTACTCAAGCCAGCCACCCAGGTCACAATTTTAAATTTTAAATTCACAGTTTTTGAACAGCTATAGATTACTGGCTTGAAAACAAAGAACTGTTATGGCAATTAAGGGTCAATGCCAATATTGTTCCAGTGTTGAATTAAATGGTTTACATAACCAGCTTTTTGAGGTAAAAAGCTGATTTTTTTTATCTAATTGTTGATTTTTTATTCAATTGTTCACTTTATGATTTTTGTCAAAATACTAAGTTTAAAGTACATGTTGAGTCATGCTTTATAGTTAGTTTGTTTTTTATCTTGCATGTATAATTGTGGAGCAAACAGATACTTTTAAATGCCTATGGTGTTTTTTACAAATTGGTTTGGAATGTGTTTGTAATGAGTATTAAAGGAGTGGGGTGGAGGCACTCTGTTTTTTCTGAAGAAGTCAACTGTAATCTGTGACAAAAGCGCTTAAGAATAAATGTTATCCTTGTTTCTTGTAACACCAGCCTGCTTTGCGATTTCTCAGTTTAAGTTAGCAAATATGTGTGAAGAAATGAACCCATATTATGCAAAAAGTAATTATCAGCTGCCACAATTGGCCTCCCAGGAGGAGGAAAAACATGTTTGCGAATTTTTGGTAAGCAGTAGAATTTTGCTAAACAACTACCTTCCACTTTAAATTTAACTTCCACAGCTTGCTTAGAAAAATAACCAAGTCTGTAACCCTTGTGCATCAATTCTTTAAAACTTCCCATAGCTACACAGTATTCATGTTCACTAACCACATGATACACATTACTATCAGACAGATGATCCATACACATTTTAAAGTATTGCATCTGATGTAATACAACAATTTTGTGACCCTTATAAAGAACGTTTAATAACAATATCCCTCCTTGACCTCAAGCATTGTAATGCTTCCCATTCTGCCTTAGTTAGATTGTAGCATACTTTAGCCTTTTCTTTATAAAAAAGTAGTCAGGCTAACCTCAAAGACATAATTGACCATAGATGAAAACTGTTGGGTAATACTATTACAGAAAGGGGGGATAACATTACTACTACATTAGAGGTATTTAAAAGTCAGTAAGCAATAACATCATCATATGAATCCAATGATGAGTTACATGAAAAATAAAAGTCACATTCCCCATCATCTCCATCTGACTCAGTAAAAGACACACCCTCAGAAACAGGCTTAGTGTTCCCAAAATAAATAATCTAGCAGATGTCATTTTCTAAACAGTTTAAACAATTCAGTTTTACAAACATGAATATGTGGCAAATAAGTGGGAATGAATTTTAACCCATGTTGTAATACTGACAATTCAGTTAAAGATAAAGAATTACCCAACACATTTACAACCAAATGATCACAGTTAGTGACATCAGTAGATTTAATAACATTGCAAATGTTAACATAGTCAATATCTTCTTTACTCACTGTTATAGGAATGTCCTTCCTTATTGCTCTGAAAATGTTCTTGTTTCTGATTGTTGTTATTTGTACCAGGTCTGTTGTAGTTCTGAAAGTGGATCTTGGAGATCCCTCTCTAACTTGTGAATTTTCCTCTAGATGATGTCACCAGAATTCTCCTCAAGTGAAGCATTCATAGACTGTAACAACTGCTCAAACCGGTCCGCACCAACTTGTGCAGAGAGAGTAGAACAGGCGGTAGAAATTTCTTCCCTTAATTTCCGTTGTTTCAAAACATCTCTATCAAGCAAATTTTGGATCCATTCTTTTACACATTGATGAGCAGACACCACCCATCTGGTTTCAAATTGTTTATCAGCAGCATCAGTGAGGTCAAAGGGGGTAGTGGGACTTTTAACAAAACAGAGACCCCTTTGAGTAATATCAAGATCTAGGTACCTTTTAAGGACCAAAATATTATAATAAATCGCATTTTCTTTGTTGAGCAACCTCTACAAAGAATCAATATTATTGCGAACATCAGTGGAAAAATTATTACCAACCATAAATTCACCAATGTTTTGGAAGGGATTAGCACTTCTCTTTGATCTACCTTCTTTAAAAAACCTTTCCCAGGATATAGAAGGTTCTGTATGTTGAGCACCTACCAGCACTGCACCCATTTGTAAATTATTTTTCAATAAAGATTGAGTGGTAGACTGTGCAGAATCCATCTTGTCATCTTGAAAAAGATGAGCCAACTGCAGAAATGAATCAATAGCCACAAATAACTACACAACAAAACAAGACAAATGTAGAAAAAACACTAAACTAATGAAAAACACCAAATGCAGAAGCTTAAAGTCCATGAATTATTTAATAAAACTCCAGTGCCTCAGCCAAAAAGCCTTTCACAGATTTAACATCAAAATAACACAAAAACTTCACTTAAATAGCAAAATATCACATCATTATTCAATTAAATAAAACAATTAAGAATAAAATAATTTAATTTACAATTAATGTAAAAGAGCCTTCCACTCAATTTCTTTGTTAAAACCATGAGGCACCAAAGTGCCAAACTTTAAAATACAAACTGCTTCCTTATATAACAGTTTATTTTTAAGTAAGACATCATCCTGGCAAAAATTTGTTCCAAAATGCAAACTTTTAAGCTAATGTGTGACCCCAAAGTTTTATGATGCTTATTTTATTGATGATATTTTTCTTATTTGAGGAGGGGACTTATAAAGATTTAGAACTTAGTCTTGAAAATTTAAATAGAAGTGAAGAGTTTCTAGAGTTTTCCAGTAACATTAGTGGTTCTACATTACCTTTTTTGAATGCATTGATAATCAAGACTGAGGAAAATTTCATCATTGTGAACAGTTACCAAAATTTGACCAGCAACTCCTTGTTGCATTGCAACAATATGCACCCTAAATCTGAAAGGATTGGGGTTATTAAAACAATGTTTATTTGTATAAAAAGTTTAATGAGTCAAACCAGCAGTATAATATCAGTAGAGGAACATCTCTCACAGACATGTTTATATTGTGGAACCCTGAATCTCAGTTTATGGCAGGTCAGTCAGAATTGTTAGCACCTGTACAGCATGACAGCGAATCATGTCTTTGGAATTCAGCTTTGTGTTTAACACATGATTTAGGTACACCTACTACATAATTAATAACTGGACAGTGACACATGATAATGATGTAATATTAAGCATAGTGGGAAGTGAACCTAAATCCACCCAAATAACCTAACAAAAGAATTTGTAACATGAAGAATAATTTGAAAAATGTCAACATAATAGAAAAATAAGTTTTTAATAAAAAACACACTTTTAAATGTCAAAACTGCTTTGTTTGTAACTTTATCAATGATAGGCCCAATACATTTAGTGCAAACACCTATAGAACATACACTCTGCCTATTCTATTCACTTGTAGCTCTGAATCTGTGATTACTTGGCCATATTTTCATACTGCACCCATTTATATGTCAGAAAGTCTTTGCAAAGGCTTAGTGATAGAAAACTGGAGCATGTTAGAGCTATCAAAAATAAAGACAGTTGTAATGCTTTGTTTAAACACTCTCAAAACTATACCAATTAAAGATATATATTTTAGTGTCTCAGACCATGGTATTACCTATGTTAAAGGAAAAAACAGAGAGGAATATCTGGAGTATCTTGAATATAAATGACAAAGCCTCCAAAATACAATGTGCTTTTGGTCTTAATATGTCTGTGAATTTTAAATATATATATATATATCTATATATATATATATATACATATATATATATATATATATATATATATATATATATATATATATATATATATATATATATATATATATATATATATATATATATATATTTGAAGAGGCTGATAACCTTTTTGACTTGTTTTGTTCCTGTTCATCTCAGTTACTGGTGTGTGGCCCATCTTAAGTGATCCAGGATATTCAATCAATGTACTCAAGTAAGTTTTTAAGAAACAGTGCAATTGATTCCAGTAGTCTGATTACTGTCCATCCTTCTAGATGTATTGGGATATGAAAGAGCTTCTACTTTTGTACCATTTTATTATTTTATTAAGTATTTCAAGAAATCATTTCAGTCCACATTTTCCAATATTGTTTTGGTGGCACCATTAAACATTATTGTTCTGGGAATTTACTAAGTTCCTCCCATTGTGTAGTCATCTGCTTTTCAGTGTCCATTCCTTTCACTTATTTATAGGTTCCCTCTTTCTATAATTATTTTTTCTCCCTCTATATTCTTAACTTCTGCCTCCTTGACTGTGCCATTCAGCATAAATGCTTCTTTCTAGCTTGTTCAATCCCTTATTTATCCAACAGTAACTTTTCAGTCACTTAAAACAACCACACATCATCCTCCCATTACCTTAGATCTCTCCGTTGTCTGCCTCTGCTTCTTCTTTTTCTGTTTTTGTGCCTAAATATCTCTTGGAAGATGATTATCAGTTTCCTCTTCCTTTTCTGTAATTTGTTCCTTTGTTTTTTCTCCATCATTTTGCATTTTTGTGTATCTCTTTGTAGTTGCCATTTGAAGTGTTTATTTTCTGTTCATCTTAGTTACTGGCATGTAACCAATTTTTACATTCTAGTCTCATCTTCTCCTCTGCAGGGTGCTTCTGACATTACCGGGCCTCCCAGTGTCTCTGCATCACCTCTCCTACATCTATGGTCATTTTCCCAGTCCATGTCTTGCAGATGATTTTTACTTTTTGTATTGTTTACATGTCTGTGTTAACCTTTGATAAATCTTTTGAATATTCTCCAGATTGTGTAGCCTAAGCAGTCCACCTTCACTTTGTACTTCCAGAATTGCAGGAAATGTCAACCTGCAGCTGTTCCATTTACTCTAGCTTCATGTAATATATCCAGCATAGCACTTCTCCTACAGAGTGTGCCTGAGTAATAATCAACAGCTTTGGGAACAATCCTGCAAATAGTGCAATAGTATAGTTTGCTCATCTTAATTTTTTTAGCAAAGGCTTAGAGATGTATCAGACCACATCTAGGTCTGTTTCCTGCTGTCAAATGTTGTGATGCCACTCTTTATATCCTCAATATTACGGACTTTTGATTTTATACTATTATGAACCTCTCCTGTAACAGCTGCATTAGAAACAGCTCCATTTCACAGCTGTCTGCTGTGTTTTGTATTCCAGTTATTCTGATGCTACTCTTTCTTGAGTGATTTCAATATCATCCATCTTTTCTCCTTGCCTTTTTATTATATCTTTTAGTTCTTGTATTCTGCGAGCCTGTTCCTTCAGCTCAGCTTTAATTGCTGCTTTATCTTCTCCAAATGTTGTACCTTTTTGTAGCCTTTCCTCTTCAGTTTGTTGTCCTAGTTTTCAAATAAAATGCACAATTGCTCCTCCTTATAAGTAGCTTTAAAAGCAGCCACTTGGTCCTCCTTTTGTCTAGCTCACTCATCTTTTTTCTAGGTTGTTCTTCTATCACTGGAAACACAGTTACATCCAAATGTTTTAGTTGTTGTCCAGTGTTTTGGGCATAACATCCACTCTTCTGAATTTATTTTGCCAACAGATTTTTAGTACAGTTTTTCTTTAATCTGTGGCAAATACCAAAGGCTAATTCACCAAACCAGAATGCAGGGCAGGTGAACAGTGTTTTCTGTTTACTTGCTGATTGGTATAGAATTTTATAGCAATAACCCAAGCCTGGGTGTGGGTAATGCGGGATTTACCCACGGTTGCCATGGTTTGGTCCCGAGGGCGAAGCTCGAGAGACCAAACAAAGACAACCGTGGGTAAATCCCGCATTGCCCACACCCAGAAGTGGGTTATTGCTATTATACTATGACATTATTTAAGAAAAGAAATAATTACTTTTCTTAAATAATGGCATTGTATAATGCCTCTTTGCTGCCCTTCCGCAGCTGGCTGGTATCCACAGCAGTTCTGATGTACTTCCGCATGCCTACGCAGTACATCAGAGCTGTGGCCAAAAGCAATGGAGAAAGCAAGATCTCCGTTGCTTTTTACTGTTTCTCTATGTTAAATGGGTTTAACATAGCGAGACAGTTTTAAAATAAGCAATGGAGATGTCCGTTGCTTATTTTAAAGCTGTCTCGCTATGTTAAACCCATTTAACATAGCAAGACAGGTTTAAAAAAAAAGCAACGGAGAAAGCAAGATCTCCGTTGCTTTTTACACACTGTGTCGCTATGTTAAAAGAGTTTAACTTAGCGAGACAGCTTCAAAAAAAGCAATGGAGATCTCAGTTGCTTTTTTTAAACCTGTGTCGCTATGTTAAACTCTTTTAACATATCGAGACAGTGTTTTCAAACAGACTTATACTAATGGAAAAAGTCCGGGCGACCGGACCTTTTCCCGTTAGTATAAGTCGATTTACATTGTGCACGCTGGCCAATCAGTGTGCACGTTTTGGAATATTAATGGGGGGTCATGGTATAATAAGGTTGTATTCAATTGGTGGTGTGCATGGGCTTGCATCTCCCAGCACGTTTTGCAAAAATGCCATAGTCATGGCACAGTGATATAAATGTTGCTGCTAAAAGATGGTTTTCAGACAGTGTCTAATTAAAATATTAAATCCAAAAGTAAGGCAAGTACTACCATGCTGTATATGAAGCAACTTCACTTTATTAAAACAATAAAAGAAGTATCATAAGTGCTTTTGAGTAAATCCCTTCATCAGATGATAAAACACTAGTAAAAATATAGTATATAGTATAGTACAACACAGCCAGTCATAATCAATAGTTTACTCTCCTTTTTGCTAGAGCTGGTTATATAGGGACAACATAATTTAATCTTGGGGCTTTGTCAGCTCCCAGCTAAGAATCCATTGCATCTCTTTGTATTCAGTTTCATTATACAAGTCACCCATTCTTTGACTTTTGTTTATAACACATATAACCATGAAGGAGGATGTGAGGAGGATAGGGGATATGATTATGAGACAGAGTTTCTTCCTAGGAGATCAGAAAGAATACGCAACCAGCGTAATTCTAACAATGATAACCATTTTTCCCCGGCTCACTACCCTCACAGGGGGAGGGGGAGGGGGGGCTACTACAGGAACTTGCATTAGAATCAACCTCCACAGTGGCTATAAGAACATCAGGAATACCATCAGTGTACAATCAAGATAGCAGTCATGTGTATACTAGAGAAGGTTATTCTATTTACAATTTCAGCAGTTTGGTTATTACAGATACTTTTTTTGATCTCTTTACTAAAGGGTTTAAATATATACCCCGGAGAAACAGTAATATTACTAATGTTCTCATGGAGCTGAAACTTTTCATTAGAAAGCTTAACTTAGAGAACTTGTTAGGGTCTAGCAACCAGGCACATCCTACCTCCCTCCAGAGGCCCAGTACATATAATCCACCCCTACACCCACAGCTCAGAAATTTAGAGAACAGGCTAGAATTGAAAATCAGACAGAATTTTAGAAATAATGGTTTTCAATTCAATCTGACTACACAAGAAAGATCTTTGTTACATGAACTAGGGCACAATCCTAATATTAGGGTAATGGAGCCAGACAAGGGGGGAGGTACAGTCATTATGGATAAGATCATATATGATGGCAAAATGCATGCTCTTTTGAACAATGATTCTCGGTATACTGCTGTATCCCTTAATGAGATTAACATTGCCAACATGAAAATTAATATAGCCATCAAAGATCTCTTTGATCAAAATGTCATCGATTATAGTACCTATACTTATTTGGACAATTCTTACCCTAGAGTGCCTCCTATTTTCGGGGTACCTAAGGTACATAAGGACAAGTATGACCCCCCTCTTAGACCTATTGTAGCAGTACAGGGTTCAAAAATTTCACCTCTTTCTAAATTTATTGATTGGAAGTTCAAGAACCTCTGGCCTAAGGCTAATTATTTACTGAAAGACTCTTGGGAATTCTTAAAGAAAGTCACTCCCAATCTACTAGTTCCTAATTTAAAATTTTTAACTATAGATGTAGTGGATTTGTTTTCCGTTATACCACATGAAACTGGACTTACATGGCTGGAGGAAGCTCTAACATCTTGCCCCAAGGCCAACGCCAATGACATTTTTCTCATTTTGGAATGAATGGAATTGGTCTTAAATAATAATTTTTTATATTTTTCAGGAGAATATTACAAACAAATTACGGGGGTAGCAATGGGGGCCAATTGCGCCCCCACATATGCTGATATCATTTTATCTGTCTGGGAAAATAAATATGTATTCAATTGTGAATTCAAGGAATACTGGGTGGCCTACTATAGATTCCTGGATGACATTTGTATTTTCTGGACAGGTTCTGATGATACCATTTCTCAATTTATGGAATACCTGGCCTCTACCACTTCTTTTTTAACATTTACACATCAAGTACAGGAAGGAAGTGTAGAATTCTTAGATGTTTCCCTTAATATTGAATCAGGAAAATTTATATCTAATATTTACAGGAAACCTACCTTTTCTAATAGTTATATACATTTTAATAGCAGCCATCCACTATATCAAAAGAGAGGTATAGTGAAAGGACAACTAGTTAGATTATCACGCATGACATCAGAGGAAGATGATTACAAATTAGAAAGTCACAAGTTACTTCAGATGTTTCAAGAAAGGGGCTACCCTTATGAATTTATTTCCCATATCAAGGAGGAGGTGGATTTGGATAGAGGTGGTCGGTACAAGCCCCTTCTGGGCTTAGGGGATATCTCTAGTATTACTGACATTATTGAATCTATACCTGATTTCAACAAAGCCTTTATTACCGAGTAGAGTGCTAACTCGGGAGTTATTAGGAATATCATACAAAGTGAATGGGATAACTTTAAAGATATTACAGATTTGGAAAATCTCAGCAACAAAAGAGTTAGGACTGTATTCAAGAGAGGTAGAAATATAAAAAATCTCTTGGAACAGAACCATCGATTATATAATAATTCTAACAAACGTACAGATACCTATAGATGTGGTTCTTGTACGCAATGTCAGTATATAGTACATCATGATGAACTTTTTCTTGCAGCCAGAAACAAACTTATTAAGTTCACTAGGTTTTCTAACTGCAATAGTCAGGGGGTGGTTTATTTGGCCATTTGTTTGACATGCCCTGCTTTCTACGTGGGCAAAACGGAACGTACACTTAAGAGACGGATATATGAGCACACTTATGAGATACAAAAACACAATTTGAAGAATGCTCTTTACAGACACCTTATGGCATGCCCCACAACTAGGTATCAGTTTTTTGTATTGGAAACTATAGTCAAGGATCACAGGGGTGGACCTTGGGAAATCAAATTAGGATACAGAGAAACTTATTGGCAGATATTGTTGGAATCTTACATGGTGCCAGGCTTAAATGAACATATATCAATTAAACCATTGTTAAAGTTAAAAGCCTGTTGTATATAACGAGGCTTCATAACTAATTTTATTTTTATTTTAAACAACAATGCAATATATTTTATCTATAAATATTTTCATATTTATGGTTTTATCATATTGTATTAATTCATTCTCTATTTTTAGAGTTTTTATTATATTGAAATTCATGTTCATTTTTATACACATGCGGGTATTGCTTCTTTAAAACAATTTTATTAATTCAATGATAATTGAATGATTGGTACTTAGATTATGTATAAAAGTCTTTGAGATTTTTCACTTGATTGTATCTGAGGAAGTCACAGTGGTGACGAAAACGCATCTATTTTGGAATTTGCCTTTGTTTATTTGCTTCGTTGACAATAAAGCTGCTTTGGACATTTTTTGGATATTCATTGGTGGCCTGTTTCCTCTGCACACTGTTTTTTTGTGGCACATATAACCATGAAGGCAAATACATGATCACTATGCAATTCTATATGCTTGTACAGCGCATTGTGTTCTTTTCTTAACCTTATATCTGATAGATGCTTAAAAAGTCTATCTTTAAGTCTGCAATTTGTTTTTTCTACATATTATGCAGTACACTGTTGACAGTTCGCAATATAGGCAACATTTTGTGTGTTACAGTCAGGATACATATTCAAAAAGTAATTCTTGTTGGTCCTGGGGTGTATAAAACAGTTTCACTGTAGAATGTGCTTACAGGTTTTACAATGTAGGCATGGATAAGTTCCCTTCTTCTTAATGCCTGAATTTTTAAAATGCATAGGTTCCTGACACAAAATATCTTTCAAATTTTTATTTCTTTTAAAAATAAATCTAGGTTGTGTCCCTACAACTCTAGTTATATTTTAATCTGTTAAAAGAATTTTCCAATTGTCTCTAAATATATTACATATACCACCTATATCATTACTGTATGTTAAACTTATTTTCAAACCTTCATTAGCTTTTTGAACCTGTGCATCTACCTTATTAGGCCATTTTTACCTCTGTGTAACCATGGTTTTGACTTTGTTTTCTATAGAGACTGCTGTTGTCCATTTCCTTTTTCAATAAGTTTTTACTATATCCTCGTGCTTGAAAATTATTCTTTAAAGAGTCCAGTTCCTGTATAAAGGAATTTTCATTCGTGCAAAGTCTGGATATTCTACAGACTTGTCCCTTGACTACGTGTTGGAATACATGTCTAGGGTGCATGCTGTCATATCTAAGCATGCTGTTGGTCCAACAAGGCTTCCTATATAGTGAGGTCTCTACCTCCCCATTTTCTTTCTTAATAATACTAACATCCAGATATTCAATAACTGAACTAGAATAATTGAATGATAATCTGAAGAAGCTGGTAGTAGACTCTAGATAAATAACAAAGGATGTTAAATCTGATGGGGTGCCCCTTCACAAAAAGAAAACATCGTCCACAAATCTGTTTTTAAAAGAGAAGTTTGTCTTTCCAATCATGTGCTGCCTCAAATATTACCATATCTTCCCAGTATGCCAATAAAATATTATTGACATATAAACATAATTGTGTAATGATGGAAACTGTATACTGAGTTACATCCATCAGCAAATGCTATTATACTTGTAGACTTAGACCACAGTAATAAAAAAAAAAATACTAATAATGTTCAGGCCAACTGTTCCAAAATGTCTGCTTCCTTATACAACTGCCTTTATCACAGCTGCAGAAACAGATGTTTTCTCAGATGCTTCTACTGGCATTTCTATGTTTTTTATACAAAAGTGCTTCTTTTTGCATGATGTGGTCAAAGTATTTCAGTTTTAATGTTGCTGCAGTACCTTCAGTTGAGAAGAGTATGATTATTTCTTAAAGTACTAATGGATTTAATCTTCTGGCAATCAACATAATTCTCAAAAGTTTTCCCAACAAAACAGTTCAAATCATCATTTTCCTTGAGGCACTATCTCAACTGTACTCTAAATCTCAGAAAGATATATTATTACTGGGAAAACTATGACTTTGATTATGCAGTCCTTAGTTGACTATGGAATATCTCAGCTGTTTAAAATGTTACCCATATTTGAAACAGTTTTACTTCAAGTAAGTGACTTATAATTTCATGTCTGTAACTGCCATCTAGAGAAATCATTGAAGACAGGAAAGTACAATCCATCACTACCTCCATTTCTTCCCCATCTATTTATAAATAACTAATAAGGATAGATGATATAATTCTAGTATTATTGTTTTACATGAAGCAGCAAGCCAGCTTTTGTTTTTTCTGCTTTCCCACTTCATCCACAGAATCTTTTACTCTTCCTTACTTTCAGTTATCAGACTCGTGTCATCTCACCTTGTGGTGCTCCTTTGCCAATCTAAAAACAATCAGTTACTCCAAATTTGCTTCTAACTGTTGCTTTTTGTTGTATCTTTCAGCTTTTCCCAGTTAGGGGTCACCGCAGTGGAATTCCGGACCGCTAATGACTGGCAGTTGATTTTTACATACTGAGTTGCCAACCCTGATGCACAACCTTCAATGAAGGTACGCCCATTCATGCATATCTCCACACAGAAGATGCTTTAGCTGAGAATCGAACAGGACAACGTCTTACTGTGAGGCGACAACGCTCCCGCAGCACCACCACCACAGTTTTTGTTGCTTTTTGTTCTACTTAGAAATTCATGAGCTGGAAAATTAGGTGACCCAGTATCTCAATTTCTTTAAGATGTTGCCTCAGTTTGTTATGGTTCATAGAGTCAATGGCCTTAGATTAGTCAATAAAGCAGAATAAATATTGTTCCTACAACTCTTTTGCATTTTCAGTCACTTATTAGATGCTGACAATTTGATTTTTGTGCTCATTCCCCTTGTAATTCCAGCTTGTGCATTGGACCAACAACAGTCCACATAATACAAGGGATTATTACAAAAAATAATGATGCATTCTCATGTTTCTACTGCCCAGCCCTTAATGCATGCTTAATATCATTTGTCTTTCTACAATTTTCTCTCACACACTGCAATTTACATAGTCACTGTCCTCTCACCACCTACCTTATCACATCAGCAGTGTTTGCATTTCTTTTTCACTCTAATTTCTTCCTTTGATCCTCAGGAACATTCTGTAGCTGTTATATCTGTAACTATATAAACTTTAAATATTGTGATGATGACCCACGTTGTCCATATATGATGAGAAACTATGTATAATGAAATGGCACTTCATTACTGCAACGCCTTTTTTTACTGTATTGGATTTTTGGCTTTGTACAATAACTTACTTTTTAATATTTATTCCATCTGCCATTCCTATTGTTAATGCCAGAGCAAAATGTAGTTTCTAGATATCCTTATTATAAGGTTGATGGTATATTCCCCTTCAATGCTTATTTTAATCCAATAATCCTTATGTTAGACAATTATTCATGGTTTTTCTTGTCATGTACCTTTCTCTGCAGACAGAAGGAGAATTACTAAAGCTGTTGTAGTACCATTCCATTATGTGCCTGTAGTGCAATGTGCATAGTCTGGCAGCTACAGAAGAGGGCTAAGGAGCTGTCCTCAGTGGTCCAGAGTGTGTTTCCCTCAGCCTTCATTGCCTTACTGTGTGACCCTGAGCAAGTCCCTGAATCAGACCATGCAATTTCTACAAAACAATATGATACTGCACAGTTGACTGAACAACAGACTGGTTTTGGCAGCAGGTATTTCTCTTCCTCCAACATGTATTGACACTGTCATCAGTCATGGAAGTATAGCATGTTCAGGGTGCAAATTACCATGCATGGGGGGACATGGAGTGGCACTAGAAGGACATATGAATGGTGAGCCTTTTACAAACACAAAGTCTATATTTATATATAGTCTATGATTTATAAAAATCGGTGTATACCAAGATTATATATTCCCCATTCTGAAGGAGGGATGGGCCTCCTTGAAATTGATTACATGTATCGATCTGTAATTGTGGGACTCCACACATATCAACTGACCTTACAAGATCCACATGTAGTGAAAGTTTTGAAATATGAGGAGAATAAATCTAAGATGATATCTCTTTTTAATTTAGCAGAACCATATCAATGTTAAGCAGGAATGGAAATCAAACCAGAAGTAAATAAAAACCAGGCAGCAACTGAATGCGCTAAAAAAAACAAAAGAAAGAATATAAGGTGAAGGACCAGATGACAAGGTAAGAAATTTGGAAAAAACAGAAATAGAGTTGCAAGTATAGAAAACTTCTGGAAGAGCCTCATGTTGATCAAGAATGAATGCAGGAATGGTTAAGAAGAGGTGAATTTACATCAAGAAATGAAAGGTTAATATTAGCAGCCCAAGATAATTGGGCTACATACACGCTGGTTTCCAAAGTCCATTGAGCATGTGGGAGAAACAGACATTTGTAGGTTTTGTAAAACCAAACTGGAAACAGTCACACAACTTGTTGCTGGTTGCGTTGCACTAATGGCAGAGGGATTGTATACTGAAAGGCATAATCATGTGGCAAGACTGTTACACTGGAGATTGTGCAAACATTATGGTATCAAAGTGGCTGAAAAACACTGGAAACATAAGCCACAAAGAATAATAGAAAATGATGAAATTTATATCACATGGGATCACCCAATACCAACAGTTCAAAAGATAGATGCTAGTAAACTGGATATAGTGGTCCAAGAAAAGAGGACAAAAGTAGCATTGATCATTGAATTCGCCACACCCAGTTACTACGTAGGGTTGCCACCTTTTCAAATGCCCAAAGTGGGACATTTTTGGTACAAACATCAGATTTTGCAGGGTGAAATATACCCATGGCCAGTACAAAGGACAGAACTTCACTTTTTTGCCTAAATAAAAGCTTATTCTTGTAGCATTTTAGTTGCTTTTCTGTTTCTTATAACATTAGGTGTTTTGGATACAGAATAACTGTTTTATGCAACTATTACATAAAATGTAGGAAATAAATTTGCCCTAAAATCTCAGGATATTTGCCATTTTTACATTTTTTTTGCAGGACACGACTGCCCAAAGAGGGACTGTCCCTCGCAAAGTGGGACAGGTAGTAACCCTATGACTACAGTGTCTTGCATACAGAGAGACATAAAGTCATAAAATACCTTGATCTGCAGGCAGAAATTAGAGCCATGTGGAAGAAAGATACCCAGACAGCTCCAATAGTAGTAGGAACTATGGGTCTTATAAAAAATAATTGACAATCATATTTAGATATGTTACCGATTCATGTCACACCGTAAGAATTGCAGAAGGAGTCATTACTGGGCACATTGCGGGTGCTGTGAAGAGCACTTTTGGCTAACATCAAAGAGTGAAACAATACTAATTTCATGAACTTTAATCATACTTTGACTTAGGAATGGGGTCCATTCCTGTCATGGTATTAGAAACCCAAAAGATTTGGAGAAATTAAAAATGACATATGAATGGTGAGCCTTTCACAAACAAGAAGTCTATAGAATTGCCATCAAACTGGCTGTTTCAAATCCATGGTAATGCTGTTCAGAAACTATTTATTCCTTATAAGGTGAGTTCATTTGTGTGATGAATCATGGACTAATATGTGTCTTAAGTGATTAATGACACAACACATTGGATGTATCAAAATTGAAACATCTGCCTATTACTTATGTTGCTTCAAAGATAATAAAAGCAACAAAACAGAGATGACAAAACCTGCAGAATGCAAACTGAGACATAAAGAGTGAACACTGGATGTACAAGAATAGAAAACCAAATAACAATAAAAACGGGAATGAAATATAGTCTAGAAAAATATCTATAAAATGATTTGCTGGGGTAAGACCATTCCAAAATAGGATGGCTGCACCCCTTTACATACACTACTTATTTTATTCTCAGTCTGAGATCACACAACATTGTAGATTCTTGTACCACTCTCACCGTTTTAAGATGGATGTAGCTTTCTTCTGTGAGTTCATGTGACCTCTGCATTAGAATAATAAAGAAGGCACATATGGCGAAAACATTTACAAACATCTGGTGTGCAATGCAGCTTTGTACACCTGCAAAATTATTTGCACTATTTACATACATGAAATATATTCTCACACATTTTGTCTTACAGCATTCTGCATAAGTTTGAAGATGTAGTCTCTTTTTGCCTTAAATGCCTGTGTCTGTTGACATAAGGGAAATAAAAAAACTGTGTTCCTCTATAAAATCTTCCAGAAAATAATAAGTTACTTGGCTGTTTTAAGCCATTAGCTAGGAATATGTAATTCAGAGATTGTACATCTGTAGATATGTGGGTCTTTCTTTAGTAGTAAGGTCGAATGCACACAGACACATACACACACACATACACACCCACACACACACACACACACACACACACACACACACACACACACACACACACACACACACACACACACACACACACACACACACACATATAAATGTATTTATGCCTGTAGACAACATGTAAAGTTCAGCTTTAGAATCTCTTTCTCTCTCCATATATTTATATATCCCTCTCTACACATGAATATATACACACACACATATATATATATATATATATAGAGAGAGAGAGAGAGAGAGAGAGAGCTGTCTGTAGATTTAATGGGATGTTCAGAGTTAGAAAAAATGCATCTTTTGCTTAAGTATATTTTGTTCATGCCTTTTAAAATCATACCAGGAGTTTCAACTTTTACCGAGGTTTTTAGTTCATGGATATTTTGAGTGAATATATTCATCGATATAAATATTCTGAGAAAAGGATGAAGATGGCAGAAAGAACAGGACTAGTGCACAGCTGTATGTTTTTGTGTGTAATCGCGAGTGCTTGTGTGCATACATATGATTCTGTATGACTGTGTGTGTGTGTGTGTGTGTGTGTGTGTGTGTGTGTGTGTGTGTGTGTGTGTGTGTGTGTGTGTGTGTGTGTGTGTGTGGGTATGAGCACATACGCATGTTTCTTTGTCTGTCAGTCATTCTGTCTCTGACTATGTATCTATCTGCATTTGTATGTATGCTAGCTACCCACTCTCCCCAAAGCTGAGGACCAAAATGAAAATAATAAAAAAAAACCTCCTTCAAGCTGAATGCCAGAAGAGAAAAAATAAACAACTTTAAAAAGTTTACATGGTGATCCAGTTTTTATGTATCCCATAAACAAATAAGAATAATGAAGATGTATGCGGTGATTTGTTCTACTCCACTTAACAGGAAATCTTACACTGTTGTTTGATAAGAAATATGCATTTCAGCTGTGCTCACATGTTTAAATAATAAAAACGAAACTTGAAAATTATAATGAATGACTGAAATGCACATTGCATTTCAAATTTATAATTCTTCACAGTATGTTTATTGTTTATTCTAGCAGTTGTAGTTAGTATCATAAAATAATGACACAAAAGTACAAAACTCTTTCTTCTTTCAAATGCATTGTTACAGAAATATCATTTATATGAGAGTAAGTAGCTCTACCCAAAATTATATACAAATCTCATTGGTTCACTAATATGGTATCAAAAGAAAAAGAGAAACATTTGAACATTAAGTTCAGCATGGTTTATACATATTTATTACCTTGTTGAATAACACTTAAAGCAGGTGAAAATTCTTCAGTGATAACCAGGGAACTCAACTGTGGTCATTATTTTTATCTTTATATTACTTTTTGCTTGGTTGACTGACTTAGCAGCTGGACTTCTGACCATTTTCAGCCGTGACCCAAGCTCTGTAGTAGCACTCAAATATTTATACAGTTGTTTACAATTCTGAGTGCAGTACAGCAGTGATTAGAACATGTATATTACGAACAATGAAGAGATGATTTAACAATGAATAATCCCAGAATACTATAGTAATAATTTGTAAAGAATTTCCATTATTTACACTATTGTTATAATACTAATGCAGTTTTAGCCATTATGCATGTGACCTCTGTAGACAGATTCAATGTAGAGGTGCCTGTGCAGAGCTGCTTTGAATTCTCTGATGGTTGATATTGTTTTCATTTACTTAGTTTCATGTCGCAGGACTAATATTAGAGAAAGCTTTTTCACACGTTATTAAAAAAAAGGCTTTAAATGTATAAATATAAAGTATAATATTGTCTTCCTGACTGCTGGTTTAGATTTTGTCTCTAAATTGCAATTTTGATCTCAGTGATGGACAGTGTCCTAGTTTTAAGATTTTTAAAATAGTAAGCAGCTCAAGGGGGAAGGAAGCTCTATCATTAACAGGTGGCTAGTGTAGATCTTTTATGAGGTTACAGAGATGTGTTCAGTAGTCAGCCAATAGAGAAAATCTGAACATCCTGTTTTCAATACTTTGTATTTTATGTGTATTTTAGGCAGAATATAAAGATAGTATTGGCAATATACATTCATGTGTAGGTAGGAGAATATTTTTAGCAATAAAGATTAAATATATAGGTGTGTGGCTTTGTAATATATTCAGAAGCTTTTCAAAGGAAAGTTGGGTGTAGTATACTGAATTATTTCAGAGTACCTGGAGGCTGCTCACAAACATGCCAAAGGAGACGCTTTTTTCACAACTAAAGAAAGCAATAAAACTGTACATCGGATAGTATGGCAATGAAACATGTGACCAAGTATGCAACGTACATCAGATAGTATGGCAATGAAACATGTGATCAAGTATGCAACTTTGTCAAGTCCCCTTAGCACTCACACATCTTTTATAGTTCAGACATAAAGTTCAAAGTTCAATTCATGAGCCAAAAGAAGTCATGCACACTAACTTTCAATGGAAAATGCAAAAAGGACACATTACAATAAGATATTTTACTTTTCTTTTTTAGTTTAATTGAAGTCAACAAGTTTGCCTAGGCTATAGCAGAGGACCTTCACTTTATCATGTTTATCTTTAATCACTGCATGCAAAAATGTTTGCCCAAACCAAATGATCATCTGGATCTTCCAAACTGGGAAATACTTAAAGCATTAAGCTCCCTTTAATGTTTATGTAAATTATTGATTGAGTGTACTGAAAAAGACTCATACTTTATGAAAACATAAGGATACATTCACCTGTCAGTGCAGTTCACAAACGGAGGTAGAGAGCAGCTGAGCACAGGTAAAACTAGCCAAGGCACTTCTCTAGTCATTGCTTTTCAACTTCTTCTTAATTTAAATAAATAAATAAATAAATAGCTAAAAATTTGCACAAATTCCTAATTTGCAATGTTTGTGTCCCTTTTTGTGCCCCTTCTACAAGCTAAAGGAGGGACTCTGCCAGTTTCACCTACTCCTACAGTTGTGTGCTTGTGTGTGTGTGTGTGTGTGTGTGTGTGTGTGTGTTTGTGTGTATGTATAAATATATATGTATGTGTATATATATATATATATATATATATATATATGTATTATATATATATATATATATATAATATATATATATATATATATATATATATATATATAGACACACACACATATACACACAAATCTATGTCAATTATTCAAAGTATGAAAACTTTGAATACCTTACATAGCATTAAAATTGCTTGAATCACAAAAATTCAAACGCACTGAAAACTGAATCACACAGATTAAAAAAAAATAATTAAATAAATAAATACATAAGTATATATTTGTTGCAGGGGTACAAGCACCCCTGAACTAGTCACTCCTCTTGCTAATTATATATTTAATCTCCATGTTTGCACTATGGTGAAGAAAAGGTATACTCCAGAGCCCCACTTTACCATGATGTCAAGCACAGAAGCAGTGGCAAACTTCGAAAAGTTAATTTTCAAACATTGCAACAGTTCATTCAAGGACTCAAACACTGCAGAGTTTGAGCACTTACATGTGACCCATATATTTCCCAAGACTCGCACTCCACATTCCTAAGCACCCGGGAGAATATTAGGGTCCAATCTAACACTCTCTTACTATGCGACTTCAAATACCCCACCTCTAACTGGGTAAACTACTCATGCACCAATACACTTGCCCAATGTTTCCTGGAGCTCATTAATTCCAATGCCCTGGACCAGCTTGTTCTTATCCCAACTAGAGGTAGCAACATCCTTGACCTGGTCATTACTAACATGGGCAACCATTGCTCTACACCAATAGTCAGCTCCTCCCTGGTTAGATCCGACCAAAAACTAATCATCTTGGAAATTCACATCCCTCTCACCCCCCCCCCAACAAAGGTAACCACCATGAAAACCTTATCCAAAGCTAATTTTGGGATCTTGAAAACAGTGATGGCTAACTTCTTAGCACCCATGCAAATGGAGAATAGTTGCATGACTGCAGAATCATACACCAATGCACTGTACGAACACATACACAAATGCATGGATCTCGCCATACCCAATAGATTCAAGACACTCTCCTCCAAAAAAAGGAAGCCAATCTGGTGGTCCCCTGCCACAAACAAACTCTACAACAGAAGGAGGAAACTGATGCAGAATAAGGTGAAGTCCCAAGACTGGAAAAACTCCCTTAACTGCCTTAACAAAAAGTTTAGATACCTCCTCAAATCCTCTAACGCTAGGTGTGAAAACAGAATTCCAGCTGATAGTAAAGACAACAACAAGGCCTTTTATAGTTATGTAAAGAATCTCCACGGCAATACCCAGATTTGGTCTGAGCTACTGCACAATGGTACCTCCTATACTGAGCCAACAGATATTGCCAGTATACTGGCCGACAGATTCAGTGCCAACTTTCCCCCCCAAAGGACCAATCACAATACCAGTAGATTGCCAGGCACCCAGTATTACTGCTGCATAGGTTAACACAGCACTGTCTAAGGCCAAGAATACAGCTTCTATGGGATCTGACTATATCCCTGGTTGTGTTCTACATGAACTACAGAGTGACCTGGCATCTCACCTATGTGCGCTGTTCAATTACAGCCTCACCTCAGGCTTTGTCCCTGCCAAATGGTGCACTGCTACAGCCATCCCTCTCCACAAAGGAGGAGCGACTAAAGACACTGGGAACCATCGCTCCATTTGCCTGACAAGTCTGATTTGCAAAGCTATGGAATACATCATCATGAACCTAATAAATAAGGATATAGGGAATCTCCAAACTCTGGATCCCACACAGTTTGGTTTTGTGAAGGGTAGATTATGCCTGCTCAACTTGGTCAACTCCATTGAGTCAGTCACCAGAGCTGTGGATGATGGCAAGGTGGTTCATGCAGCCTACCTTGATCTGGCCAAGGCTTATGATACCATTACCCACTCAGAAATCATAGAAAAACTCACTAACCTTGGCATCAACTCCTATATTACTAGGTGGGTTCCAAACTGGCTCACAGATAGAACCTAAAGTGTGAACGTAGCTGACTCCAAGACAGACTGCTGATTAGTCATGAGTGGAGTCCCATAGGGTTTGGTCCTGGGTCCTCTCCTGTTTGGTATCTGCTTCTCTGAAGTCCAGGCTAACACGAAGGGACTCTGGCTTACAAGGTTCACAAACGATTGCAAGTTGGGAGCTATTATTAACTAACCAAGTGATGTTGACATCCTACAAAATGGCCTCGTTGTGACCAACGAGTGGTGTCAGAACCATGGCCTTAAGCTCAATGCCAAAAAAATGTGTCGTCATCCCCTTTGGAAAAATCCCAGTTCCCATGAATTACCACATTGATGGTATTCCACTGAACACAAAAGATGTTATAAGAGATCTGGGAACACAGGTTGACAGCACCCTCTCTTTTGATCACCACATTGCCACTGTGATCAGAAAGTCCTTATAGGTGGCACATCTCATTACTAAGGGCTTTGCATCCTGGAAGAAAG
>NC_056731.1:1027581191-1027681191 GCF_019279795.1 Protopterus annectens | reverse complement strand
TCTCTGGCTTTGTCTCCAAACCTTCCAACTTGGGCTAACCCTTTAATATACTTATTCCTAATCCTGTCCATCCTACTCACACCCAGTGCAAATCTTAACATCTTCAACTCTGCCATGTCAAGCTCTGACTCCTAACTTTTTGTCACTGCCACTGTCTCCAACCCATATAACATAGCTGGTCTCGCTACCCTCTTGTAGACCTTCCCTTTCACTCTTACTGCTACTAGTCTGTCACAAATCACTCCTGACACTCTTCTCCACCCACTCCATCCTGCCTGTACTCTCTTCTTCACCTCTCTTCCACACTCACCATTACTCTGAACTGTTGATCCCAAGTACTTAAACTCATCCACCTTCCCCACCTCTACTCCCTGCATCCTCACCATTCCTATATCCTCCCTCTCATTCACACCCATATATTCTGTCTTAGCCCTGCTGACCTTCATTCCGCTTCTCTCCAGAGCATATCTCCACCTCTCCAGGGTCTCCTCCACCTGTTCCCTACTCTCACTACAGATCACAATGTCATCTGCAAACATCATAGTCCACTGGGACTCCTATCTGATCTCGTCTGCCAACCTGTCCAACACCATTGCAAATAAGAAAGGGCTCAGAGCTGATCCTTGATGTAATCCCACCTCCACCTTAAATGCATCTGTCACTGCCACCGCAGACCACACTGCTGTCACACTACCCTCGTACATATCCTGTACCACTCTTACATACTTCTCTGACACTCCCGACTTCCTCATAAAATACCACAACTACTCTCTAGGCACCCTGTCATATGCTTTCTCTAAATCCACAAAGACACAATGCAACTCCTTCTGACCTTCTCTGTGCTTCTCCATCAACACTCTAAGAGCAAACATTGCATCTGTAGTGCTCTTTCCTGGCATGAAATCATACTGCTGATCACTAATCATCACCTCCCTTCTTAACCTAGCTTCCACTACTCTTTCCCATAACTTCATGCTGTGACTGATCAGTTTAATCCCTCTGTAGTTACTACAGCTCTGCACATCACCCTTATTCTTAAAAATCGGTAACAAAACAGTTTTTCTCCATTCCTCAGCCATCCTCTCACTTTCAAAGATTTCATTAAACAATCTGGTTAGAAACTCCACTGCCATTTCACCTAAACACCTCCATGCTTCCACAGGTATGTCATATGGACCAACAGCCTTTCCATTCTTCATCCTCTTCATAGCTATCCTTACTTCCTCCTTGCTAATCCATTGTACTTCATGATTCACTATCCCTACATCATCCAACCTTCTCTCCCTCTCATATTCTCTTCATTCATCAACCCCTCAAAGTACTCTTTCCATCTCCTCAACACACCCTCCTTCCTTGTGAGTATGTTTCCCTCATTATCCTTTATCAGCCTTACCTGCTACATATCTTTACTAGCTCGGTCCCTCTGTCTAGCCAATCGGTACAGGTCCTTTTCTCCCTCCTTAGTGTCCAACCTTTTGTACAACTATTCATACACCTTATCCTTAGCCTTCATCTCCTCTCTCTTTGCCAAGCTCCTCATCTCCTTGTAGTCCTGTCTACTTTCTTCATCTGTTTGACAATCCCACTTCTTCGCCAACCTCTTTCTTTGTATACTCTCCTGTACTTCTTCATTCCACCACCAGGTCTCCTTGTCCTCCTTCCTCTTTCCAGATGTCACACCAAGCACCTTTCTAGCCATCTCTCTTACTAGCTCTGCTGTAGTTACCCAGCTATTTGGTAACTCTTCACTGCCACCCAGTGCCTGCCTTAACTCTTCCCTGAACATCACCTCACAATTACCCTTTTTCAATTTCCATCATTTGATCCTTGGTGCTGCCCTCACACTCATCCTCCTCTTCTTGATCACCAATGTCATCCTACAAACCACCATCCTATGCTGCCTAACTACACTTTCCCCTGCCACCACTTTACAGTCTCCAATCTCCTTCAGACTGGCCCTTCTACATAAGATATAATTCACCTGTGTGCATCTTCCCCCTCTCTTGTATGTCATGCTATGCTCCTCCCTCTTATTAAAATACATATTCATCACAGCCATGTCCATCCTTTTCGCAAAATCCACCACTATCTGACCTTCTGCATTCCTTTGCTTAACACCATACCTACCCATCACTTCCTCATCCCCACTGTTCCCTTCACCAACATGCCCATTGAAATCTGCTCCACTCACCAGTCTCTCACCCTCGGGTACAGTCATCACCACTTCATCCAACTCACTCCAAAATTTTTCTTTCTCATCCATCACACACCCAACTTGTGGAGCATATGCACTAGCAACATTCATCATTACACCATCAATTTCCAGCTTCATAAACATCACTCTATCCGACACTCTTTTCACCTCCAAAACACTCTCAGCATACTGTTCCTTTAGGATAATGCCTATGCCATTTCTCCTTCCATCCACACTATGATAAAACAATCTGAAACCACCTCCGATACACCTAGCCTTGCTCCACTTCCATCTGGTCTTTTGCACACACAGTATACCAACCTTCCTATGGTCCATCATATCAACTAGCTCTCTCCCTATACCTGTCATACTGCCAACTCTCAAAGTTCTGGCCCTCACTATCACAGTCCTAGCCTTTACCTGCCTTTGGGCATGCCTTCTCCCTCTTCTCCTCCATTGGCCAACAGTAGTCCAATTTCCGCCAACACCCTGTTGGCCAACTGTACTGGTGGCGGTCGTTGTTAACCCAGCCCTCAACCAATCCGGTATGTATTTCTGTATTGTCTGCATGTATGATTTGGCAAAATTTTATGCTGGATGCCCTTCCTGACACAACCCTCCCCATTTATCCGGGCTTGGGACCGGCACAAAGAAATGCACTGGCTTGTGCATCCCCAGTGGCTGGGTTTAGTACATTAATGCTTACTATATAAAATGTTATCGCTATTTCTCAAAAAACTACTTGCAAATATACAACTTCAAAACAGAGGAATTTTAGTGCAGCCTTTGCAGATATATACCTTTGAGAGTTAAGGAAGGATCCTTGCCTGGTAATGTACTTAGCACCACCACCACCAACAAACCATGTTGTAGATGTCAGTGGGATGGAAGCAGATGACATTCTGTTTGCAAACTGGGAAGCCATGACACCGGAATAGAACTACACCATCTGCCAATGGCTGAATTCCAAACTATGAACATAGGAAACCACAGGAAGAACATAATGTAAGGAGTATTCCAAGCTCATATGTTGAAACACAGCTAGCGTGAACCATACCTCTTCTCCTGGAAACATCAAAAATCTGGATAAAGACCCATGAAAATAGGTACAAATCTGTATGCTAATTAACATAACATTTATTTACATATTTATGTAACCCCACCCCCTCCACTGGAATTGTAGGATACCAACTTTCAAATGCAAACTAAAGAATGGACAACCAAAATGTGGCCCCGTAGTCCCCCTGCAGCCATTATGTCCCATTACCTGGCTATTTCACCCCATTTACCATGAACACTGTAATGTGAATACTCCTTTGCACTTGAGATCTTTGGATTCGGAGAAAAAAAGACAGAAATAAAGAAAAAAAATCAAATGCATGTGATTCATAAAGTATCATCAACCTTACCAAACAACTGCTTGTGCTTTTGTACTATCTTTCTCTAGTTAAAAAGTTCAAATCCTTCCCTTTGTAACATACACATGCATGTCTTAATATACAAATATTTATATATTAAGAGATCTAGATTAATAAAGCCTCAGGTTGTAGAATTAGTCTTTCAGTTGTTCCGGAGTTACTCCAGATGTAAATGCCTTTGTTCATATTATGTCTGCAATTGCAAAATAAATAACTTTATCAACAGGACTGTTAGCTTTCTGGATGGTGAGTGGTCCAAAAGACTTGTGGTGAAAGTAGTTTCCCTGAATGCATTTGAATGATTTCCTTACATCTAACAGGCTTTTATTACTCATCCTAAAAGAGGAAGACAGTATTCCTTTATTCATTTCTCATTTACTTTAAGGGGGCATGATTTGAACATAGCTGCTGAGGTTCTACTGGGCTTATTTCATCTTTCTTTGCCCTTGCAAGTACCTTTTAGTTTTCCACAAACTGTAAGAGTGCAGCATTATCCTGAACACAGATAGGGTTATTATGGTCATTGACTTTAAATTTGTCTCACTGAACCAGAAATCAGTGGAGAGGTTTGCAATTTAGGACATAGTTCATAAAAAGAAAATGTTAACAGAGCTGTCAGAAAATTAGACGCAGGTTGAGTTGTAATTAGTGTTATCAAATCAAGCATATTACAACGTTACTCCTATTTTATTTCATTGCCATGATAATTGCTGAGTACTGCATTAGACCACTCAAAACAAGTACAGGATACAACTTATGTATTTCAAATAATCACTCAAACAGTCAGTAACGAACATGATATAACCTTTGAGTTTAAAATAATCGGTCATAGCATCAGATAGTGTTTCATATGTAAAAAAAAAGCCATCCTTCATTTCAATCCTGTAATAAAAATGAGTGGTTTCATCCATCAGAAGAGTTCATCATATCTTAAAGCAAGCATTCAGTTAAATCTTTAGCTTACAATTCGTTGTGTTTGTATGTTTTTTGCTGTATTAAGTTCTTTTAATATTCCATGCACGTGTATTTGCATTTTTCCGTTATATTTTATTGAAGTACTCTTTCTCTCTCTCAGATGAAAGAACAATTTTTACACTTGTAATGTTAAGTTTGGAAATCAGCCATTACAGTCTGTATTTCGTTTGCCAACTATAAATAAGCACGTAAATACAAAAAGTGAAATAACAGACTGCAGAATTTGGTAGATGACTGCTGCCCTGGAATGGTTATGGCACAAATGCAGCATTTAAAGCAGAAAGGCACAAATGCAAAGTTTAAAGCAGATCAGTTATGGCACAAATGTAGAGCAGAATGACAGAAATGCAGAGTTTAAAGCAGAACAGTTATGGCACAAATGCAGAGTTTAAAGCAGAACGGCACAAATGCAGACTTTAAAGCAGAATGAACCTGCAAATCAAATAGTTGCACTCACGGTACAAATTCAAAGCAGAACCTGCAAATTAAATACTTAAAATATACACACACAGTAGTAAGTGGGCCTGGTGCCCTGCTGAAATGAACAGGTTATGGCTTGCTTGGAGACGGGGTAGCCTTACTGACTTCAAAATTGGAGCCTGTGTACTGTAGTCGAGTCCCAACCCTTTCTAAACTGACTCAGCTGCTGTCTCTGTCTGCTCAAAAGAGGCACTAGCCTTTAGGATAGCTGCTGTACCTGAAGTCCGAGATGCACATTGCTGCTGCCCAAACATAAACAAAAGCCAATGAGCCAGCAGTCACACACACCTCTCAAGCCAAATTCCGGCAGGCTGCTCATGACACTGACATCATCGTGTATGTGATGGCATCAGCGGAAATTGCAGAGGAAAAAAAATTTAAAAATGGCTGGAAAATAATCAGGAATAAAGGGGGCTAATCAAAATTCATGGCACCCCATTATCTGGCCATCAAAATTGGTAAATGCCAAGGAATTTGGCGCGGTTGAGAGATATGGAGTGAACTACAGCTGATAACTAGGTACATGAAAAGAGGAAGGATGTGGTAATATTTATGCATGTGCCATGAAGAACCAAGTGCAGTTATTGACAGACATGTTTTACCTGTAGTTGCACAACCATAGTTATACCCCTTCCATTACATCTGTGAACACAATACCAGCCAGCTCTAGAAATGGCTGTCATCCATACCATGGGAAACAATGCTGATCTGAATCAACAAACTAGACATTCCATCAGGGACACACAGACAGTCTTGTAATTTTAACCCTTTTCTGCAAGGAATGCACTGAGACTCTACATCATAAGCCGACTATGTAGACACCACCAATAAACACATCGCAGACGATGTGATCCCTAGCACCCCACAATAACCCAGAGCTGTGGCTTCCACATTCAGCTGAAACTAACTCTAGGCCATTAAGCTGCATATATCATAACTATGATGCATGGCACCTTGTGAGGAGTCTAGGAAGTGAAGGCATCCTTTATACAAGCTCCAGCCATATACATGCTCCATTATATTTCGCATTTATTCATAGGCTGTTTTATAGCCATTTCCTACATATTCATGGGGGGGTGTATTAGAGTAATCAGCCAGGGTTTTAATCAGATCTGGCATCACCTGCAACCCACAAAACATATTATATGGAACCTGTTCACTCATATCATGACAAATATGTGTATATGCCCATCTCTATGGCATGCATATGCACCTACCAACCGGGTGACAAATTGCGAAGGTCCCTTCAGAAGAGCCATTGGTATAGGCCAAACATTTGCCACATATGTTATTCATGTGAACTGCCTATTATGGCTCATTGATACATTATAAATAATGTATTGGGCAGTTTAGAGCACATGGCAGTTCAGGAGGGTAGTAGACTTGATAGCAACATGCATGCAGTCTATGGTTCTCAGGTCCTTAAGGATATGGACTGGCATAAAAGGATTGCATGGTGTTGACTAGCTCCTCTGCTGTCCTGAAGGACCAGTTTTGCCACTTCATATTTTGTAAAATAATACCAAGGAACAGATTAAGGATTTGCAAGACCGATGCCTGTTTTTTTCCTAACTTGCCCACTGTAAATTTATAAACAGTCTCTGTAGCTTACATGGTTAAGGCTGCACATGCTTTTGGATCCACAAGAATTGACATGTCCAACATCCCTTTTGATTGTTCTTGGGAGTGACATGGTCTGACTTAGTCCCTAAAAGCATCCCTGCCCACTCAGAAACAGACCATATATTTTGGTCTGAGCAGGAAGAAAGTTAGATACTAGTTGTACCTACCTCAGTAGCAAAGATGGCCATAAAATGCAACATTATAGGCAGTGACTCCAATAGCAGATCCCACTATATGTTGCCATACTACTACTGTGGCTGCAACACCAAATATCAATCCCATTTCCCTACTGAAATGTCAGAACTTAAAATGCCAAGTGCTGACAGACTGAAAAAAATGACCAAAAACACAGAAAAGTGAATCTTGAAAATTGTCTAGGAAAATCAGTCTTCTCCTTAAAACTTCTTTTGGCAAGGGACAAGCTCCCCCTGCACCCCCCTACACAGGAGCCAAGTCCCCCACACCTGCCAGACTTATATATGCCAACCCCAAGATCACCATACCTGAGAGAAAAGGGAACAGTCCAAGAAATGGCATCTCAGACTTAGTAAATGTAAGTCTATTCTTTCAACCATTTAATTTCAGCACTCACATTAGCAGGTCCAACATTTCAAATGGTTACTCTATTTTACAGTACCACAGTGTTCAAAATATGTATGTGTTGCTAAGCCATTTTATACCTTTTTGATCTGCTCAGGGATTTTGGGTTCCTTCATTTACATAAACCATATGGCTAATTTTATGAGGCTCTTCATTTCCGTGTCACTAGCATGAGGTACATGCTGCACTATTGCAATGCTTGCATAGCTATGCTGTCTTTGAATTGCTCACACCTTGTGCAATGCCACTGTCCTCGCTTTTCACAGTGCAATGCATTAACCATCTTTGTTTCACAGTAAATGTATAGTAAATGTATTAAAGACAGTTTCCCTCTTAAACTTCATGTGGTCAGTGTTTATAAAATATGCATAAATGCAAGACTCATTACATTTTCAGATCATGTATGCAAAATTAAAATGATAATACACTTTACCGGTTACTTTTTAGACTCTGTAAAAATTCTTTATAACTTCACAATGTGACAGATGCACAAAAATTGATAAGAAAGTTAGATTTTAACAAATTACAGCAAACTTTTCACTGATTGCATTTCCACTAATTCAAACCTTGCTTGTACCATGATAGTTTGTTGTCATTTGATTGCATTATCATTGCTATGTTTCCCTAATTAAGATCTCTGGTTAGAATGTGTTATGAGAATTATGGAAGTATTAAGAAAAATGTTTCTTTATCAAGCATTGCATATTTTAGTTCACCTAATTTTCATTGTGGATGCCATGAAATATTCACAGTGTTATACATTTTGCTGTTGTATAGCCTACCATTAGAGATTCAATTTTAGAAAGGAAAGTGATTGACTTAAGGGAAAGTCTTTCATGTTATCTATTGGGAATAATAATAATCTAAAAGAATTATGGAACTAGATCTTGAAAACTGTTATACATGGCAGACACAGAGATAGTGACATAACCTTAATCATGTTGTATCATTAGAATGCTTAATGGTAATAGAATCAAGGAACAGAGGCGAGAAAGGAGGCTTACTAAATGGACAGTGAGACCGCATTAACTCTGTTGCTGAACTGTAATTGCAAGGCATTACAGGAATGTCACCTTTTGTCTTCAACTTGTGGAATTTATAATACAGCGACAAATTAAGTGGAGCCATATCATTTGTAGACTAATGTGTAGTGCTGAATATTTCATTTTAAAATACTGCTGCAGTTCAGAATAGCTATGAATACTATTTACACAGAATGCCACACTGAGGAATTTTATCTGTCTGATAAAAGGAAAGGTTATATATTCTGAGCAGTGAAAAGTTTTATTTTTGATTTATGTAAATACATAAAAATTAAAGGTCAACTACCTCCTAATAAATTAATTTCTAGTCTGGTAATTATTATGAGAGACATCCATTAATAAGGTTTCCTTTATTGCTTTATACTTTCATTATCTCTGCAGATGCATGCGCATATGCTAGTACACACACATACAAAAGCATTCACATACACATGTGTGCACATGCATACATACTTACATACATACATACACACACACACACACACACACACACACACACACACACACACACACACACACACACACACATGCACACAGTCAAATGTATATAAGTGCGCAGGTATATGAATAATGCAGCTATGCACATTCAATAAATGCATCACATAAGTACTTGTACAAAAGCACATATGTAGCCATTGCAAGTGACCCTCAGATGGTTCCACTGCCTCGGCCTACAGAGAACAGACTCAGCCACTGCCTGCAGCCTGGGTTACTATTGGTGATGGTGATAGTAGCATCCCAGATAGCCCACAGGGGAGGAGCCACCACTTCCCCTCAATGATGCAAACATGGGTCAAGATGGTGGTTGGGTTTCCTCGCTTGCTGGAGTAGAGGACTGCAGCTGAGGTGACTCCAGCTGTTCAGGACCAGCTGTGAGAGACAAAACTGAATGAAAGCTATTGCTAGCATAATGCAATTGATTAGACATTGCAAACTGAATAACAAAATGTATTACAAGAAAGAAGAAACATGTATGAGATTGGGGAACCAGGATCTTGTGGAAGAAGTGTTAATTCAACTTAGTTTCATCTTGTGCTGCAAACTTAAATGGAACAATGAGAAACAGTTAGTTTTAGCAGAGTACAATTACTGTTACTTTTACTACAAAGAACAACATTATGTAGAACTTGTATATTAATATACTATGACAGGTTCACTCCTGTCTTGAGATAGCTGCATCAGCTACCTCTTGAAATGCAATCCATCTGGGAAAGACCACAGCCTGCTGGCACCTGCACATAGCCCACCGACTCAAACAATGTAGAACTACTTAATTAAGCAAATTCAGAAAGGTGACTCTTTGTGCATGTGTGATCCACCCAACAGACAACTCACTCTGTGCTTTCAGTCATTACTGTCTTGGTACGTGTCACAAAATGTTATGATACATCACAAACTGCTCCTTTCTGCATATAGTTGCATGAAGAAGGGCACAGTGCTCAGATGTGTAGAGGAATCTAGTGATGTTTTTGGTGCCAAACTGGCAGTATAGCTGCAGTACTATGAAACCCTACCCATCTTCTAAGTACTAAATTGCAGTAATGAAAGCCAATGAAAGAATACTTACAACATTACTCTTGGCATTGCTTCTGAACTTCTGTCACACACTGGGTAATTTTAGTGAGGCTGATACTGCTGCATGTCATCACAACGACAGTGCCACTGTTGAGTACTATTAGGGATTCCTATCTGCATGCACAGCCCATCTACAAGCTCAGTCCTTACAGCCCTGGACTACATGCAAACTCTCTCTATATATATTTTGCAGTAGAGAAGGAGAAATAGTTTTGCGTCTTTTGCAAACCATCTTAGAGCTCTGGCCTGAGTCTTCATGGATGTCATCTCTCCCAGCCAGACTCATGAAGCAAAATGGTGGCTATACTGTGGAAGTGAGACTGCTACAGTGTGAACTATGCCTAATAAAGTGAGACTCTAAGTAGCTCTGATAGATGCAGGCTTACAGATTGCTGCATAAAGTGTGGCCATGCTCGTACAAAATCCAGGCCCTGTGTATGTGCATTGACTTGTCAGTGCTTATTCATGTGCACACAAACTTGCTTAAACCAATGGTGACATTTGCATGAGTGCCGTAATATGAGCTCTCATGTTGCTTTGGTAGTTTTTTATTAAACTACTTATTTATCAGCGGTCCACTTGTTGCTGGCTTGTTTCTTTTTGTTTTTGACATTTCTATAGCCGTGCAACTCCTTACGTGCAGGGGATATTTTTGGAGGTTGCCGTAATATGACCCACAGAGCAGTGTGCTAAAAGCATGATTTAAATAAGAACTTTCTAAGCATACCAAACTTTGTTGAAATGTCATAGCCATCACCAATTTGTGTGCTGCTGCTGTTTTCTGCATTTTTTTTGAAAATCATCAGAGATTCAAAAAAGGCAACAAATATATAAAATCTGAAGTTAAAGGTATGAAAGGGTGAAAATATTCAGAGCATTTTGTTACAGCATGGGGAGGGCAGCATCTGCTTCTACTGTACTGCCAAGAGAAAATTCTGTTACTACTACTAGCAACTGCCAATCACTCCACAATTTCAACATAAACACCTTGTAAGTTGTCTTTTTCTAAATGCTACACAACATTAGCACCGCATAACATATAACAGTAAAGCCACACATATCATGCAGTTGTTCAGGGAATGTTAGTTACAGGTCAGTGCTTAGTGTATCAACACACACACACACACACACACACACACACACACACACACACACACACACACACACACACACACACAGACACGCACGTGCACACACTGGGATACATACCTTTCTTGCCACCAAGTCCTATGATGTAAATAGGACCACAGGTATGTATCCAACAGACTACTCTGTCTCTGGAGCAGCATGCCCATCCATGTGAAGCATAGTTCCTCCCTAATCAAATTCAAATTTAACTTGGACAATTGGATGGAGAACAGGAAATTCTTCCCTGTCTTGGCACCTCTGTCTCTAATGGACACAGGAAACCTATAAATGGTTCATTACCCAGACCCCTGCTTGAAAATGTTTCATGTCCCAAGCCCCTGCCTACACTTATCAAGGGTACCAGAGCAGAGATTTGGGATGCATGACTAGGCTTAAAAAGGCCCTTGTTGTCATCAGCCTAGTAAAAGGTCCTCGTGTTCATCAGCCTAGTAAATACCTATAAACCTACAAACTCACAAACACACACACACACACACACACACACACACACACACACACACACACACACACACACACACACACACACACACACACACACAAAATGCATGTGTGTAGAGCTTCTGTTTAAGTTGGTGTAGGGCAATTTCTCAACTAATAATATGCACTGTGTTAATCCTAGGGTCAACATGTTACTGAAGCAAGGGACTAGAAATTGGGGTTAAGTTCACTCCTAAGGAGGGCCACGTCCTTATGAATGCATATAAGAACTATAGAAAGGCCTATATGGAAAGGGGGTCTCTAAACAGGTAGAGTTACTAAGGCATGGAACCAAGTGTTTGCAAAAATAAATTGTGCACTTGAAGCAATTTTACATTGGATCTTTGTAGAAAGAGGGCTTATGATACAGTGTCCCATGCCAGAAATAAAGTGCAGGAGTTACATTTCTTGTATTAACTTTAGTGGGGGGCCTCTAAGTGTGTGAAGTCTGACACTTCATGAGTAGTTTTTGATTTTTATGCAGTGATGACTAAGATGGTAAAAACTAAGGAATAAGTTTAGTTCAATATGTTACAGATAAAAGCAGTTTGGTACTCCCACATGGTATTAACGCAAATGCTGGAGCAGGTTACTGTTATCATTAGGCAGCTTGGACTGTATAATATTTATTTGTCTTTAGACTACATTACTAAATACCAGTTTCAATGTCTTCCCATCTTCCCATATGGTACTTCAGGATGGATAATGTAACTAGAGCAAAGAAGAAGAGTATTCTTTTAACCTGCACAAATAAATGGAAAGGGATTTACTGAGAAGTGATATAATGATGCATTCTATAAAAAAATACTTGTCATTTGTATGGCACCAAATGAAACATTAGTGACAGGCTGTGGTACAGTACAGCAAACTAATGTCTGTCAGTGGAGATGCCATTATTTTCTTACATATGGCACTGCCTGAGGAAAGAGACATACAGTTGTAAAGTGTATCGGCTGCCCCCACCCATGATAGGTTGATGACTTGTGAATAAATGAGACAGAGTTACACATAATGCACCATAGGCACATGCCTTTACCAGAAGGGGTTGAATCCCAATGAAGCTTCAGCTCTCTGTTTGATGTACATTTGGAACCTTTGCAAGAGGACAGGACAGTGGCAGAGGCCAAAATGTCCATCTAGCAGCCTATCCCCAATGATGTCAGATGAATGGATCGATCACAGCAAGCTTCCAAAATATGTAAGGTGTTATTTGCACAGTATAACTCAAAACCAGGAAGTCTCACCAAACTCGGACCAACCTGGAGGTGTGGGTATCTTTGACAAATATTGATACTCCCCCTCCTTTTGTGGTTCGGTCCAAGTTTTGGGGCCGAAAAGCATGGCATGAGGTATAACCTGGTAGTGCTGGGGTGCTATCGGGAGCCTTGAACCAGGTTTCTGTTAGTGCACATATATCGATGTTCTCCATGCTAAGGAGAGTTTCAAGTGCATGCATCTTGAGATTTAGACTTCTGGCATTGTGTAGCATTAATCTTAGTTTCTTATCCCTTGTGATACCTATGGAGGTGGGTTTGTCTTTTGAGCCTTGCCTAAAAAAGGCACTATGGGGGAAGCAAGAGCCTTTGCCAATATCTGAAAGCCCAGGGGTGGCAGGTGCAAGCCGTCCCTAGCGAAGCATCGTGGCTTGTCGAGCATGTCATCCCAGGCTGACAGGCATTGGATCCCCTTTGAATGACACCAATACTTAAGCCAACTGTTGAAATTGATCATCTTGTCTTCATATCGTGGCATAATTCTTGGTGAGGGTAAGATGCTATTCAAGGTCAGGGTCATACCGGCCTGGGCTACATGTTCAGAGAGCTCCTCTATGTCTCTTTTCATGTAGTCCAGGAGGAGTGCGATCTCAGGTCATTCACAACAGCATGGACAATGACTGAGTCATATTTGTACTTGCCTTGGAGTGACCTGAGTGCTTGTGTTATGTGGCGGATCCTAGCGCCCTACAGGAAGCTCACCGTGACCTTCTCCTTGTTCAGCCAGGTGAGCGGGACGTCGGTGTGCCTGACGATAGAGTCACATATTACAAGTGTATCAGGTGTGTTGTTTAGCCTTAAGGGCTGTGACTGTTCAGCACACTGGCTTTGTGAGCTATGTGCTGCATGTGTTGTGTTTTGGGGTAGTGGTTGCTTGGGTGTCTGCTTTGGAGGTCTCTGCTGCTTAGGCATATTTTTATTTAGAGCCTCTGAGTATGTTTTTGTGTGTTTATGTGTTTGGTTTGCTGTCATGGTAGGTCTATGTGAGACTGGAATTGCAGTGAGTGTGGTTTCCTTCTCCTCCTGACTGGTTACGCCAGTACTGAGTTGAGAGAGCTTAGCCTCCAGTTTGGCTATATGGTTCCATCTCTCACATGTGTTGGAATTTATTGGGAGGAGGAGAGGGTTGTCTGTGTACATGAGGCAGTTGTAACGTTGCCTCAAGATTCCCAGATTCACCAGCTGGACCGGAGACGAGACTGACAGCTGACCTTTGGACATGCTAGAATAGTACTGGGAATTCCTTTATAATTGATAATAAGGGCCAATGGGGAACAAGGTACTCAAGGGGAGTTTGTGAGGGTGTAGTGCTTTTAATTTTTTAGTGCTGACTTAGTGAGCAAGTGCCAGGTAACTTAAATGCAAAAATGACAAACAGTAACTGTCTTTCAAGTGAAACAAGGAAATAAGTACAGTAAGCCATGCAGATATCACTAGGGATCCACAGAAGCGCTGAAAAGCCACATTTTTGGAATTAGCGTATCAGGGAAATAACAAGCAAACAAACAACAAGCATACAAACAAAGCTAGATTACGCAGGCCTGGATCTAGTCTATGCTACAGCAAACAAGGTGTACCAATTTCAGTAAGAAACAGTTCAGATATGCAGACACTATAAGCCTTTAACCAGAAATTCCCAGCTCAGAAGGGCAGAGTCCAGCCTCTCCTAAGCAACTAAGGCATGGAACCAAGTGTTTGCAAAAATAAATTGCGCACTTGAAGCAATTTTACATTGGATCTTTGTAGAAACAGGCCTTATGATACAGTGTCCCATGCCAGGAATAAAGTGCAGGAGTTACATTTCTTGTATTAACTTTAGTGGGGGGCCTCTAAGTGTGTGAAGTCTGACACTTCATGAGTAGTTTTTGATTTTTATGCAGTGATGACTAAGATGGTAAAAACTAAGGAATAAGTTTAGTTCAATATGTTACAGATAAAAGCAGTTTGGTACTCCCACATGGTATTAACACAAATGCTGGAGCAGGTTACTGTTATCATTTGGCAGCTTGGACTGTATAATATTTATTTGTCTTTAGACTACATTACTAAATACCAGTTTCAATGTCTTCCCATATGGTACTTCAGGACGGATAATGTAACTAGAGCAAAGAAGATCATATGATGAGTATTCTTTTAACCTACACAAATAAATGGACAAGGATTTACTGAGAAGTGATATAATGATGCATTCTATAAAAAATACTTGTCATTTGTATGGCACCAAATGAAACATTAGTGACAGGCTGTTGTACAGTACAGCAAACTAATGTCTGTCAGTGGAGATGCCATTATTCTCTTACATATGGCACTGCCAGTTGTAAAGTGTATCGGCTGCCCCCACCCATGATAGGTTGATGACTTGTGAATAAATGAGACAGAGTTACACATAATGCACCATAGGCACATGCCTTTACCAGAAGGGGTTGAATCCCAATGAAGCTTCAGCTCCCTGTTTGATGTACATTTGGAACCTTTGCAAAAGGACAGGACAGTGGCAGAGGCCAAAATGTCCATCTAGCAGCCTATCCCCAAGGATGTCAGATGAATGGATCGATCACAGCAAGCTTCCAAAATATGTAAGGTGTTATTTGCACAGTAACAGATGTGTCACAACATTGTACAGATGCAGGCTCATGCCACTGAGAGTTAGTTAGAGATCATGTGAGTGCTGCAAGGAATACATGAGGAAATTCAGCAATACATGGGAATGATGGTAGCAAGAGACGATGCCATGATTTTCCTCGTGTGGAGCATGGTTGCTCATACAGGATCTATATCAGACTCTATAAGCACACTTGTGATGACTTACCAGACACACATGGCTGACACAGCTGAGCAGGGCAGATGTCAGATTTGCATGCTTGAAGGCTATGTTGGCCATGCACTACTGGTAGTTCAGGCAGGTCCACCATCAAGAGTAGTGGATATTTCCATGAATAAACAAGCTGCTCATTGTTGGACTTCAACATCATGTGAAAGGCTATCACAGTTCAGCTCATGGTCTCAAACCACTGGCCTGTCACTTTCAATGGCCACTGCAGCACTAAGTAGTTATCACCAGCATAGCAATCCAGTATGAATCCCCCATGACAAGTCTCCGTCTCATTCCCTCAGGCATTTCCTAATGCTAGAATTAGGTTACAATGTATATGACACTGCTGAGATATAACCTGCTCTCACAGTTTCATAGATTCTTAATCCAACCTCACTGCCCACCCCCCTTGCATGTGGCAGCAATGGCCAAAGAGCTTTCACAAGTTATCAAAAACTATCACAGGAAATGCCTTCAATAAAACAGAAGAAAAAATAAATGCACTTACCTGTAAGAAGAGAAATGAAAAAAAAAAAAACAGTTTTTGTTCACTCAAGACAACACATTTACATATACCAACCTTCCCTTCAGAAGAATGGTTGTGAATAGATTTAGTAAGTGAGCAACATAAAATGTATTAACCATGCATATGCATAAAGGATTATTGTGTTGCCATACATGCTTTGTTTCATTTTTCAACCCACTCTTCTTACAAATCCCCCCAACACACACACACGCACCAATATGCCTTAGCAGCTGTATATCTGTTGAATGACCACTGTGCAAATGCTGATTCTGTGATTGTATCAGAAATACAATTGCGAATATTGTGTGGAGGTGCATGCTAATAAATTTATCTTTATGACTTTATATCAGCATACAGTGATTGCCAAAAACCATAATTGTGGAATACAGGCTCTGCCATGTATCATGCATGAGACTTTCTGAGGGGGTGCTGTGCTGCTGCCATCATTAATATACTCACTCCTATAAAGGTAACTTAGTGCAATGGAGGTAGCTGCATGACTGCTTGGGGTTTCAGTTGATGTTGGCTATTGCAATGTCACACCAGACTGACAAAGAATGCACCAAGCAGTAAACCTTTTGCAAGCTATAGTAGAGCCATTCTGAAGAGCCACTCACTACAGATTACAAAATGATTTCATTAGTGTTTCTTTACAGTTGCTTGAGGTGAAATTCCTTGGCCTTCATTTGCACAAAGAAAAAAATAAATACCAAATGATAGAATGTCAGTCACTTTTTCCTCTACAATCATTGCTGGTACAATTTCTAAATGTGCACCAGCAATAATTCCCTTATTTTAATGATTGGATTTTTTGGTAAATGATTTGATAACTAAACATCTGAACCCAAAACAGTGTGGTATTCATGTGCACTTGTGTATCTGCATGACTGTTTCTGTGTGTGTGTGTGTGTGTGTGTGTGTGTGTGTGTGTGTGTGTGTGTGTGTGTGTGTGTGTGTGTGTATTGTAAATTAGTGGTAGTAACGCTTTCTATGGTGTTCTAAAATTGTGCAACTTACAAAGATGAAATATAGAGTTGCCACACCAGAGTTACAAGGTTAAGCCTAAATTCATGGTGTATCTCTTTAAATGCAGTAAAAAGGGAAGTGGGAGAATATCTATCAATATAGTTCCTGGAATCTGCAACATTGGCTATTTATCTTCATTTTAGGATGGGGTACTATTGTCTGACTTCAAGAAAATCATTTTCAGGCCCATAATCAGTGATAACAGCATAAAATATGCTGAGACACTGATGATTTATTTTTAATAGGAAGTAATGGTCAGCAGGGTAGATGTCTTTATAACCAAGTCTGAAGCTATGAGGTGACCAGCTGTTTTTAATCGTGCTAGCTATCTCAGATCTGGAGCATTGGTTAGTCATGTTCATTTTAGAATAGAGTGTTATTATCCCACTTCAAGAAAATTATTTTCAGGTAGTCCCTTAACCAGTGATTAGGCCATATTATAGGTAGAAACTCCAATTATTTTTTAAGAAGAAGGTGTGGTCAGCAGTGATGAATGTGCATGCTGTTATAATCAAGTCTGCAGCTGTGAGGGGACTAGCCCTTTTTAATCCTACTATATGAAATGCTAATGGTGACTGCAGAACCAAGTATTAATAGAGACACTGATAAGAAATGACATCCCCTGGTATGTGTATATGCTCAGAATAGCTAATGAAAATAATTCAAAGAATGTGACATCTTGCTACTGTTCATTAAATGCCACATGTAAGTTTGCTTATGTGCTTTGTCTGTCTACTTTGTTCATTTGGGCTGTTCCCTATGTTGAGCAGTTTTTGGAAAGTGGCTTGTTAAACTGTTTTCTGTTCTCTGTGATGATTTCAAGCTATGGTGTGTTGTTGCACTCTGGGAAAACAGTGCAGTGGCATTGACAATGGTTGGTTATATTGGAAAGCTTGATGTTTGTGGCCCTATAGCTGGTAACCAGACTATGTATACTGAAAGCATTCAGCAGTATTTCAAAGATAAGGTAATATAACTGCAGCAAAACAGGTGATAGCTTACCTAAGTGTCCAAGGGAGATGAAGGTATAGGGCCAACTAAGCAGCCACAGAAGCCTGTATGTTTCATCCGTTGCTGAAAACTAGACATTTCCAATTCTGGAAAAAGAATTAGAAGGAGAGGTAGTCACAGATACCAGATGTAGCTGAACCAATGTAATTAGACAATGTCAGTATGGAACTAGCCTGAATGCTGCGCTCAGAAAGCTTTTGGTTTGTGGATTCAAACATGACTTAAATAACACTCTGTAACTTGAAAAAAGGCAGCAGAGGTTCCCGCATTGATGAAAGTAACAACTAACAATGACATTAAATTGCAGGAGGCAATGAAAGTAGACATGTGTAAACTGGTAGTCATATGCAGTCAGTAGCGTTAAAAATAATGGGATATGTTATGAGAGATGAAGGTAGGTTTGAGAGAGAAAGTTCTAGGAAATGAAAGACGGTTTAGCACATTCAGAATCCCTTACCATGAAGGGAACAATCAGACATTTAGAAGTTTAACTCAACAAACTATATGCAGTATATGTGTGCACAAGAGTTAGAGAACTCCGGTGAAAATGCATGAGTCATGCTGTGTGGGTTACACAGGAAATACATAAACAAGAAAAGGGTAACTATGGTTCTGGATACCTGCTCTGCTGTGTCTGAAACATTTTGAAAGGGCTTTATCTAACGTGCAGGATGGAAGAAAACTAACATTTGCAAACATCTGCTTAAGAAGTAAACCAGATACAGTGCAAATTCCAGTGAGAGAGTTTCCAGTGGCAGTAAAATATGTCCTGAAGAAAATTTTGAACTTGTACACTGTATAGCCTGGTGGTACCAGCAAAGTAGGGCTACAAATAGCTGACAGTATTGAAGCTCTATTGAGTTTGTTTATGGTATAAATGGCACATCTCCTAGCCAAGAGACTTTGGTTAATCTAAAAGAAGGAATTGGTGCACTCAAGTACATAAAATGCAAGGTAATCATGAAAGAGGAAATGACACGTGTTCTGTAAAGCTTGTCCCACCCCATACATTATCTGTAATAAGTTGCAAAAGTAGTTGGATATAATGGATGTTGCTTTGATTCTGTCTAAGTGGGTGATATTGCTGCTGTCTACAGCCATGACCCAAAACAGCCAAAGAGAGAGAATAGTGTGGATGCATACTAAAGTGATTCAATGCAGTGCTACAGGCTGAATTATATTGCCCAAGCCTGAGGACTTCTTTGGAAGTCTGTGAAGTCTGTCTTAGGGAATAATGTTTCACTATGGGTTGGGGGGATGAAATAATGACTAAGGTGTTTACCTCACAGATACAAGGCACAGGGTTTCATTCTCACCTTTGAAGGCAAACTCAGTTAGGCTTAAAATGACCCACAAGAGCAGCTACCTAGTACATAGCTATGAAGCTATTAAGAGGCCTCGCTACAAATGGAGATAGGAGAAAATTCCAAGGTATTTATTATAACTGCTACTCATGAGATATTGTAATGGTGCAAGCAACTTGCCTTTTAAGTAGTGTTATCAGATGCACTTGCTGAAGCGCCTTGGCTTGTGTACTATGAGGGTAGCATGGCAAACAACTACCTAGGTAATATTATCATGATGAGAGAAATGATGAGCTCTTTGAAATAACTTGAAGATTGCGCTACAAAACCTAGTACACTGCAGGCTACAACACTATGAAACAAATATGAAATGTACAAACCAATTATCATCTTATAACAAGATCATTGCTCACCATGCTCTTCACAGTTTTAAGGACAAAATGCAACCAGTGAAAGATGCCACCAGTCCAAAGAATTTTCACCACATGGACCTTCTTGGGGTTCCTAAATTACAACAATTGATTGTAGAAAGAGTACTGTACCCCCTGAATGCTTTGATTCAGAGAAGGAGGACCTGATGAAGGATGGACCCTTATGACTGGGCTTCCCAGAAGGCCAGAAAGATGGTCACATCTGACACTATAATAAATATTATGATCTTCACGTACCATTCAAGGCACTCTGTGACACTTCACTCAATTTTAATTTCTCCAAATAATTAAAGTTTATAATACCATGAAAGAAATGTGCCCCATTCCTAAGTCAGGGTAGTATTAAAGTTCATGAAACTGATACTGCTCCAGTCTTTGATGTCTGCCAAAAAGGTTCTACTCACACCTGCAATGTACCAGAAATACTTCCTTCCATAACTGAAATGTAGTTACATGCATTGGTAGCATCTTTAAATATGCATGAAAATAGTGTTGTATTAGCCCTGTTGTTACTACTGCTATTGGATCTACATGTGTTTCTTTATTCCTTAATGCTGTAGTGTATGCATAGCCTTGTACTTTATAAGTGTATGTCTCTGTATGCAGGAAACCGCTGTTTCAGTGATTAATATCAATTATGAGATTATAGTATAGGTTATTTTATATAGTTATTTTTGCACCTTAAGGTACAGGTACAGTTGTGTCCTACATCATGAAGAATGGTAGTGAATGGCCAGTAGCTTTTGTGCCACAATCTGTAGCAGCAGCTGTGAGGAACCATACACCTATTTACTGTAAGGCTTTGATCTTTATCTGGGCTGACCAATGTTCAAATCTATATCTGAATGAAAGAGAGTTTGTCCTTATGATTAACTACTGACCATTATTCTCCATCTTGACATCATGCAAGGAAATTCTGTGTACTGCCCCTGCAATGATGCAGAGTTTGGCCCTCTTCCAAAAACTGACTATTAAGAAGATAGCATTCAAGACTATGTATCAATATACTAAACCTGATGAGTTTTCCAGTTTATGTCTCACGGTTCTAGTAGCTTAGGAAGACAAATTCATAAATGGCTTTCTAAATATTTTCATCTAGTCTCGGCTAAGGACTGTATCTCTGACTGTTGTAATGATTCAAGTGAAAACTCTTGTGACCTATCTCACTTTTACATGATCACCAAACATGGCTGTGGTACAGCACAGGGTTGCTGGGATACAGACCAGTACAAATGAGATCATTTACAGAGCCTAGATCTTCACAATTTGTAAGATGCGCTTACAACTATTACTGGCTGCCTCTTGTGGGCTCTAAGTGTAGACTTCCACACAAGAAAAAAGTGTAATGCATTGGATGAACTGCATGTTTGCATTCTCATCATAGTCAAGATGAAGGCATCGACTTTGTGTGTTGGTCAAGAACAGACCAGCAAGTTGAGCAGCTTACCATGTTATGGACTGACTACAGTATATCCATCCGGAAACCGCAGCAGCACTAATCTACTAATGCAATGATGTACAGCAGGGAAGTCAGACTGGCCACTGCATTCCTTGTAAATCTTGAAGAAAGGATTAGCAGAGGCAATTGCCCCAGTTGCCAACTTATTTGTTGTGGGCGCTAAACACTAAAAAAAATTAATTGCTAGCTTGCAAGCTATAATTATGTGATTACAATTGGGATATGTAACCAAAAGCTTGTAAACTGTATTATCTTTATGTGTCTTGTTTCTTTTTTTCCCCTCTTTTTTGAGACATGTTTAAGATAGTTTGTCGGTTTGCACGTTGTTTACTATGGTATTATAACTTTAACTACAGTCATGTAATGATAACTTGCAAACTTCCAAACTATCTTTTTTTACAAATGTGAGACAGTTTACCAACTGTTATTAAGCAATCATCTTTGCTACCACTTACAGACAGTGAGTGTGGGTTCATGCCAGATGAAATTCCTGCCTAAGATGCCAAACTCTCTTGCACCTGCTCAGTTGCTGATGCTTGCACGGCATGGGTATTTCCAATGAAATCTGCAACAAGTGCAAAAACAATGGAAAGTCTGGAAATACTGGGGCAATTCTTTGCAAGAACTGGAATCCTCGAACAATTACTCAGTGACAATGGGCCACAATGTGTAGCTGAGCTATTCCAGGACTTCTGAGAAGCATGGAAGTAGGCAAATCACTTCAATATCAGTGGTGCTGCGGTAGCGTTGTCCCATTCGATTCTCAGCTAGAGCGTCTTCTGTGTGGAGGCATACGGGAATGGGGCGTGCCTTCGTTGAAGGTTGTGCGTCAGCGCTAGTAACCCGGTACGTAAAAATCCACTACCAATCATTAGTGGATCGGAGTTCCGCTGTGGCGACCCCAAACCGGGAAAAGTCGAAAGATACAAACAAACTTCAATATCAGACCACCTCTTTACCAGTAAGTTAGAGGAACATGTTATTTATAATCTGAAAATTCTTTAAAGACAATTGATGTAAAGAAAGAGAGTCTAAACCAAAGGTTGGCAAATCTACTGTTAAATATCAAAATGATTTATATGCAACAGCCAAGTAATCATTGCTGTAGTCTTCCTCCACGTCACTTATAAACTAGACCTTCTTAAATCTAATATGAAGAATCAGGTGCAAGATCAGATAACAAGAAAAAATGGCTACAAGCCCAACAATCAAAGTAACCGACACTTTCCTCTAAAGCAAAGTTTGAAATAGACAAGACTGTCCTAGCCATAGATTATAAAGGTTACAATAGGTGATCACAGGGAGTGATTAAAGAAAAACAAATGTGGATCAGTGCAAACTTCATGGTCAATGAAAGACACTTGTGTCTTTTAAGGAAATAAATGAACCTCTTTCACACACTGTGGAGTTTGCACTGATCCCAGTTCGACATCATGTGAATCAAATGAGGGGTTCCAAAACCAAGATCAACAATCAATCTCTTATATTGAATCTAGCTTTATTTGTATGCTTGTTGTTTGTTTATTTCCCTGAAACGCTAATTCCACCTAAAACGCGGCCTTTTAGCACTTCTGTGGATCCCTAGTGATATCTGCATTGCTTACTGTACTTATTTCATTGTTTCACTTGAAAGAAAGTTACTGTTTGTCGTTTTTGCATTTAAGTTACCTGTAACACATTGCATTTAAGTTACCTGGCACTTGCTCACTAAAGCTATTATATAAGTCAGCTCTAAAAAATTAAAAGCACAACACCCTCACTAACTCCCCTTGAGTACCTTGTTCCCCATTGGCCCTTTTTTTCAATTATAAAGGAATTCCCAATACTATTCTAGCATGTCCAAAGGTCAGTTGTCAATCTCCTCTCCGGTCCAGCTGGTGAATCTGGGAATCTTGAGGCAATGTTACAACTGCCTCATGTACACAACAAATTCCAACACATGTGAGAGATGCAACCATATAGCCAAACTGGGGGCTAAGCTCTCTCAACTCAGTACTGGCGTAACCAGTCAGGAGGAGAAGGAAACCACACTCACTACAATTCCAATTCCAGTCTCACATAGACCTACCACGACAACAAACCAAACACATAAACACACAAAAACATACTCGGAGGCTCTAAATAAAAATCTGCCTAAGCAGCAGAGACCTCCAAAGCAGACACCCAAGCAACCGCTACCCCAAAACAAAACACGTGCAACACATAGCTCACAAAGCCAGTGTGCCGAACAGTCACAGCCCTTAAGGCTAAACAACACACCTGATACACTTGTAATAGGTGACTCTATCGTCAGGCACACTGACGTCCCGCTCACCAGGCTGAACAAGGAGAAGGTCACGGTGAGCTGCCTGTTGGGCGCTAGGATCCGCCACATAACACAAGCACTCAGGTCACTCCAAGGCAAGTACAAATATGACTCAGTCATTGTCCATGCTGGTGTGAATGACCTGAGACGTACCTCCCTGGACTACATGAAAAGAGACATAGAGGAGCTCTCTGAGCATTTAGCACAGGCCGGTATGACCCTGACCTTGAGTAGCATCTTACCCTCACCAAGAATGATGCCACAATATGAAGACAAGATGATCAATTTCAACAATTGGCTTAAGTGTTGGTGTCATTCAAAGGGATCCAATGCCTGTCAGCCTGGGATGACATGCTCGACAAGCCACGATGCTTCGCTAGGGACGGCTTGCACCTGTCACCCCTGGGCTTTCGGATATTGGCAAAGGCTCTTGCTACCCCCATAGTGCCTTTTTTAGGCAAGGCTCAAAAGACAAACCCACCTCCATAGGTATCACAAGGGATAAGAAACTAAGAGTAATGCTACTCAATGCCAGAAATCTAAACCTCAAGATGCACGCACTTGAAACTCTCCTTAGCATGGAGAACATCGATATCTGTGCAGTAACAGAAACCTGGTTCAAGGCTCCCGAGAGCACCCCAGCACTACCAGGTTATACCTCATACCATGCTTTTCGCCCCAAAACTTGGACCGAACCACAAAGGAGGGAGTATCAATATTCGTCAAAGATACCCACACCTCCAGGTTGGTGGCACAACACGAAGCATCAGAGACTATCCATGTGCAACTAACTGTGGGTAAAACTGCCTTCCAGTTTATAGCCTGCTACAGACCACCCTCCCAAACACAGGAATCCCACTTGGCCTTCCTGAGAATACTGGAAAATATGAAGGTCTCTCGAAACACCATTATATTGGGCGACTTCAACTACCCAAACATAGACTGGGAGCATTACTCTAGCTCCAACACCCTAGCCCAAAGGTTCCTAGAATTTATAAACTCAAATGCTATGGAACAACTTGTTACCATTCCCACAAGAGGGGAAAACATACTGGACCTGATCATCACCAACATGGGGACACTATGCTCCAGACCAGAAGTGTATCCCTCACTGGTAAGATCAGACCATAAACTAATCTCACTGGATTTTCACATCCCGACCCTACCCCCTGCCCAGAAAACCACAGTGAAAAACTTCTCTAAAGCAAATTTCACACGCCTCAAAACCGAGGCGAAATCTTTCAAAGTCCCCAGGCCTGTGGAAAATACGGCCCAGACTGCAGAATCCTTTATAAACGCATTCTATGAACACCTTCAGGAATGCATGGATCATGCAATCCCATATAAAACCAAGACCCATTCCTCCAAAGGCAGACGTCCTGTCTGGTGGACCCCAGCCATAAACAAACTATACAATAGAAGGAGGAAGCTACTACATGATAGAGCAAAATACCAAAAAGGGAAGGCATCTCTGATCAGTATTAGCAAAAAACTACGGGCACTCATAAAATCGTCTAAGGCCAGCTTCGAGAGAAAAATTGCACAGGACACTAAGGATAATCACAAGGCTTTCTTTAGTTATGTTAGGAACCTGGGTGGGAATTCCCAGATATGCTCAGAATTAGTCCAAAATGACAAAAAATACACCGAGCCCACAGACATTGCCAACATCCTAGCTGACAGATTCAGTGCAAACTTCTCCCCTCTCCCCACCAAAGGGCAAATATCTATCGCAACAGAGTGGTGCCCCCCTGAGATCTCAGATTCTCAGGTAAGAGCCACCCTCTCCAAAGCAAAACACAGCATCAATGGGACCAGATGGTGTCCCGGCTGCGTCAGACATAAACTCCAAGAAGAGCTAAACCCAAACATAAAACTACTGTTCAATCTTAGCCTTACTACAGGATATGTACCCAAAGAGTGGCGTACAGCAACAGTGGTCCCTCTCCACAAAGGTGGTGCCTCAACGGATCCTGGAAACTATCGCCCCATAAGCCTGACTAGCTTGGTCTGCAAAGCTATGGACAGGATCATCATGGACCTCATAAATAAAGATATTGGGGACCTACAGACACTGGATCCTACCCAGTTTGGCTTTGTTAAGGGCAGATCCTGCCTCGTAAACCTGGTCGATTTCTTTGAAACAGTCACTAAGGCCATTGACGAGGGGAAGGTGGTCCACACAGCCTACCTGGACCTCGCAAAAGCCTTCAATACAATACCCCACTCGGGCATTATAGATAAGCTCACCAGCTTAAATATAAACCCCTATGTCACTAGATGGGTTGCAAACTGGCTCAAGGACAGAACCCATATGGTTAGAATTGCTGGAGCCATGTCAGACTCCAAACCAGTTACAAGTGGCGTCCCACAAGGCTCAGTCCTGGGACCTCCCTTGTTCGGTATATATTTCTCGGTACAGGCCAACACGGAAGGACTGTGGCTGACCAAGTTCGCAGATGACTGCAAACTGGGCACCATAATCAACTCTCCAGCCGACACAAGCATCCTCCAAAAGGGCCTCATAGAAACAGACAACTGGTGCCAGAGCCATGGCCTCAAGCTAAACGCCAAAAGTGTATAGTCATCCCTTTGGTAAAAACAAAGTGCCAAATTACCACATAGGTGGTAATCCATTAAGTACAGAAGAAGTCATTAGGACCTGGGGACCCAAGTTGATAGCAATCTCTCATTTGACAACCACGTGGCCAAAGTGGTTAGAAAAACATTTTATATAGCCCACCTAATCATGAAGGGATTCACATCTAGATCAGAGAGGTCATCGTGCCTCTTTACTCATCCCTCATCAGGCCCATAATTGAGTACAATGCCCCTTTTGGGATGTACCTTACCAGACACCTGCAGCAACTGGAAAGACCCCAAAAGTACCTCACCAAGGGGATCAAAGGGCTCAAACAGATGCCATATGCTGCCCGGTTAAAGAAACTCCAGCTCTACTCAGTGGCATACCGCCTGCTCAGAGGCGATCTGTGCCTGACGTATAAAGCCATGTCCAATCCCAAATTAATGGACATGCTGCACCTCAGAAAATCTAAATCCCATCGAGCTACGCTCGAGAGACTTGAACCTCAGCACTGAAATAAATAGGACATGCTGGAGGGACAGATTCATAACCCAGAGGCTCCCTTCACTCTGGAATAAAATCCCAGTCCAGGTTAGGCAGTGTCCCACATTGACTCTCTTCAAGAGGAATCTTGATGAGTGGATGGGAGATCGTAGGTTTACCCCGGCTATCACTTCTGTGTCACTGTTAGACAGAGGCACAGTATACTAACCTCAAAAAAAGGCATAGCAAAATTAATTTAAAATGGGTGGCGAAAGCCAAACACACTCTGGCTAGGCTTATAAATGCCCTAGGGCAGATAGCCTAGTATGAACCTATGAACCCTTGTTATATTCCTTGGGTAGTACCTGGTAAAGTAAGAACTCCAGTAATAGTTTCTTTTGCTTCACCATCACTAGCTATCTTGTAAAAGGGCTGTAATATCTCCAGAAAGTAAGATCACTAATTTCCCCAGGTGCAAACAGTACCCCACTTGTTGGAATAATACACAAAACACTATTTTTTTAACACAAAGAGAAAAAAGTATTTCTGTCTTAGCAGGGGTAGATCTGTAGTATATTGTCATATTTTTTGTGTTAGTTAATTAAGCATCCTTTTGAATGTTTTCAATTGTGTTTACCTGCCTGGAGTTTCAGGTGTGATGATCTTTGCGTTAAGCATTTGAATAAACAGGTTCACCAAACAAACAGTGCTTTACATCCCATACTTATTACAAGCTGTGTTGTGGTGTTGCTGTCTGGGAAAATAACACAGTTTCCACTCTGAGAAAGTTAGCAGAATACTCATGGATAGTGGAAGAGTTGGAATAGATGACTTCTTTGACAAACATAAATTAGTCTAAATTTGTTTCTAAAAGAAGACGTAAACAAAAAGAAATCTTGGAAATGGATAAAGTATACATAACAATGTTCAATAGAACAAACAGTATGTATAAATGTAGTTCCTCTTCACACTGTATATTAAAGCAATAATTCAAAATACAAAATGAATGTCTGTCTGTTTTTTCATCTACTACTCAGTTAGCCACAGCAAACAATTTGACATACCGGGTTCAACGAGTTGCACTTTGAAGAACTCAGTATCATTCAGCTTTATGACCACATGTCTAGGATGTACCCACAGTTAGTTGGCTTGATCAGGAGGGCGAAGCCAAAGTGATTAAACAAAGCCAACTGTGAGTAAATCCTGATATACCTACAGACAAAAGTGGATTATTGCTTTTATACAATAACATTATTTAAGAAAGAAATGACTTACCATTCTTGAATAATATATTTCTATAAGGGGACTTCTGTCTTCTTCTACATTGTCTTCACTTTCCTGATATATTGTCCGTGCATATGGGACTTAAGTTCCCATGATTGCTCTATGCATCAGTGCAGCAGAAGTGACTGAGAAAACAGAATCTCTGTTGCTGTTTGTTTAATTTTTTGTTTTAAAAAGCATACATTTACAGTCATAGTGCAAAAAATATGAGGGAAATCAGTTTTGCTTCTGTTTTAGTAGAACATGCCTGATTTTTCACATATTTTGGTGTGTCCTCCATTATACGCCAGTAGAAAAGTATGGCTGCTCAATGGTAGTTCAGTGGCTAGGCTTTTCTCTATTGGTATATGCTGCCTCTATTTACAACATGCACACTGCTTCAGAATGCTCAGTTTGGAACAGCAATGAGTCATTATTATATAATTATGCATAAAGGTTTGCATTTTTCCCTGCCATACATTGGTAGAACTATAACTGTTCCTTAATAGTACAACTGCTATAGTTATTTTTTTGTTTATGTGGCAGTGTGTTCAACTTGCAGTTGTTTTAATGTGGGCAACTCCACAGAAAGTTAAGCAAGTATATTATTGAGCATATGTGTGTCTTGCATGTGAAGAATAAGTGTCGTACTCTATTTAACATTCTGTAATTTGTGCATTTTTTAAAACATGTGTACTTAGAGTTACTGACTGTGTTCAGGTTAAGTCCAAGGCGTATTTACTATGAAGTATTATTAGACAAGAAAGAAAGAACTAATGCAGGCTTAAATGAAAATAACAGTGTTACGTACATTTTAAAAGGGAGACCATTAATATAATATATTTTATCATTTTCATTATTCATGTCGGCTTTTTATATTGTTAGGAACGTATCTGACAAAATGGCAAATTTTGTATATGTGCTTAAGGTAAGGTCATGAGATTGGTTTATGTTTTATTATATGATTAGTTTTGTGTGAAAAGATTGATTTTGCTCTGAAGAAGTAGTAAATTTATTTTTATGGGAAGAAAATGCTAAACTAAATATATATTTATTTAGAAACCACATTTTTGCTTTTTTCCACAGAATCATTTTGTTTTAAGCTGCATTATAGTGAGGCTTTGTAAGATCTGGCAGTCTGATGTCTATGCATGGTGGGCAGTACTAAGCACATTTATAGCATAACTGGATCAAGTCAGTATTCGATGCAATATGCATAATTTAGTTATTTCACACAAAATAATAGAAATATGGAATCATTAAAATCATTTTACAGGAAAGTCAAAGTGACCATGTCCAATTTATAGTTTTTGTTGTGTATAAGTAATTAATGGGTAAATTATATTTTAAGCATATTGTGCATCTACCGGAAAGTCAAAGCCTGATGGTAAACATGCATTCTAAAACTGTCAAGGAAGTTTAAGATATTGCAACCTAGATATCAATATTAAAGGCATGCATACAGATGCATTTCTGATTGACAGTGTTCAAAGCAGCAAATTTACCTTATATTGATAAATGCATAAGCAATTCCTTTTCTGGGTGATAAATACAAAACTTTCCCTGAACATATTTGTTTCCTTAAAAAAATGAAAGTCACCCATATATTTCTAAAAACTAACATTTCTCTGTCAACTTTAGTAAACATGGCACCACCACAAATTGTTTTGTTAATAAGGGTAAAATGGTGCACCCAAATACAGAGTTGGGCAGAGTGCAATCCTTTAAATAAAGAACCACATTCCTAATTACAGACTATTCCAGACTTATATAGAATTTATATAGATTTAACTTCAGCATTTGACAGGGCCATAAACAAAACACTGAACAATAAATTAATACAACTAGGTATTGATGTACTCTTGATAAGATGGATAGCTGCATGGCTTACAAATAGGACATGTTAAGTATCATGCAGCAACTGGACAGGTGAAATCCTTGGTTACAGTCACAGTGTCCACAGGGCTTTGTCATAGGCCCTTACTTGTTTAGATTATATCTTTCAGATCCAAATTTTTCATCTGAGGTGTTCTACTTATTAAATGTCCAAATGACCCAAACTAAGAATAACTTTGTTAACAAGTAGACCGGGCTGTATTGCAAACTAGGGATGTTCATCGTGTTTCACTGCTGCAGTCATTACACTGGGGTTATCCTGCCGTCAGGAGGGCCCACAGTCAGCCTGAGTTTCAAAGTCTTGGTCCGGCGTCATTTGCTGTAGCTTCTTCCCTGATGTCAGTGCACCAGGGGTATATAAGAAGCAGCCAACGCCATTTTCTTCAGTCTTTCTTGCAGTGCGGTGCCCGAAGCAAAAGCAGTTTGCAAGTGCCGGTCAGCCAACTCCTGAGATTTCAAATTCGATTTCAGAACCGAAGTCTTCAATAAAGCTAAGTACCTCATTGGGGAAACTTTTTCTTGCCTCAGACCGATGTCAGTAAAAGTGAATAATTGTATTTCTTGTGGGAAGCAAATACCTCATATGGATTTTCATTCTTACTGTATTTCATGCCTAGGCCCAGATCATGATGCCACTAGTTGTTGGTTTTGTGCTAGATTTAACAAACGCACTATAAAATGTTAGTTTGATTTTGCTCGCCATTACTCGGCGAAGGTTTAATTATACAATGCCGTCAGAAGAACCGACGACCGGAATGCACAATAAACACAAAGATAAGGAAAGGCATCCAAGGCCCAAAACTGACGACAAAGCCTCTTTTAGGCCAGTCGCCGGTTCGCCGGTTTTCAGTGAGGCGCTTTTGCAGCCCCTGACACCCCCTACCTCAGAACCACAGGTCGTGACCGACTCCCATGTGGAGGTGCCTAGGCCTCTGAATACTCAAGGTGTTTGGCCAACAGAGATTAACCCTTCAGATGGATCCTGAGCCACTGAGCAGACATCAGCTTCTGAGGGTGTTTTCAGGCCTACTCAACTTACCATTGCAACTACATCCAAGACTAACCCTACATTAAAGACAAAGAAGCAAGTACAGCATTCATCTGGACAGGCCTCCATGCCTAAAAAACAGGTGCTCAAGATGGCCGAAGACTTGATAACTCTGATCAGGGGTTCCCATCCTCCTCCTGATAAAAGGCCTAGGCAGGATACAGACTATGATTCCTCTGACCAGGTTTCAATATATTCTGATTCCTCTTCAGACCAGGGATATTCTTTACCCCCTATGAGGATTCTGATGCTGAAGAATCAATTCCTTCATCCTCTCCTCCTGAGGATTACTCTTTTGAGGAAACTTTACATACCATGAGGGAGCATTTCCATTGGGAGGGCCAGGATCACTCAGAATCCAAGAAAAGGCTCAGAGACTTTCTTTTACTGCCTCAGCACAGGTCCCTTGCTATTCCGCCAGTGTTGGACATTGTGGATGATGTGTTCTCTGAATCTAGTTTAAATCCTGATTCTTTACCCCCAGCTCCAGTCAAGCCAGACAGATACTACAGAGTCCCTGACTCTCATAAATTTCTTTATAAAAACCCTGTTGCTGACCCAGAAACTATTTCCCAGGGTCCCAAAGGATTTAAAGCTTCCACGGCTAAGAATCCAGTTCCCTTGGATAGGGACTCTAGAGCATTAGACAGATGGGGAAAGAAAGTTTACACCTCTGCAACTTTAGCAGTGAGGGCTCTAAATTGCCAGTTTCACATGCTTAAATATCAACAATACTTACTGTCTCAATTAAAACAGAAAATGAGTACAAATTCAGAACAACCTGATTATAAGAAAATGCAGGATTTATTGCATGCAGCTAAACAAGTGGGAAAGCATACTTTGCAATGTGGTTTTGATTCATTAGAAGCTTCTTGTAGAGCAGCAGTTACAGGATCTGTGATTTGAAGGCATGCTTGGTTAATAGAACAAAGTTTACCAGATCATGTTAAGGCAAAATTATTGGATGCTCCTTTGCAGCAAGATAATTTATTTGGTATTAATACAGAAGAGGTATTAAAGAAAATAGAGGATAAGGCAAAATCTATGCAAACAGTGAAGGATTTCTTACAGGTACAGCCACCATGATTTAGCAGAAATTGGCCTACAAAGAATTGGTCCTTTCCAGTGTCAGACAGGCCACAAAGAGGCAGCTACAGATGCCCAAGAAGCAGATCTCAGCCACAAGGCTCTTACAGACCACAACAGTGGGGTGCTACAAATCCAAAAGGAGGTGAGGACAAGTCACAACCTTACAGGAAACAGTCCCAATGACTTCCCCCTACCAATGCAAAACTCTTCCCTTTTGGCAGCTCCCTTAGGGGGGAAACTAGCACTTTTTTCTCAAAACTGGCAAGCAATCACCCAAGACAAACGGATGCTGAATATTGTGTCTCAAGGTTACAGGTTCCACTTTCACACTTTTCCAAGGCTAAAAGGAATGCCAGACCTGCCACAAAATCGATGGGCAGAGGCACAAAAACAAATTACAGCTCTCATGGACATGAGAGCTATTCAAAAAGTACCACAGCAGGAAAAAGTACAAGGATTTTACTCAAGACTCTATCTGGTACCCAGAAAGGACAAAGCCTGGAGACCCATTCTGGACCTTTCCACTCTAAATACTTACCTGGATGGTCCAAAATTCAGAATGCTGACACTACAACAGCTCCTTCCCATGTTGGGCAAGAAAGCTTGGCTTGTTACTTTGGACCTCAAAGAGGCATACCTGCATGTCCCTATCAGACAAAATTGCAGAAGATACCTCAGATTTATAGCTGGTTCAATGCACTACCAATTCTCTGCACTGCCCTTTGGCTTATCTACTGCACCCAGGGTCTTTACCAAGTGCCTGGCACCAGTAATTGCATTTTGCAGACAAAAAGGAATTCAAATATATCCATATCTGGACAACTGCCTGATTCAAGCAGAGAGCAAGGACATTCTTCTACAGCATCTGGCGTACATAAAAATATTGTTAAGTTGCCTAGGGTACACAGTAAACAAAAATAAATCAAAACTAGTGCCCTCACAAGAGACAATATTCCTGGGTGCCAGCTTAAATACAATGGCCCAGATGGCTAATCTCACGCCAGACAAACAAGGACAACTGACTCAGTATTTTCAATTGATGGCAACAAAGTCCCAACTCCCCACAAGAAAAATTCTGCAGGCCTTGAGATTCATGGCATCCTGCATACTACTAATTCCATATGCAAGACTGCATATGAGGAAATTACAATGGTATCTAAAAAGTGTTTGGTCTCAGCATTCTCACAGCTTGGAGAGAGTAATACCACTAATTCCCTGCCTACAACAGGAGTTTCGATGGTGGGCACAGGCATGTCACCTCAACAAGGGTCAGCCTTTCACTCTTCCCACAGCCAGGCAGACTTTAACAACAGATGCCTCGGATTACGCCTGGGGAGCACACATGGCAGGAAAATGTATTCAGGGCAAATGGACCACAGACCAAATGCATCCTCACATCAGTCAAAAAGAGACGTTGGCTGTACAAAATGCCCTTACAGCTTTCAAGGATCTTCTACATCCAAGACAATTACTATTAAAGACAGACAACACCACTGTAATGTGGTACATAAACAAACAAGGGGGCACTCATTCTTACCCCCTATGCAGACAAGCCATGACTTTGTGGAACACAGCTCTAACCTATCAAGTTCATTTGCAAGCACAATTCCTGCCAGGAAAGAAAAACACTCTGGCAGACGACTTAAGCAGAAACATCATGGATCCTCACGAGTGGAAATTAAATCCACAAGTCTTCAGCATGATAATGCAAAAATGGGGGTGCCCGGATATAGATCTTTTTGCCTCACCACTGAATTAACAACTACAAAAATTCTGCACAAGGACTTATCACACACAAGCATAGAAAGTGGATGCTCTTTCGTTCAGCTGGAAAACCCCTAAATGTTTATGCCTTCCCACCTCTGCCTCTCCTTACAAAGGTACTCCTAAAAGCCAGACAAGAAAAAAACAGATGATTCTGATTGCTCCAGATTGGCCACGCCAGCATTGGTACCCAATCTTAAAGAACTTAGCTCAAGGTCCACCTTGGATTTTGCCTCAAATTCCACACCTTCTGTCTCAGCAAAACAATCAGATACTGCACAGTCAGCTCAAAACCTTAAACTGGCTGCATGGCAGATTCATTAGCCAAACAGACAACTTCTCTCTCTAAAGCTGTTATGGATGTCATTTTGGAGGCCAGGAAGCCTAGCACCAGGAAATCTTATTCAGTAAAGTGGAAGAGATTCTGTGCCTGGAACCATGCTCAAAACCTTGATCCTCTGGTCCCTAACATTCCTCAGATACTACAATATTTGACTGAGATGCTGGACAAAGGACTATCCTTCTCATCCATTAAGATTCATGCTTCTGCCACCACGGCTCATTACAACACAGATCCTCCTATTTTCTCTCACCCATCGCTAAAGCAGTACCTCAGAGGGGCTAAAAACTTAAGACCGCCCCGGAGAGCACCAACACCAACTTGGGATCTCAATTTCGTTTTGGAAAAGCTCACTTTGCCTCCTTTTGATCCAGCCAATTCAGCAGAGTTAAAATATATATCATGGAAAACTGCTCTGCTTTTGGCAATAACCTCAGCACAAAGAGTCTCAGAACTGCAGGCACTAATGGCAGTGGAGCCTTTTATCATTTTCCACCAAGACAGGGTTTCTTTAAGAACAAACCCTACCTTTATGCCTAAGGTGGTTTCCATTGTGGCTCTTAACCAATCTATTCACTTGCCAACATTTTATCCAAATCCTCAGAATAAAGGGGAGAGACTTCTACATTCCTTGGACATACACAGGCAATTGCGCTTCTACTTGGAAAAAACAAAAGCTTTCAGAAAATCTGAACAATTGTTTGTATCATATGCTGCAGGATGACAGGGAAAGGCTATTTCAAAGCAGACCATTTGAAAGTGGATAGGACACTTTATCCGGTTTTGCTACACACAACATGGGAAACCTGTACCTAGTAATATTAGACCACATTCCACCAGGGCAACTGCCACTTCTATTGCCTACCTTAGAGGAGTACCTACCAAAGATATCTTGGAAGCTGCAACTTGGAGTTCAGTGCACACCTTTACCAAGCATTACAATTTGCCTGTTTATTCTATATCCAGAGGTGGCTTTGCCACTGCAGTGCTGCAGGGCCTCATAGCCACACCAAATCCTCTATAGAACCAGCCACCCAAACTCAGCTTTGGGATTCTACCCAAGTGTAATGACTGCAGTAGTGAAACATGATGAACATAGTACAGTTTTGTACCTACCATAAATGTAGATGTTCAAGTGTCTTCAGTGCTGTAGTCCAGGTTACCGACCCGCCAGCCCCTCTTTCTTATCTGGGCTAACCTATACTACCTCTGTGGTGTATTTGCTGGTTACTGAAGGTTTTATTTTTTACCTTTTTTGTATGTTTTATTAGCAATATGTATTGCCTACCATTTTTGGGGGCACCTGACATCTGGGGCAAGAAAAACTGAAGAAAATGGTGTCGGCTGCTTCTTATATACCCCTGGCGCACTGACATCAGGGAAGAGGCGACAGCAACTGACGCCAGACCAAGACTTTGAAATTCAGGCTGACCGTGGGCCCGCCTGATGGCAGGATAACCCCAGTGTAATGACTGCAGCAGTGAAGACACTCAAACATCTACATTTATGGTAGGTACAAAACTGTACTTTTTTATTCTCAATGACCAGAATTAATTACTTTCTATCTGCAGACGACCTGAAATTGGGTAAACTGATTACATGTGTTATAGATAAGGCATGTCTGCAAAATAACCTGCAAAATAACCTGATTAATTTGACCATTTGGGCACAATAGAATAATATACTGATAAATACATAAAACAAACTAAGCATATGAGGTCTGGGAGACATAAACTGAAAGGTGAATATTTAATACAGCATACAGTGACTGAAACTGTAGACTCATTTAAGGACCTGGGTATATGTGTAGATTCAGCTGTGAGTTTTTTCTAATCATTTCAACCAATTAGTTAATGATAGTTATAGAACTATAGGTAGTATAAATAGATTTATAAAGTCTAGGAAATCAAAAATGATGAATTTATTGTTTGTTAGTCACATTAGACCTAAACTTGAGTATGGAATAAAAATATAGAAATCATAAAAGAAAACAAGCATGAGTAAACTGGAAAGAGTAAAGTGGAAATATACCAAGGGTATCCACTGATGTGAAAATGTATGTTATTATAAAAGACTAAAATATCTGAACTTGTACAGTGTCTCTTACATATATCCAAGAGGAGATCTTATTCAAGTACATAGAGCATTTAGAGACAACTTCCTCTGAGAATGTTTGGGGTTATCAAAAAGTATTATAGAATCATCAGACAACCTATGCAGAAGATTCTATAGGAATGAGAAGTATATTAACTGGTTCTCTGACAGAGTAGCTGATGCACAGAACAGACTACCAAATTACATTAAAGCAAGTAGTGGTTTAGATATAACAGCCTGGAAACTTATTATGGGAAAGAGTGTTTTGGTATATAGGCAAGCTAGAAGGGCATTAATGCCCGTGCTTGAAATATTTGCATGTACGTATATTTACTTCATTCATAAAACATCAGATGTAAAATAATTATTTCTCAGAATGAGGCATTTTCTATCACTAAATGATATAACAATAGATACAGAGGGGAATTAATGAAGGTATTGAAATGTGTACACTTCCATGTACACCTTACAGTCAGGTTTTGTTATGGAGGAAGTACCCTAACACTTTGCTACACTGTGCTGTAGAATGAGAAGCTGTAGAATGAGAAGATGCAACCCTGCATAGGCTTGGCTCCATGGCCATGATGAAAGCTAATGAGTCAGTCCAGAATAGTGGCATATCGTAATTAGCATGAAGTTTTTCTCCCTGAACCACCACCAGGAAGACATCTACATTTTAAGCAATTCAAGAAATCTCTAAGTAGTGCAGATAAGCAAAGCTGGCCCTACTATGTTGTAATATCAAAAAATGGCCAAAACACGATGTTCAAATTATTCACCATGACTGTAGTATTAGGACTGGGACGGGGCACTAAACACTAAGGACTATTCTAACTTTAAGTGCCATTACAGCATGGGCATCGGTGCAGGGATTACGGGGTTTAGGGGAATCACTAGACATCAGAGACTGCTCTAAGTATCATAACAAAACCAACATCACTACAGAAAAAGGTGAGTAGGTGGAACCACTAAAAACCAGGGAGTACTCTAAGTTTAAGTGCTTTCATGGTATTGACATCAGTACAGTGATCAGGGGTATGGGCAAACTAGACACCAGGAATAAATCATCAGTTAATTGCTATAAAGGCACCAACATCAGTATGGGAATCAGGGGGTTGGGAGTAACACTAGACACCAGGAATGACACCTCCAAGTGCCATAATGGTAATAACTTCAGAATGGATACGTGAGGTTGGGAGAAACACTAGCCAATAGGACAATTACAGGTGTGCCATAAATGCACTACTATGGTGTCTGGGGGTGGGTGAGGCAGACATGGGAGGGCAGACAAGTCAAAAGGAGAGGTATGAGAACTGTGGTGTACATATGTCTGAATGTGTATGTGTGTGCATGTGTGTGCGCGTGTGCGCGTGTGCGCGTGTGTGTGTGTGTGTGTGTGTGTGTGTGTGTGTGTGTGTGTGTGTGTGTGTGTGTGTGTGTGTGTGTGTCACTGTAGGGAAATGCCAGTGCTTATATGAACAGTAGTTTCCTACTGTCATCTGTAACTGTGCAAATGAGATGATAATAAGGTATTTCCTCATAGTGGCTTACATGTCTCTGAATTGCAAAATGCCACATCATGGGAGCCAGGACATTGTACAACCCATGCTAGATCCTTTAATGAATTCCAAGAGCAGCATTTACAAGCACAGTATAACATCAGTATATTCCAGCTGTTGCCATTTATATGTATTATATACTATTAGGACATGTATTTTAAAATACATGGTACCGAACTGGATTGTAACATCCATTTTAAAATATGGTAGAGAAATTAAGAGTCCATACCTGAAAGCAAAAAAAAAAAAATAGAAAGAAACTCATTTGAATGGTGAGTAAAGTTATGTCAATGTAAACAGATAATAGTCAATTTACATTTTCAAAACAGTGTATTACAAACAAAAGTGTAGCAAATATTTTATTTTTCAGCTCACAATTGGAAATGGAATGAGAAATAATTGTTATTAACTTAGAGCTGGAATCACTGTGTAAAAGGTGACATTTTAAAATTTTTAAAGGTGTCACAGAAATAATATAAAAAAAGAAAATATGCTTATTGTCCTGGTCCCCTTCAAGAAACACATCACACCGAATGACATTTGACGACCTTTATTAAAATTTCCATAAACATAAACGTTGACTAATATTCATTAATTTCAACCAAACATGATACAGATGAAATAACATCCATGTAACATTATCATAGGAAAGGACAGCGTAAACCTGCTCATCCTGATCAGTAAGCAGTGTCCATACCTCCACTCACCTACTTATGAAGCAGCGTACCCACTCACTTCCGTTACCATTTATTTTATTATACCATCAACCAAATAAGCAGCTTCCTCCACTTGCTTATATACTTATTAATGAGCATAACCACTTAGTTTCATTACCATTTATTGCATTATACCATCAACCAAATAAGCAGCTTCCTCAACTTACTTATGCACTTATCAAGCAGCATAACCACTCACTTTCCTTTCCCACCTTATTGAATTGACCATCCAACACCAGAGGGGGAACAGAAGAGGGCAAGCCTGCCCCGCTTCACCACCGACCAGCCTGATCAGGCAGTTCCCCCTCTCTCCACCAAACTTCCATCATCTAGCCACCATTAGGAGATAAGCCCAAACATCATTTGGTGTACAATAATTACCAGGACATTACCAGCCCCTTGCAATTACCTAATGATTACCAGGGCATGACATGCCACTGGACAAGAAAAACCCAACCTCCAACCACCAAAACTAAATAAAAGCAATTGCATACCACCCTTTCTATAGCAACCTCCATTTACTTGCCCAATGACATGTAGAAACAACCCGAAAACTTTCAAATACCATTTAACCTAATGATTACCAGGGCATGACATGCCACTGGACAAGAAAAACCCAACCTCCAACCACCAAAACTAAATAAAAGCAATTGCATACCACCCTTTCTATAGCAACCCCCATTTACTTGCCCAATGACATGTAGAAACAACCCAAAAACTTTCAAATACCATTTAACAGCTGCCTTGTTTACACCAACTACCCACTATTAACAATAAGGTACCTAAACCCCATGATAGGTTTAATAATCTGACCCTTCTCAGTTCCATAAGTACCCATGAATTCCACCAGCAATATACCAAACTTGAAAAATGCCCTATGCCACCAAGTTGAAACAAGATTAATGACATGCCAACTCTTGCAGAATGTAGAAAATATACCATACCCTCTCTCCTTCAAGTACAGTAAATCAAGCCACACTTCCCATGCAAGGACGCCCCCTTTAGCTCACCACCTGAACCCACTAACTCAATGCAACCAACTAATCCTCTACCCTTGAAGGCTGTAAACCCTACCCGAGCCAATCCCAGAAAACCCCAGCTACCAATAATACAGTGTAAATTCACTCCTGATGCTCCAAACCCAAAACCAGCAAAACAAACATTACGTTGTAACTACCGGGAAGAAAATATAACAAACAATTCCATATGTGGCTGCCTTGCTGGAAGACCATGACCTCTTTTCACTCCACTTCATCAACCGACATCAACGTCGACCCCTATTCTCACCTGTTGAAGCCACCTTCCTTCAACCTACCAAGTAATGCCCAGTCAGCACATCTCCATTTACAACCTCCGAAGGATCTGTAAAAGAAAAAACTGTCAATACTTCATTCACACAATCACGTCTTCTTAATGACAGTATGCACCACCACTGGCATATCTCCTTCATCAACTGCGTAAAATGCATTTACTACTGCATACAAACACCAGTGAAACTTACGATGTGTTAACAAAACTACCTGTAAGATTTACTCCACAGCTCACAGATTCACGATACAACTGATACCCATGCGAAATAAACAAATGTTTGCATTAGAAGGCCTATTCTATAAATAAATATATCACTCTTTTCCCACCAAGTGGTTCCCAACAACATTGTTAACCATAATTAAAGCAAAGAAAAAACATACATAGTCATGCTATTATAGTCTATTACCAAACCTGAGGTGCAAATTCCCCCCATGGCTCTACCTATATCCCTTTTGGACACGGGCAGCAATCACCCATGTCCCTCTTAAATAAGAGCAACATGCAATGCACTCTGGATTAGGAACCTTACTCACCTGAAGCCGGGTAGTTCATCAAAACCTTAGAGCCATTCACCTAGTAACTACCCAGTAAAAATACAAAACTACCCCTAAGCAAATATCAAACCCTACTATAACTTGTCCTCAACATACCCTATTCTCTCAATGCCTTACACTACCCAGCTGCACCAACCCTGAAATGCCTAAATGAGTAGAAAACAAACACTTGTTTACATACCATCTACCAAACATCAACCCAGCCTCCCCCAGGAGAATACCTTACTTCCAAATACAGGTGCATAATAACCATAAATAAAATGAATACAGATAAACTAGCATTTAAGGGTCCTAGCACCAGTAACCTAGTGACTTCCTATGCCTTTAATTACTGCGCATCCACTCAACTCACCCTAGAGTTCTACCCACCTCCCTCGAAAAACAATAAGAGCAGTATGTGGAAATAAATATTGATCTTGGATAGCCTACAAAAACCCTAAACCATTAACCCTAAACCACTAAATTGCTTCAACATACTCGACTGGTAGTTAAATTTATCTTGGGTATTTGCTAGGGTCATTGGAAGCATAGCTTCAGTTATGGCTGCTTCGTCATAGATGTGAGTGGCTGTGATGCATTCCTTCCCAGGTTGGCAGGATAGTTTGTCCTTGAAAATATCTTGGAATGCTTCCCATGCTCCTATGATTGTTATAATTCTACGTTATCTGTAAACCCTCAAATCCTTAAACAACACCCGACGTCATCTTGCCCCAAACATACTTCCCCCTACACCCCATATGGTGCAACATTCCAACAGTCAAAAGCATGCAATAAAATGCATTACCTTTCAAAGCCATTTCATCTGGGCACTGACCATTGCTCGCCCATCTCTGACCTCTTTCTGCACTACCCAAGTGACTGTGACATCCATTAAAAACAGGGTCCATCCAACGAATCGTCTTCCTTCCAATCACCAACTGCAGCCCACTCCATTCCTCACCTCTGCCATTTCTGTCATTAACTGTGCCCACTTGTATTCCCCATGTGTAACCTCCTCGCTCGCCACTGCTTCCATCATCTACAAATTCACTGTGTATTGCCACAACTGGTATTTAGCACACCACCATCTACAAAGAAAAGGACAAAAGGAATCCCTCTAATATGTAAAGAGAAGTCTCCACCTTATACCCATCTCTTCCAAATTACAGCCACAGCATTTGAAGACCCCATTTGCAAGAAAGAAAAGACAAGTAAAACATCCAAAATACATAACACACATTCCAAGACATTTTCAAGGACAACTTATCCTGCCAACCCGGGAAGGAATGCACCACTGCCACTCACATCTAAGATGAAGCAGCCATAACTGAAGCTATGCTTCCAATGACCCTAGCAAATACCCAAGATAAATTTAACTACTAATAGAGTATGTTGAAACAATTTAGTGAATTAAATCTTCAGCAAATTGTGAAAAAAACACACAGTTTTGATGAACAAACTGAAGTATGACGCCAAACTCATGAAAAACAAAAGTAGGCCCAGCCCCGTGCTCTGCCCACAAATTTTATACATTCATTTTAAAATATATATTTTTAATATATGTATATATTTATATATACACACACAAACTACCCTTCTTTACCCTTTAAATCAACACACTTGACATGGGTGCATCAGAATTCACACAAGTAAGGAAGCGGCTTCACACTGGAACACCCGTACAATGAGAAGGCATAAGTGAAGAGAAGACAGAAATGCTATTCTCCCCATCCATGGGCAGAGCATAATGGCCCAACTGCACCCTCCTTACCCACAATAAGCAGTAGCAGAATCACAGTGAGATGGCTGGACAGCACCATCCTTCCCCGTACTTTAAATAAGTTGTTACAGACTAATCCTTCCCCTCACTTTAAATTAAATTGTTACGGACTGTCCAACCTCATTGCATTACATGGGTACATATAGCAAAATATAAAAGTGTGTACCTACTCATTATCACTAACTCAATTATTGTAATGCAGTAATACAATCCACCATCTGCCACCACAATCCACCCATGCCAGCAGGGATTAAGAGATACAAGGAAACTGAATCAAAGCAGAACTCTCTTAAACTCAACCTGAAACCATTAAAACATGATCCCAACCTAAGCACGGAGTAATGGCATCATGCAACTCCATTGAAGTTAACAAGTAGCATTTGGGATCAAAGACTGCACCCTAGAAATTCCTGTCCATCCATTAACAACTGTGCCAACTACCAGATTAGTGCCGTTGAATGTGGATAACTTAACTTTACTGAATATATAAAAAAAAAAAAATTGACAGCATTTCTGATGGGTATGATGTCTGAAAATCCATAGCCTGTCATTATTGTTAAATGTAACCCTAAATGACATGCCAATGATTGCCCAGAAGACCACTATTGATGAAAGGTGTAATGAAAATGAGGGAACATTCTAAATGTAATCTTCAATTATTGTCAAGAGGTATGCCCCTCATGGCTGTAAGAGGTCCCTCTGCCCCCAAATGTGCATGTGCCCTAATGACAAGCGCAGGCCTGACCACAAGCAAAAACCTGAGTCACTCAGTAACATCTCTGAAAATCCACGACATACAAAAGAAGTGACTCAAACTCCTTCTCAAAACCCACGTGGTGCAGATAACCTCCAATTACCAAGCATTCACAACAAAAATGCACAAGAAGCACCAATCCAAACCCGTGTTAATACTCTGATACCTTATACTCCTACTTAATTCCTCTGTTCTGGCTAATTACCCATTAATATCATCCATTTACTCTCTCGCCTACAAACAAACAGTGTCTCATGTGTCCTATCACTGCAGCATCTAGTCCTCCTAAGCCCTTCCTTTTTAGACTGACAATACAAAGGTGCCAGTCCTGGCACCAGCAACTCCCGTAAAGTTGCTTTACCGCAAAGTACTCTTAAGCAAGGATTCACTGCAACCTCCATTTCATGCAGAAAATGCACGCCAGCACAACATCTGTCATTCCTGCAACTCTCTAAGCTTATATGAGCAATATTTGCAACTTTCCTGTATTTCTGGGACTTTGCAGCAGGTTATACTTAGCCTTGTCCACGTTTCATCCTAAGAGCTTGTGAGATATGCATTGACAAATGTAGTCAGCCCGTGTGCACATATGATTATGCATGCCCTTCTGGGGAGGGACTTGCATCCCATGAACTTTCTATTCAAATTTTTTTTTTTTGCCTCATGCCCACTCCTAAGGAATAGTGTCCAGATCCCCCACAACCATGATGTGTAACCTGGCTGGTAAATGACAATGATAAATGGAAGAACAAACACCCCTCACTAACAACACTCTAAAGGAAGAGCTTAAATAATAGACAAGTCAGATCTTTCCAAACTACCAGTCACCATCATGCAGTCATGGAGCCCTGCACACCCAAACAGAAAATGCAAACAGGCATAGAGACCGACACACAGTGAACTCTCCTCTCCTTTTTCCCTTCCAAAACACAAAACAAACCTTCTCAAACAAACAAGAACAGACTTTACATTATTCACTGCAATTACTTCATCTGAAAGATGCTTCTTTTTAAAGTAATACTTTTATGCTACCAGTATCTTTTTGTATGGCATTTGGTATCTCCTTTATGTATCCCTAGCGAGTGATCAGTCATGTGAAGAACAAAAAGAGGTAATAGCCTCCCTAAATCACATATAATTGCAGCTAACAAAAACAGTGCATGTCCTGTTGAAGACCTTGCTTCACTGCTAAATGGCTAAGCTTTTATCTTAATGTTTAATTTTGTCCCAGTCCCCACCTATCTGCCCCTTTTTTTTGATTAATGGCCAACAGAAATCAGCCTCGATTGAGAGACCTAATGACCACAATCCTTCAACTGTCACTGCCTCCACTCATGAGTGGCAACAGTCACACCAAAATGCTGAGAGCCCGCGAACCCATTCAGGGCTGCTCTGAAAGAGTACCTCAAATGAGCATCACAAAATGACCATGCCTGATAAACCCTAGCTCAAGACACAAAGCCACCACCAAAGATCCAATAACCTCGTTGTCAAATAAACAACCGGTGAGAGGAACCGCATCACCAATTCAAAGCTTTTAGTTTCCCTTCACTACCCCTTTTAGAGAAGCCCACACAGACCTCTTTTGCTGTCTCCAAAGCTACAACCAACCTGCCCACCATAACGGACGTCAATGGCATCCAGCGAATGAACAACGTCCCCCCTTTCCCTCGCGTTCAACTCACAACCAAAGGAAACCCCACCTCCCTCCTTCAAAAAAAAAAAAAAAAAGAGCGCCATTGACACATGCCTCTCTTAATCCACCCACCTCTCAAATCAACACTAGTAACCCCAACAGAGCATCACAATGATCCACAAACTATTCATTTATTTTATTTATTTATTTTTTAATTACACTGTGACAATGCTCCTTACTCGCAGAGCCCTCCCTGACACGTGAAAGCCCACGAAACCTAATGCCATCACAGAAGCCAAAAGGAATATCTTTTATTAACCGGAATACCTGAATCAGTCGAAGTACCAGAAGCATGGACTTTCTATCAGTGTAGAGTAAACCTACCACAGAAAAAAAGAAAAAAACAGGAGGAAACTAAGTAATAAATAATGAATGAAGACATAATATAAAACTCCCCTCCCACCAACCAGCACCAGAGGCCTACATTGTCTCCTAGGTATACCAACAGGTCATCATGGGCATACCCTGCCGTAAGAAGTCCATGCCAAAATGTGACACCTACTCCTGTTACACTTGCCTAACATCTTTAAAGCCCCTCCCTACCCCTACCTCACTTCCTCCCAAACCTCATCCATTCCAGTTTAACCCTATTCTCCCCTATCCTCCCAATTCCAGCTACTCTATTTATCTAACCCCCACCCTTGAAGATGTCCCTGGACAAATTGGTCTCTTCCAAACCTCATTTGTCTCGGTCCCCTTCAAGAAACGTATCACACCGTATGACATTTGACAACCTTTATTAATTTACATAAACATAAACATTAACCAATATTCATTAATTTCAACCAAACATGATACAGGTGAAATAACATCCATGTAACATCATCATAGGACAGGACAGTATAAACCTGCTCATCCTGACCAGTAAACAGCATCCATACCTCCACTCACTTACTTATGAAGCAGATTACCCGCTCACTTCCGTTACCATTTATTTTATTTATTTTATTATACCATCAACCAAATAAGTAGCTTCCTCCGCTTGCTTATGTACTTAACAAGCAGCGTAACCACTCACTTTCATTACCATTTATTGCATTATACCATCAACAAAATCTTAAGTACTTATCAAGCCGTGCAACAGCTCACTTTCCTTTCCCAACTTATTGACTTGACCATCCAACACCAGAGGGGGAACAGAAGAGGGCAAGCCTATTCCTCTTCTCCGCCTTATCCATATACTAAACATAACCACATACCCACATATAAAAAGGGGGAGGTAGAGCATGTAACAAGTTCACGCCAAAATGTGACTACCACTCCAGTTACACTTGCCTAAGCCTCTCACTTCCCCTACCTCACTTCCTCCCAAACCTCATCCTTTCCTGTTTAACCTATCCTCCCCCTATCCTCCCAATTCCTGCTACTCTATTTATCTAACCTCACCCTTGAATATGTCGCTGGACAAATTGGTCTGTTCCAAACCTCATTTGTCCCAGTCTCCTTCAAGAAACACATCACACCGAATGACATTTGACGACCTTTGTTAATTTCCATAAACATAAACATTAACCAATGCTCATTCATTTCAACCAAACTTGATACAGGTGAAACAGCATCCATGTAACATTATCATAGGACAGGACAGTGTAAACCTGCTCATCCTGATCAGTAAGCAGCGTCCATACCTCCACTAACCTACTTATGAAGCAGCGTACCCGTTCACTTCCATTACCATTTATTTTATTATACCATCAACCAAATAAGCAGCTTCCTCAAAATACTTATGCACTTATCAAGCAGCGTAACCACTCACTTTCATTACCATTTATTGCATTATACCATCAACCAAAAAAGCAGCTTCCTCCACTTACGTATGCACTTATCAAGTAGCGTAACTGCTCACTTTCCTTTCCCAACTTATTGAATTGACCATCCAACACCAGAGAGGGAACAGAAGACGGAAAGCCTGGCACTCATCTCCACTCACCAGCCTGACCAGGCTGTTCCCCCTCTCTCCACCAAACTTACATCATCTAGCCACAATTAGGAAATAAGGCCAAACACCATTCAGTGTACAATAATAACCAGGACATTACCAGCCCCTGGCAATTACCTAATGATTACCAGGGCATGACATGCCACTGGACCGGAAAAACTCATCCTCCAACCACCAAAATTAAATAAAGGCAATTGCATACCACCCTTCCCATAGCAACTCCCATTTACTTGCACAATGACATGTAGAAACAACCCAAAAACTTTCAGATACCATTTAACAGCTGCCTTGCTAACAACAACTACCCATTATAAACAGTAAGGCACCTAAACCCCATGATAGGTTTAACAATTTGACCTATATCAGTTCTGTCAGTACCCGTTAATACCACCAGCAATATATCAAAATTGAAAAATGCCCTATGCCACCTGGTTGAAACAAGAGTAGCGACAGGCCAACTCTGTCCAGAATGTAGAAAATAAACCATACCCTCTCTCCTTCAAGTACAGTAAATAAAGCCACACTTCCCATGCAAGGACACCCCCTCTAGCTCACCACCTAAACCCACTAACTCAATGCAACCCACTAATTCCGTACTCCTGAAGGCTGTAAACCCTACCCGAGCCAATCCCAGAAAACCACAGGTACCAATAATACAGTGTAAATTCACTCCTGATGATTCCCACCCAAAACCAGCAAAACAAACATTATGTTGTAACTACCGGGAAGAAAATATAACAAACAATTCCATATGTGGCTGCCTTGCTGGAAGACCATGACCTCTTTTCACTCCACTTCATCAACCGACATCAACGTCGACCCCCCTCTCTCGCCTATTGAAGCCACCTTCCTTCAACCTACCAAGTAATGCCCAGTCAGCCCATCTCCATTTGCAACCTCCGAAGGATCTGTAAAAGAAAAACTGTCAATACTTCATTCACACAATCACGTCTTCTTAATGACAGTATGCACCACCACTGGCATATCTCCTTCATCAACTGTTTAAAATGCATTTACTATTGCATACAAACACCAGTGAAACTTACGATGTGTTAACAAAACTACCTGTAAGATTTACTCCACAGCTCAAAGATTCACGATACAACTGATACCCATGCGAAATAAACAAATGTTTGCATTAGAAGGTCTATTCTATAAATAAATATATCACTCTTTTCCCACCAAGTGGTTACCAACAACATTGTTAACCATAATTAAGGCAAAGAAAAAACATCCATAGTCATGCTATTATAGTCTATTACCAAACCTGAGGTACAATTCTCCCCATGGCTCTACCTATATCCCTTTTGCACATGGGAAACAATCACCCATGTCCCTCTTAAATAAGAGCAACATGCAATGCACTCTGGATTAAGGAATCTTACTCACCTGAAGCTGGCTAGTTGTTCAAATCCTTAGAGCCATTAACCTAGTAACTACCCAGTAAAAATCCAAAATTACCCCAAAGAAAATATCAAACCCTGCTATAACTTGTCCTCAACATACCCTATTCTCTCTAGGCCTTACACTACCCAGCATCACCAACCATGAAATGCCTTAATGAGTACAAAACAAACACTTGTTAACATACCATCTACCAAACATCAACCCAGCCTCCCCCAGCTGAATACCTTACTTCCAAATACAAGTGCATAATAACCATAAATAAAATGAATATAGATAATCTGACTTTTAAGGGCCCTAGCACCAGTAACCTAGTGACTTCCTATGCCTTTAATTACTGCGCATCCACTCAACTCACCTTAGAGTTCTATCCACTCTCTCGAAGAACAATAAGAGCAGTATGTGGAAATAAATATTGATCTTGGCTAGCCTACAAAAACCCTAAACCATTAACCTCATAGCTTCCCATGCTATTATGATTGTTATAATTCTACCTTACCTGTAAACCCCAAAATCCTTAACCAACCCCCCACGTCATCTTGCCCCAAACATACTTCCCCCTATACCCCATGGTGCACCACTCCAACAGTCAAAAGCATGCAATAAAGTGCATTACCTTTCAAAGTCATTTCATCAGGGCACTGACCACAGCTCGCCCATCTCTGACCTCTTTGTGCACTGCCCGAGTGACTGTGACATCCATTAAAAACAGGCTCCATCCAAAGAATCATCTTCCTTCTGATCACCAACTGCAGCCCACTCCATTCCTCACTTCTGCCATTTCCGTCATTAATTGCTGCCCACTTGTGTTCCCCATGTGTAACCTCCTGGCTTGCCACTGCTTCCATAATCTGCAAATTCACTGTGTATTGCCACAACTGGAACTTGGCACACCACCATCTACAAAGAAAAGGACAAAAGTAAACCCTCTAATATGCAAAGAGAAGTCTCCACCTTATACCCACCTATTCCAAATTACAGCCACAGCATTCCCAAGACCGCATCTGCAAGAAAGAAAAGACGTGTAAATCATCCAAAATACATAACATGCATTCCAGGACATCTTACAACCTATCCTGCCACCCCGGGAAGGAATGTACCACCGCCACTCACATCTATGACAAAGCAGCCATAATTGAAGATATGCTTCCAATGACCCTATCAAATACCCAAGATAAATTTAACTACCAGTCGAGTATGTTGAAATAATTTAGTGAATTCAATCCTTAGCAAATTGTAAAAAAAAATACAGTTTTGATGAACAAACCCAAGTATGAGGCCAAACTCATGACAAAACAAAAGTGGGCCCAGCCTTGTGATCTGCCCAGTTGTATGCATTCATTTAAAAATATATTTTATATATATATATATATATATATATATATATATATATATATATATATATATTATAAAATACCCTTCTTTAACCCTTAAATTAACACATTTGACATTTGACATGGGTGCATCAGAATTTACACAAGTAAGGAAGCAGCATCACACTGGAACACCCCTACAATGAGAAGGCATAAGTGAAGAGAAGACACAAATTCTATTCTCCCCATCCATGGGCAGAACATAATGGCCCAACTGCACCCTCCTTACCCACAATAAGCAGTAGCAGAATCACAGTGAGATGGCTGGACAGCACCATCCTTCCCCGTACTTTAAATAAGTTGTTACAGACTAATCCTTCCCCTCACTTTAAATTAAATTGTTACAGACTGTCCAACCTCATTGCATTACATGGGTCCATATAGCAAAATATAAAAGTGTGTACCTACTCATTATCACTAACTCAATTATTGTAATGCAGTAATAAAATCCACCATCTGCCACCACAATCCACCCATGCCAGCAGGGATTATGAGATACCAGTAAACTGAATCAAAGCAAAACTCTCCTAAACTCAACCTGAAACCGTTAAAAGATTATCCCAACCTAAGCACGGAGTAATGGTATCATGCAACACCATTGAAGTGAACAAGTGGCATTTTCGATCAAAGACGGCACCCTAGAAATTCCTGTCCATCCATTAACCATTGTGCCAACTATAAGACTAGTGCCTTTGAATGTGGATAACTTAACTTTACTGAATATAGCAAAAAAAAAAAAAAATGACAAGGCCAATTTCAGCAATGGGGGAAAAGACCCCAGTGGTGACACTTACAGCATTTCTGATGAGTATGAAGTCTGAAAATCCATAGCCTGTCATTATTGTTAAATGTAACCCTAAATGACATGCCAATGATTGCCCAGAAGACCACTATTGATGAAAAGTGTAATGAAAATGAGGGAACATTCTAAATGTAATCTTCAATTATTGTGAAGAGGTATGCCCCTCATGGCTGTAAGAGGTCCCTCTGCCCCCAAATGTGCATGTGCCTAATGACAAGTGCAGGCCTGACCATAAGCAAAAACCTGAGTCACTCAGTAACATCTCTGAAAATCCACGACATACAAAAGAAGTGACTCAAACTCCTCCTGAAAACCCACGTGGTGCAGATAACCTCCAATTACCAAGCATTCACAACAAAACTGATCAAGAAGCACCAATCCAAACCCATGTTAATACTCTGATATCTTATACTCCTACTTAATTCCTCTGTTCTGGCTAATTACCCCTAGCCATTAATATCATTCCTTTACTTTCTCGCCCACAAACAAACAGTGCCTCATGTGTCCTATCACTGCAGCATCTAGTCCTCCTATGCCCTTCCATTTTAGACTGACAATACAAAGGTGCCAGTCCTGGCACCAACAACTCCTGTAAAGTTCTTTTACTGCAAAGTACTCTAAAGCGAGGATTCACTGCAACCCCCGTTTCATGCAGAAAATGCATGCCAGCACAACATCTGTCATTCCCGCAACTCTCTAACCTTATATGAGCAATATTCCCAACTTTCCTTTATTTCTGGCCCTTTGCACCCTGTTATACTTAGCCTTGTCCATGTTTCATCCTAAGAGCTTGTCAGATATACATTGACAAATGTAGTCAGCCCGTGTGCACGTATGATTATGAATGCCCTTCTGGGGAGGGACTAGCATTCCGTGAACTATCTATTAAATTTTTATTTTTTTGCCTCATGCCCACTCCTAAGGAATAGTGTCCAGATCCCCCACAACCATGGCATGTAACCTGGCTGGTAAATGACAATGATAAATGGAAGAACAAACACCCCTCACCAACAACACTCTAAAGCAAGAGCTTAAATAATGGACAAGTCAGATCTTTCCAAACTACCAGTCACCATCATGCAGTCATGGAGCCCTGCACACCCAAACAGATAATGCAAACAGGCATAGAGACCGACACACAGTGAACTCTCCTCTCCTTTTTCCCTTCCAAAACACAAAACAAACCTTCTCAAACAAACAAGAACAGACTTTACATTATTCACTGCAATTATTTAAACTGAAAGATGCTTCTTTTTAAAGTAATACTTTTATACTACCAGTATCTTTTTGTATGGCATTTGTTATCTCCTTTATGTATCCCTAGCGAGTGATCAGTCATGTGAAGAACAAAAAGAGGTAATAGCTTCCCTAAATCACATATAACTGCAGCTAACAAAAACAGTGCATGTCCTGTTGAACACCTTGCTTCACTGCTAAATGGCTAAGCTTTTATCTTAATGTGTAATTTTGTCACAGACCCCACCTATCCCCCCCCTTTTTTTTTAACTGCCAACAGAAATCAGCCTAGATCGAGAGACCTAATGACCACAATCCTCCAACTGTCACTGCCCCCATGCATGCGTGGCAAAGGTCACAACGAAATGCTAAGAGCCCGTGAACCCATTCAGGGCTGCCCTGAAGGAATACCTCAAATGAGCATGGCAAAATTACTATGTGTGATAAACCCTAGCTCAAGATGCAAAGCCACCACCAAAGATCCAAAAACCTCATTGTCAAATAAACAACTGTTGAGGCAACCACATCACCAATTCAATACTTTTACTTTCCCCTCACTATCCCCTCTATGAACGACCCACACAGACCTCTTTTGCTGTCTTCAAAGCTATGACCAACCTGCCCACCATAATGGACATCAACGGCACCAAACGAAAAAACAACTACCCCCTTTCCCTCGCATGCAACTGTTTGATATAATTTGCAGTCTGGTAAGAGTTTATGGCAATTTTATATACTTTCTTCAGCATTTTGCCTTTTATAATTTGGGGCTTGGTAAGGCTGCACAGAAATGTATTTTGTTAGTCCTAATATAAGTAAGGGTAATCATGGCAGCTCTTAGCCTCCTTTTTTAAGTTAAATTAGCAGCACTGGGTGATAAAAAAATGTTAGCACTGGAATAGCATATTAACTGTTAAATAAAAATGCGCTCAAAAGATGAACCCATAAGTAATTTTTAGCAGTTTCATCTTTAATAAGCCAAGACTTTGTCAGACTAAATTCAAAACACCTATGAGCTCAAATATATATAAGTAAAACCAGTCACATGACTTTTATTAATTTTTCATTATCCCTCCTAAAATCTTTTATAAATGATGTAGTTCTCAAGTTGATCAGAACCAAATTCTTATCATCTATAAAAATGATATAATACATTTGAATGTATTCCTTTTTAAGATTCCCAATGAATACGGGAAATATCAGTCACTAGTTTATTTTGTCATTATAATTTCTTATATTCAAAAATTGTATTAAAGCCACCCCCTCTCACATCAGGTAAAAGTTGTCTAATAATGTCGATTTTAAACTAATTACAGTGAAGGAAATGTTTAAACAAAGTCATTTGCTTGATTTCTTTAAGGTCCAAAATATGTTCATAGATTCTCTCACTTAAAGTCCTAGTGGTCTTACCCAAGTAAAAAGCTCTGAACGATCCACATTTGGCCAAATATACCACACTGACAGACTTACAGGTTACCATCCCTTTAACTTTAAAAATATTTTATACATTCAGAACTTCAAAAATGAAGAGATAAAATAAAGTTGTTTGGGATGGTGGTGTAATGGTTAAGGTGTTTGCCTTACAAACACAAGGTGCAGGGTTTGAGTGTCACAAGGGATAATTGACTAGGCTTAAAATGGCTGGCAAGGGCAGTTAGTCTAGTACTAACCTATGAACCCTGGAAGTGGCATTATTTAAAATTTAGACAGGGAAGATTCTGTGTTTATTCCACCTTGTGCTTTATACTATTTGCCTGTTCTCTATCATATATTTAAGGCTCAAACCTTATAACTCCTGGACTATCCCCCAATTACTTTAAGATCATGGTTACTATAAAGAACCTTCTAGCTATCAGAAATAATTTTCACAATACCTGAAGTATCTACAGAATGTGTAACAGCATCATGATGCTGAAGGACAACCTTTTCCTTCTTTCTTTCCTCATTATAAATCTTGATGTTGAAATCATAAGAAAGTCAGTGCTCTCATCTCAGTAATTTCATTAAATATTTCTTCGTCCAATTTTATTGTATAATTTCTTTCCAAAAATAAATAATGTAGTCATTCTTTTTCACTACTAAAATCCATCTCATCAGATACAAACCTTCTTAATCACATTTTTCTTATTGCAGGAGGTTAACAACTGTGAAAGTATAAGCAAGAATTAACAAATGTCTCATTTCCATAGATAGTTGATTTAACCTCCTTCCATTTTCCAAATCTTTAGAAATTAGAATAATTAAAATGGAAATTTTAAATCTATCATGGCTAAATATACATTTTAAAAAGAAAGTATTATTATTACGTGCTGAAAAGAATTCTTGAAAATCCATTCCATGCTATGAAGAGACTGTCAATGAAATGCAAATGAAAAACAATTTCTCCGTCAAAAAAATCTTAAAATAACACATTATCCTCCCAGTCAGATATCCATAGGTTAGGAAAAATAGGAGCCATCACCACTCCAATTGCCACTCCAGAATCTTGCTGGTAACATTTTGCATTATATATGCGTGTGTGTGTGTGTGTGTGTGTGTGTGTGTTGACCATTTCCTAAATGAAATTTAGATATTGATAAAAAAACTGACTTCCTACCTAAAGCAGCCATTATCATTTCTGCTCCTTCTTTTAGTGAGATAGAAGTATAATGTGCTACATTGTCTACACCTACTAAAATCACATTGTCCAAAGCATCACAACTGCTCATGAATATTCCTAAGTTTTCCAAAGAATGGTAACATCTTCTTCTAAATTAGAAAATTAATTCCAAAAATTGTTTTCAGGATCATTTCATTAAACAGAGCCTTGGGTTATGTCTTAAAATTATGCACCACCACAACTGGTGTCATAGATGGCTCTTGATATTCTAAAAATATACCTCAACCTAGGAAGTTCAACCCTTAAAAATTCATCTGTCTGCTGTCCAGCAACTTACACTGGGGTAACCGTTTAGATGTGCTAGTTTATCTAACATGCCTGAGTATGGGATGGTATTGAACACATTTGCAAGATCCAGATATAGTGCACTGATTTGGCCTTTTCCTTTGCCTTAATGACTTTTTTGAATGATTCAACCAAGGTAAGTAGGGAGGATCTGCCCTTGAGGAATCTACTGGGATAGGTTGAGAGTCTTTTATTAGTTCCATAATGATCCTTTCCATAACCTTACAGATGATTCTGGTAAGGTGTAGGGGTCTGTAATTATCAGAGTGTGTTATAGCTGTACTTTATTGCAAGGGAAAGACTACTGCTGCCCCCCCCCCCCCAATTAATCTAGTGCAATGCCTGTTTTGATGGTGTCATATATGGCTCTTGACTATGTTTATAAATGTTTGATTGTCTGAAAATATACCCCAACCTGCGTAGTTAAACCCTTAAAAATTCACCAGTCTGCTATCCAGCAAGTTACACAAGGGTAACCATTAAGATGTGATATTTTATCTAACATGCCTGAGTGTGTGATCATATTGAACATATTTGCAAGATTCACATAGTGTGCACTGATATGCCCTTTTCCTTTGCCTTAATGACTTTTTTGAATAGTTCAGCCAGGTTAAGCAGGCAGGATCTAACATTGAAGAATCTACTGGGATGGGTTGGGAGTCTATTATTAGTTTCATAATGATCCTTTCCATAGCCTTACAGATGATTCAGGTCAGCCGTATGGGTCTGTTATTTCCAGGGTGTGTTATAGCTGTACTTTCTTGTAAGAGAAAGGCTACTCCCCCCCCCCCATTAATATGGCGCAATGCCTGTTTTGATGCTAATGAGGAATAGCATCTGTGGGGAATCTGAAGTTATCCAGTAGGCAGCCTGGTATGTTATTCTTTCCCACTGGCATAGTGTTGTTGGCTGCAAATAGTGCCTTAAGAATTTGCTTTTGGGAAATGTTGTTCTTGGTAGATTTGAGGATGGGGGTAGATGTCAGTATTTGATCTGAGAATATTGGAGGGGAAGTGGGGTGATGATGTAGATGAATTTGTCTCTTAGTAGAGTGGCTGTGTCCTCTGGGTCTAAGTAAGTGAAATCCTTTACTATTATCTCTTTGCAGTGCTGAGTACTGTTTTTGAAAATTTTAATTTTTAAACAAAAGATTGCCAAATTCCGATAATCATGGCCACACAGGTAGAAACCGCACTCTCCAAAGCTAAGAATACAGCATCCATGGGACCAGATGGCATCCCAGGCTGTGTACTACATGAACTACAAAATGAACTGGCACCTCACCTAAGTGTCATGTTTAATCATAGCCTCACCTCAGGCTTCGTGCCCACTGAGTGGCACACAGCTACAGTTATCCCGCTCCGCAAGGGACGATCTGAATTGGATCCCGAGAACTACCGTCCCATCAGTCTAACAAGCCTGATCTGCAAGGGCATGGAACGCATTATCATGGAACTTATAAACAAAGACTGGCAACCTTCAAACACTGGACCCCACCCAGTTTGGGTTTGTGAAGAGCCAATCTTGTCTCCTGAATCTGATTGACTTCTTCGAATCAGTCTCCAGAGCTGTGGATGAGGGGAAGGCGGTCCACACATCCTATCTGGACCTCACCAAGCCCTTCAACACCATCCCCCACTCTGGAATTATAGATAAACTTACTAAGCTGGGTATAAATCCCTATGTCACTCGATGGGTTGCCAACTGGCTTACTGACAGAACCCATACTGTAAATGTAACCAATTCCAAATCCAGCTCCAGACAAGTGACAAGTGGAGGGCCTCAGGGACCACTCTTGTTTGGCATCTACCTCTTTGAAGTACAGGCCAACACTAAGGGACTCTGGCTAACAAAATTTGCAGATGACTGCAAAAAGGGAGCCATTATTGAATCCCCAAATGATGTGGATATTCTACAAAAGGGCCTTACAGAAACAGATGCCTGGTGCCAGAGCTATGGGTTCACGCTTAATACCAAGAAATGTATAGTTATCCCCTTTGGAAAAAAACATGTACCCATGAATTACCACATAGGTGGCAGGACACTAAACATCGAAAGTGTGATGAGAGACTTAGGGACACAGGTGGACAGTGGTCTCACTTTCAATAACCACATTGCCACAACAGTCAGGAAATCCTTCTATGTGATGCACCTCATCACTAAGGGCTTTTCATCCAGAAAAAAGGAGGTCATTGTCCCACTGTACTCATCCCTCATTAGACCCATTATAGAGTATAATGCCCCATTTGGTATGTACCTCACAAGACATCTGCAACAGCTGGAAAGGCCACAGAAATACTTCACTAAAAGAATCACAGACCTAAAGCAGATGCCATATGCTGACCATCTAAAAAAATTCCAGCTATACCCTGTGGCATATTGTCTACTCAGAGGTGATCTCTTCTTAACATACAAAGCCATGTCAAACCCTGAGCTGTTGGACATGCTCCACTTAAAGAAATCCCAATCCCTCAGAGCCACATGCTCCGGGGATCTAAACGTTGTCATCACAATGAATAAAGCATGCTGGAGGGATAGGTTCCTGACCCAGAGACTCCCCATACTTTGGAATAGACTGCCCATACATGTCAAGCAGAGTGCCTCCTTGGCTCTCTTCAAAATGAACCTTGATGATTAGATGGGAGATAAGAAATTCACCCCAGGGATCATGTCAGTCACCCTGCTAGACAGGGGTCCAGAGAAGTAAATATTGTTTGAAGAAATATCAAGGGAATTGTTATGGCTAGGCTTGCATAGGCCGTAGAGCCGATAGCCTAGTACCAACCTATGAACCTATGAACCTATGAATGCAAACCCCTTTGTTGTAAGATGGTTTGCCAGCTGGATCAAAAACCAGTCACACACTATCAAAGTGGGTGACTCCACATCAACCAGCACACCTGTCACCAGTGGGGTGCCACAACGGTCACTGTTTGCCCCCCTACTGTTTGGTATATATTGCTCAGAAGTTCAGGGCAAAATTAAAAGGCTGTTGCTGACCAATTTTGTGGACAACTGCAAACTGGGTGCAATTATTGAATCCCCAAATGATATCAGTATACTTCAGGAGGGTCTTACGCAGACCAACGACTGGTGTCTTAGCCACAGTTTAAAACTAAATGCAAAGAAATGCATCATCATTCCCTTTGGTAAATTCTCTTCACACTATCAGATTAACAACAATACTCTAGGTACCTTTCTACCTAAAGATCAAAAGACTCCAGCATGTGCCTTACACAGACCGACTAAAGTCCCTGTCACTATTACTCAGTATCACATAGACTTCATAGGGGGAGACTTATGTCTGGCTCACAGAGCAATCTCTGACCCAAACCTAATGAACTTACTGCATATCCGTAAATAAAATGGGACTAAAGTTACCCATTCCAGGGATCTAAATAAGGCTTGAAACTTGAATAGGATGTGCTGGAAGGACAGATTTGTCTCCCAGTGACTGCCACCTCCTTGGAATACACTGCTAGTTCATGTGAACCAGAGCACCTCTATGACACTGTCCAAAAGGAACCTAGACAAGTGGATTGGGCACTGTAAATTTTTACCGGGGATAGCACCCACAACCATCCTGGACATGGGCAGTCATCGCTAAATACAATCCTGGGTATTAACTACAGTATCATTGGCATCACATGGGAAAGAAATGGATAGGCTTGAAATGACCTCCAGGTTGATAGCCTAGTAACCTCCTATGACCTATGATCCTGTGAAGATTGTTAAAAAAATGCTTTGTAGTTATGTTTTGCCTGGGTGGCTACTTTTGCCTCATATCTGGTTTCAGTTGATTTTATCTTAATTTAAGAGTTCCTTGTTCACTTTAGGAGGAGCATTTTTGGTTTCTTGAGATTTAGAATTATTATTGTGTGGTGAGTTTGTATTTCTTTTATTATATAGAGCCTGTGTATATTAACATTCAAGTTTAGGTGGTTATTTTTGAAATTTACATTGTATTTATGTATTTCGAAAACATTTGCATCTCTGCAACTATTTACATTTGCAAAGAACTTGGCAATAAAGGATTCCCATAACCAATGATACTGTCAAGGTGACACAGGCTTTTGAATTTATTTAGTTATTTAGTTCATCATTCAGTTTTATGAGTTTTGCATAGTCCTTGAATACTGATGTATTGGAAGATGTTTCTGGCTTCATTCTAGTGGTCAGTTTGACTGACTTGTGATCTGATTGGACCCGGGATGAGGATGTTACAATAGGTGGGGAGTGGAGCTTTCCCATATTGGTGAGGACCAAGTCCATTATTTTATCTCCCCTGGTTAGGATGTTGACTAACTGACCAGGAAGTTTGTATTTATGAAGTCCAGAAATCTCTGGGCATATACATCTGAGGATGTTTATGTTTATTAGGATAGTTGAAGTCTCCTAGGAGAATGGCATTTTGCATAATACATAGGGACTCCATACTGGTTAGGTAGGAGGTATGGACTGAGAGGGACATAGAGGACTGTTAAAGTTAGCTATGATATGATAAGGAGTTTTGCTACTAGTGAATTGGACATGAAGGAGTACCAAGTCATTCTCTTGTCTAAAGTTATCTGGACAATTAGATTTTTTTAAAGAATATATATCCTGTACTGATCATAGGAACTGAAGTTATCTGTTAATGGAGTGTTTTCACTTTTGTTGAATCAGATCTCTGTGACAATGCATATATCTCTATTTCCCATTGTAAACAGAGCTTGTAGGATGTGGACTTTTCTGTTAAGGATCCCAGCATTGAGCAACAATACCTTAATGTTGTCCTGATTCTGCTTAGTTATTTTATAAGTTTTAGACGACTGACCTTACCTAAAAATGGTACAATGGCTGTGGACAAGCTTTTAGCCAGTATGCAGAATCTTTGGGGAAAAGGTGCAGGACTTCCCCTGGCAAAGCATTTTGAACTGTCTATAATTTCCCCCCAGGCTGATATATATGTTTGTTTGTTTGTATCTTTTGGCTTTTCCCAGTTAGGGGTCGCCACAGCGGAACTCTGTTCCGCTAATGATTGGTACTGGATTTTTACGTACCGGGTTACCAGCCCTGACGCACGACCTTCAACGAAGGCACGCCCCATTCACATATGCCTCCACACAGAAGACGCTCTAGCTGAGAATCGAACAGGACAATGTCTTGCTATGAGGCGACAATGCTACTGCAGCACCACCACCGCAGACCAGGCTAATATATATATATAAATATATATATATATATATATGTATATATATATATATATATATATATATATATATATATATATATATATATATATATATATATATATATATATATATATATATATATATATATATATATATATATATATGTATATGCTGTAGTGCAATGCTGTAGTGCAATCTCAGATTTGGTATATTTAATTAGTAGGGGGTGTTTGGGGTTGCAGGGCAGCTCACCCCTGCAAAATGTAAAAAAAAAAAAAAAAAAAAAAGAAATATGTTCATTGTTATGGTCTCAAGTTTTGAATTTAGAAGTAGACTATATATATGAGTCACTGGCACAATGTCAAAACACGGTTTATCGAAACCATGTTTCAGCGGTCACAATTTAGCGAAAGTGCATTTTATCGAAATTGCACTTTCGCTAAATGAGGAGTGGGAAATTAAAGAAATCATGCAGTTTGCATGCACCGTTCATTGTAAATCAATGTATTGTGTTGATTTCAACTAATGAAGCTATCGCTGACATTGTGGTACAGTGGGGATAAGGGAATATTCCGTTTTCCCCACTGTAGTGCGATCTCGGTGTGAGAATCATAAAGTGGGGGGGGTGTTTAATGTTTTTTTTTTTTTTTACATTTTTTTTATGTTGATTTCTTTAGCGAAAATGCATAGTCGACAATATCCACTTTTGACAATATGCACTTTCGCTAAAGTGTATTATCGGAAACCCAATTCGATGGATAGTGTTTTCAGTAATACAACAGTGACCCATATATATATGGGTTCACTTTGGAATTTCGGAATACTGAAATATTGAATGTCAGTATTTCGAGACCAAAGTGTCAAATCTGCAGTTGCACCAAACTGCAGAATATCAAACCCAGAAATGTCGAACCCGTAGTAGTGATGGCGTATTAGGTAAGTGTTATGGTAGGTAAGTGTAATGTTTTTTTAAGGATTTTGGGGAGGGTTTGTGTGTTTGTGAGTGTGTTGTTGAGTTTTAGGTGTGGGTTAGGTTAGGTAGGTAAGAGTGTGAGTGTGTAAGAGTTGAGAGTGATGGTGTCTGTATGTTTGTGATGTGTGTTTGTGCAAGGGGGATGTAGAATGTGTGGTGGTGGGTTTTCTGCCTTTCAGTTTTTAGTGCGACCTCAGAGTTAGTATATATATATATATATATATATATATATATATATATATATGTATATATATATATATATATATATATATATATGTAGCATGGGTGGTGTAGGTGGTTTCTAACAGTCGTGGTTTTGAATTTTGCGGTTTTGGGGTTTTGGGTTTGTGAGTTTTCGGCTTTATAGTCTTGAGGTAGTGAAATTCGATATTTCAGTATTTTGGCATTATAAAGTGAATGTCTCTCTCTCTCTCTTTTGATATATATATATATATATATATATATATATATATATATATATATAGATATATAGATAGATATAGATATATATCTAGATAGATAGATAGATAGATTGTACCACTGTAGAATAACACCAGGTTGGATCGAAACCAGTTGTCGACATTGAAGTAAATTATGTTTGGATCATATTGTGGCATCATTCTTTGTGATGAAATAATACTGTTCAGGCTAAGTGAATACTTTCCTCAGATACATATTCAAAGCGTTCCATCATATTTCTCTTCATACAAAGTAGGGAGGTATGTCTCTAGTCATTTATACCCACATCTTTAACAACTGTGTCATATGTGCAGTTATGGTGAAGGGATGATAGTTCTTGAGTGATGTGGCAAATCCTGGCATATGATGAGGGAACTGACCATGACTGACCCTTTGCACAGCATAATGAGTAGAGATAGAGTCATCTGTGATGATGAATTTACTGCTATATGTGATGGTTTAAATTATGGGCTTTTGGACTTAGTTTGTGTGACTCACAGATATATGTTTCATAGGTTCATAGGTTCATAGGTTGGTACTAGGCTATCAGCCCTAGGGCCTATACAAGCCTAGCCATAACAATTCCCTGGCTATTTCTTCCCACATTATTTACTTTCCTGGACCCCTGTCTAGCAGGGCGACTGACGTGATCCCTGGGATGAATTTCCTTTCTCCCATTCAATCGTCAAGGTTCCTCTTGAAGAGGTCCAAAGAGGCACTCTGCTTGACATGTATGGGCAATCTATTCCAGAGTCTGTGGAGTCTCTGGGTCAGGAACCTATCCCTCCAGCATGTTTTGTTTATTGTGATGACAAGGTTTAGATCCCTGGAGCATGTAGCTCTGAGGGATTGGGATTTCTTTAAGTGTTGCATGTCCAACAGCTCTGGGTTTGACATGGCCTTGTATGTTAAGCAGAGATCGCCTCTGAGTAGATGATATGCGACAGAGTATAGCTATAGTTTTTTAAGGCGGTCAGCATAGGGCATCTGCTTTAGGCCTGTGATTCTTTTAGTGAGGTATTTCTGAGGCCTTTCCAGTTGTTGCAGATGTCTTGAGAGGTACATACCAAATGGGGCATTGTATTCTATAATGGGTCTAATGAGGGATGAGTACAGTGGGACAATGACCTCCTTTTTTCTGGATGAAAAGCCCTTCGTGATGAAGTGTGCCACATAGAAGGATTTCCTGACTGTTGTGGCAATGTGGTTATCGAAGGTGAGACCACTGTCCACCCGTGTCCCTAAGTCTCTTATCACAATTTCTGTGTTTAGTGTACTGCCACCTATATGGTAATTTATGGATACATGTTTTTTCCCAAAGGGGCTAACAATACATTTCTTGGCATTGAGCTTGAGCCCATGGTGGATGCTGCCCATAATGGGTGTTTGTGAAGCTGTTGTGGGTACTTGTTTCTTGTGTTACATTTAGGAGGTGTCTGTGATTTAGCCAGGTTACCTCTTAAAGCCTCAGCATATATGTCTATGTGTTTGATCTGAGTTGTTTGAGACTGGCTCAGTGTGGTGTTGTGTGGTGCTAACAATGTTGTTATTTATAATGTTTTGAGTGAGAGCTTTACCTCCAATAACATTATATAACTACATATGTCACACAGTGTGTCATATTGTTTAAGTAGTAGGTGGTTGTTAGTGACCATGAAACAATAGCTACATTGTGTCAGTATGCCCATTTCTACCAAGCTGGCTACAGAGACAGTTGGAAAATGCAGAACTACAGCTCCATTTGCTTACTGTTGTAGACTGATGGGGCAGTAGAAATTGTTTGACTGGAGTGTAATCTGTGCAGGACAAACAATGCAAGTCAATATGTAAAGAGGAACAAATCGCTTTGTATAACTACTGGCTATTAAGTACACTAAGAATTTCTGGAATAGGTTTCATTAGAGAAAGTTATGGTTCTGTATGCCTGCATCTATACAGTATATAGTTAAAAATAACAATGTAATGAGAAACACCTTGCAACTGGTCCAGGAAGTTTGTATTTATGGAGTCCAAAAATCTCAGAGCATACTTATGATAAAAAAAAAAAAAATCAAGCAAGCCTACTTGACAATAGCAAAATACCAGAATCCATAGATCTACCAAGCAACTAGAGGCCTAGATATGTTTTAGTTCTTTATCTATGCTCACTAAAGTTTAAACCAAAGTAATTCTGATTCAGATCACAATAAATGACAAAAGTAAGTACAAACTTATTTCACCAAGGCAGTAAGCAATGCAAAAGTACTTATTCCAGGTGTTCCTATGCTGGCAGGTAGTCATATCCAGTATAACTCAGTTTCATTCAGTAGAAGAGTTGTTTTGCATTGAGCAGCACTGAGCAATTAAGCAGATAGCTGCACAAATGTAGGCAACTTATAATAGGAGATAAATACAAAAAAAAATATCAAATGAACTCTGGGCCATAGCAAAATAGTACAATTCAGGGTTTTCCATGAAATCAGAGGCCTAGTAGTGGGATCCATATTGCAGTGCTGGCACTCTAAATGCCAAGTCATGCCCTGCTGAAAAAGAAAGACTTAAAATGCAGGAGAAAACATAATACTGAACATTGCTCCTTTTCTTTAAACTTATTTTTTTTTTGCAGAGAGGCATGCCCCCTACAATCCCCTCCAAAACTTATGTATAACAACTTTGTAATCACCAAACCTCAGAAAAAAAGGACATATTCTGAGAAACTGCAATCTCAGACTTGGTATACTCTTGGCCAGTCAGTCTCCCCCTTTCAGGATTCAACACACATCTAAAGATTTCAAACCCTAGAAATTTCTTAGCCTCTCTACTGTCACTAGAGTTTAAACCAAAACAATTCTGACTTAGATCCCAGTAAATGCATATTTACTAGGAAAAGGATACTAAATGGGTGCTAATGAAATTAGTTACTAGGAAGTGGTTATATAGCAGAACACTTTGATGAGTGGAGTTTAAAAGAGTTATGGAAAAGAGGTAAACCTTCTAGGTAGTACACTGTGCATTAAACAGGCAGGAAGAGAATAAGGGTAACCTTTGAACTTTAGCAGTCAAAAGGGAGTATCCTTTCAGTTTAATCTACTAGTCCCCAGAAGTATAGGCAGATGAAAAGTGTAGCATGTTCATCTTTTCAGAAAGGGCAAGCTACGCATCTCATCTGGATGCTCTTTTCCCCAGTTTTTGATTTGTACATGAATTATTTGGTATTGAGTTTAAGCTGCTATGCTTTAAAACTTTTATAAAGGCCTCTAATCTTTTCGGTGTTTTGCACAATATCAGTCTTATTGCATACCTTTGATTTATTAAGACACACTAAATTTTTCCTTCCATATTCTTGCAATATTACACATAAAGCAGTGACAACAGCTGGCACCATTTCCTAATTTCTTTCACAATATATGACAGGATTAGAATGTTTTCTTAGTGGGTAAACTGAAGGTGTGATAGCCCTGTGGACATAGGTTGACAAGAACCTCTCCTTTGATAACCACATTGCCACTGTAGTCAGAAAGTCATTCTATGTGGCATATCTCATTACAAAAGGTTTCTCATCCAGGAAGAAAGAGGTCATAAACCCTCTCTACTTGTCCCTCATTAGACTTATTATAGAATATAACACCTCATTTGGTATGTACCTCACGAGACACCTACAACAACTGGAAAGGCCACAAAAATGCCTCACTAAAAGGATCTTAGGCCTTAGACACATGCCCTATACGGACAGACTCAAAAAACTTCAACTATACTCTGTCTCTTATCGCCTACTTAGAGGCGATCTCTGCATGTCTGACTCAGAGTTGCTAGATATGCTACACCTAAAGAAATCTGAATCCCTCCATGTCACAAGCTCCAGGGACCTAAACCTCATTACTACAATAAACAGAACATGCTGAAGGGACAGGTTCCTAACCCAGAGACTTCCCATACTTTGAAACAAATGTCCCATTCATGTCAACCAGAGCACTTCACTGGCCCTCTTTAAGAGATATCTCGACGAGTGGATGGGCAATAAGAAGTTCACCACAGGAATCACTTCAGTGGCCTTGCTTGACTGGGGCACTGGGAAATAACTTTGGGCGGCATGATGCCAGGGAATCTTTTTGGCCTAGGCTTATATAGGCCCCAGGGCCATTAGCCTAGTACACACCTATGAACCTATAATCCTGAAGATAAGAATACAACTAATGTATATACTTCTACCCTTAGTGAGTATCTTGCAAAAGTGGGAGAAATGTGTATGTAGCAGTTACATTAGCGAAGCAAACTACCACTATTATGGAACTATTAAGAGTAATTTGAAAGCTCCAGAAGTTATCATTTACACAAACAGACCAGGCTCACCAAACAGGCATCAGACCATTACTGAGAAATGTGAACCATTTCTGCAGAAAGGTAGCAACATACATGACTGCAAATGAGATAGCCTTATCCCCCCAGCAGAAGACTATCCAGAAATAGTGTTGTCTTACCTCTACCAGCACTGCAGCATAACCACCACCTTTGTTTCATATTATACAGACTGGGCCTTATTATTTCATTAAGACATTACATTGTACAAGGTGCCATCCTTTTCCATGTTGCACACACAAACATGCAAACATATACTCACTCACTCACTAATGTCCTTCAGAAACCTGGCTTAAGGCCCACATTAAAGATTCAGAACTAATACTACCCAACTATTTCATGCTAAGAAATGACAGGACACAAAAAAAGGGGGTGGCATAACACTCCTATACTCAGCTTCCTTCTTAGTTACCCCTTACACTAAACCCTTCTCCAAATTTGGCAAGGCAGAAATAATGCCAGCCCTACTCCATCTAAACAAGCATAAACTTATATTCTTTCTCTCCCTCTATATTCCCCCTGGAGATAATGTCTCAGCCCTTGAAGAAATTCTGTCCTGGGTCTCCTCCAACGTAAACCATGAAACCATAATCCTGGTTGATGTGAACGTAAATTGGGCCACAATACAATCACCCACCAACTATCTCAATATTAACCTATACAAATTTACACAACTAATCAACTTCACCACTAGACTAGCTAAGAATTTCACTACTGGAAGTATCATAGACTGGATTCTGGTATCCCATCCTCACTACATCTCAGACAGTGGCATTTTCCCAAACCCACTACTAAACCATTTCCTCACTTTTGCCCATCGCCTCCCCTCCTCTACACAACTAACCCACTCTTACAGCTCCACTCGCTGCTTAAAAAACTTCAATCCTGAAACATTCAGTAACACACTAAAAAACACCAAATGGAACCCATTAAAAACCTTTCCTTTAGGTAATGCTCTGTCCTTCTTTAACACCACTTTCACAAACCTACTCAACTCCTTTACCCCGCTAAAAACTAAATGTATAAAAAATAACACTGTACCCTGGCTAACTAAAAACACTTTAGCTGCCATGCATCTTTGGGATAAAGCCTGGACACGATACCAAAAAATAAAACCTCTATCACTCTTACTGAATAAAAAACATTACGAAACAAAGTCAAGAAACTTATAGCCTGTGACCGCAAAGTATATTTCACTACCCTCCAAACTAACCACAATCCCAATCCCAAACTATTCTGGAAGGGAATTTTATCTCTCCTCAACCCTGGTAAAACAGAAAACCCTTGACCTAACTCAGATGCAACCATCTTGGACTTAACTACCTAATTTAACTCCTTTTTCATTAACTCCATCAACAAACTAACATCATCCTTCGCCAACAATTCAGAGGTATCTCATCAGCCCACACCCACCCCTTCCTCCCTTAACAGCCTCTGTCCCTAACCCCCTCCTTTTTCCACAATCCCATTTCCATATCTACTATAAAACAACTTCTCCTATAATTAAAACCTGGTTCCAATGCCCTTGATGAAATCCCCTCCTACTTCCTAAAAGTAGCTGCAAGAGAAATAGCCTTCCCTGTCAGTCTACTAATTAATTGGTCCATCTTAGAATGCCAGGTCCCCCAACTCTGGAAGAAAGCCTTTTTTATTCCTCACCACAATGGTGGCAATAATAACAACATTACAAACTTCTGGCCTATTGTCATCCTATTCCCTGTTTCAAAGCTACTTGAAATGTGTGTACACCAACAGCTCTTACCTTGTCTTATTAATAATCAACTTCATACCCCAACACAACATGGTTTTAGACCAGGTCATAGTACCACCACTGCCCTTCTCTCCTTCCTAGAAACAATCAACAAAGCTTGTGATTCTAGGCACTTTGTATCCACTCTTCTCCTTGACCTCTCTAAGGTATTTGACAATATTTCCCACAACCTGCTTCTTACCAAACTCTCCAAACTCAACCTATCTCCTTCCTCTACCCAGTGGTTCTCAAGTTATCTCACATACAGGCAAAAGGCATTAAAATGGAAAAAAAGCTACCTCACCCTTCCTTAGTACATCCACAGGCATTCCCCAAGGTTCCATTCTAGGCCCCCTACTATTTAACATATTTATAAATGATTTTTACCAAGCCATTCCAAACTCCAGCCTCATTCAATATGCTGACGGTTCTACTATAATCTGTTCCTCCCCTTCCATCACAACTCTTAACAATCTTACACAAGCCACTTTTTCTTCCACTGAACAGTGAATGCAAGACAAACATCTGGCCCTTAATGCAACCAAAACAAAACTTATGTTATTCAATGCCTCCAAAACCTTTTCCATAGATAAACAATCCTTCGTAATTACCAGCAAAAATAATACTCCCAAAGAAATGGTCTCTGATGCAAAATTGCTAAGAATAACGATCGATGATCAATTAAAATTTGACAAGCATCAACATGAAAATATCAAAAAAATAACACAAAAACAGGCATGCTTTATCATGAGTCACTTTATCTCTTCTTCCACCAGGATTACACTAGCCAATACATACGTTATCCCTTCCCTTTTATATGGTGTAGCTATCCTCACCAACCTGCAATCTTCCCTCATATCAAAACTCTTATCTTGCTATAACAAAATATCCAAGCTTGCCACAGGTCATAGAGCCTCTTCCCATGACAGTAATTCCATTCGCCAATTAGGCTGGCTTGAGCAACCTAACTTCCTAATTTATACCCAACTCATCCAAGCACATAAACTCATTCATAACCCACCTCTCTGCACCTCCCTAGCAAACAACTTTGAAATGCACAAACCAGATCGACTCCTGAGATCAAATTGTCAAAACCTTATTAAATTGCACAAACCCACACGTCCAGCTGGGAATCACCTCATGTCCTTCTCTCTAGCTCGCCTTTGGAACTCTCTCCCTTCTCCTATCAGCACCATTAGCAGTCTTTCCTTGTTCAAAACCTCACTGCACCCACACCTTACTTCACAATGGGAATGCTCTTGCCCCCATCCTACCTAATCCTGACTACACTTTCTTCCTAGATTTTCATGCACACTTGTAGCTATCACAGCCTCCTTTAGTTCTAGATCACTAGGGATGTATATGACCAATGACTAAATAATTACCTTATGCTACTAAGAAAAAAAAAATCTGATGCAGTTTTTTTGTAATTCAAAATTTCTTTGATTTATTCTTTACCATCACTATAATGTTTATTAGAAATGTGTACTAAAGACTAAAGATTTGTATTTCTTCTGTATTATGTATTTGTATTTTTCTGGAGCGTTTCTCCCCAGGACTCCATTAAAAACAGGCTCCTGTGGCCCAATGGACTATCCTGGAAAACGGACCGCAAATAAATAAATAATAAATAGTAATGTAGTGAAATATATGATATGCACTCCTTTGTGCAGTTTGGAGGAGTCCCACTGCACAAACATCTTTGAAATGTGAACTGAAACTAGAACATCTGGAAAATCCCCACTACAAATCAATAAGCATATATAAACTGGAGAACCAAGCATTGTCAGATACTTACTTCCAAGTAAATAATCTATCACATTAGCATTTGAGAAATGGACATTCTAAATGAATGCAGCTTTTTGGAGCTCATCAGCTCCATCACTGCAGATCTTCTTAATGTAACCTAATGCAGCTCTTTTGCCACTGATTTGACCCAAAGCCAAGAAACTACAGTTTGTTCTGCAGATTTTTTATACAGGGTATGATAGCCGAGCAAGTTAGCTGTCCAGAAGTCCAAAAACTACACCTGAATAGAATGACTGCTGGTTGTATTTTGGTATTGTTACTAACCTAATGTGAACTTCAGTCACAGAACATTTATTTTTTACTTCATCACAAGGATTTCCCTGTGTACCTACATGCTTGTCTGTCACTACTACAGAGATCTTTGCTGGATCTAGCATATTCCCACAATGCACTTGATGGTAGTTTTGATAATGATACCACTGAGTAGAAAGTTAAGCAGAGACTTCATATTTTTATGCACCTTTTCTTTGTTTAAAAGATGTATTTGCATTTCTGCAACATCCTTGAACTATATATAAAAACATTAAATTAAATGGTTAACATCTGTATCTATTTTTCCAGTCATTGCATGCACAAGTCATGGGGTACAACAACTGCAATATGCCTTTTGATAAACTACATGTCAGAAAATAGCAACAAAAACTTCAGAGAGGCAAGGCAATGAAATATTATTAAATACCAAAGCTACTCAGGTGCATGGGTTTTTTAATATCACAAGAAAATGGACATCATTCACGTTTAACAGAAGCTGCACATAATATGTCAGCTGTATGACTGGCAGATGTTATTGCGTTCGCTCTTTATAAGAGGTTTAAGTGGTTAGAGAAGATTATACCAACACTGCATTTAGTTTTACTAGCTAAGAATATTCATTTATAGCAATGTACATGCTCAAAATGATTTAAGAGTTTTTGGCATTCTTTTATTTTCAAAGGAAATGCACTGAATAAAGAGAAAACTGTTAAGCTAAAAAAACAAGTATACTCGTAAAATAAAGTGCTCAGTTCTCAATAGGATGGAGGCTAAGTAAAAGGAATTGGCCTCTAAAAAGCTTTCTGCTTTATTTTAATGCTTCCTTGGACAGCAAGTGGATATTCATGGGTCACTGCTAAAAGCAAGGATTTACATTTATTATTTCTGCAACATTGCATCTAAGCCCCGCAGTTCTGCTTTCTGTTAGTAAATAACAAATCCAGCCCTGCAGTGTGGAAGAATAGCAGCTTTGTTCAGATATTATGTTTATACTTCAATTTCAGCACAGTCATCTATGAAAGTTTAATAGTTGGGATACTTTATTTTGATACACACCATGAAATAACAACAGCTCAGAGTCTTAAGACAAATCGTCCTTTAAGATGTTTCTGTGGTTTTTAAGATAACCTGATTTGTTTGATATTGCCCCTTTCTATATGTTACAGTACAACAGTGTGCTAATAATTTCATTTTTAGATGTGTTTCTATCACAGCTTTTTTATGTAAAAGTATACTTAAAATATATAATACTGCAATGTGGTTATTTTCATAAAGTTTTAGTTTTGTTTTCCTCTGTTGGAACGAATGTGATAATTTCCTTTTTCTTGCAATAGAAGGGCCAATCTTGCATCTTTGTGCTTCATGTTTAGGTTAAAAAATAAATATATAGCTGAATTATAGACAAAACTCAATAACTACATAATTGAATTATAGACAAAAAAATCAATAACTGGTTCATCACTACAATGCCATACTGATTAATTTTTATTTGTCCAGTGGTTTAGATGATGTGAAGGACCTTTTATGGACTTGTTCAAATGATTTATTCTACAGCCAGATGAATTATGTTTTATCTAGATTATGCCTATCAAAAATGCCTCCTAACCAGGTTTCTGAAAAGAAGGAAAGCATCTTGTTTTGACAGTGTGTAACTGTGATTAGAAGACTGCAATGAGAAATCTGTCTGCAGTTAATGTTTTAACTGGGAAACAAGTTTGTTTATCAGGACCTACTCATGAGACCATTTTCCCACACCTGGTTATTTGTTATAAGCAACTGTGAGGACACTATACCTCATAGAAGAGAAAGATACTTGATATTTGCACACAAGAATACCAATCATATATTTTCTTCCTTTGGAAAATGTGAAGAAAATTGCCATTTTCATAGCACTGTTGTCAGTTTTGCCTGATTAGTCCAGCTGTGTTTCATAAGAATACCAATCATGTATCTTTCTTCTTTGGAAAATGTGAAGGAAACTGCCATTTTCACAGTACTTGTCAGTTTTTCATGATTAGAGCAGTTGCATTTCACAAGTAGCCGGCATTGTGCTGTAGTGGCATTAAGACTTAACTATGGACCAGATGATCTGGGTTCAAATAGCAGCATGTGCACCTGAAGTGCAGGCAAGGGGAGAATGGACTTTCTCATCCTCAGGAGAAGGTGGAGACCAGGGAAGACACATGGACCGCTTAATCAGGGAGGGAGGGCATTGGCAGAGATGCTGTAGGGGGTAGGACAATGCACCAGCATTCCCTTTGCACATCGGTCTCTGAACAGTTTAGGTACAGAGCTTAGGGCATAAGGAAAAAAATCCTCCTTGGCAGCAATAAGACTTCATCTCAGGGTGCCCTGATCACTACACTGGCCATAAACATATTTTGGAGAAAGTCAGGAGGAAAGCTATCAAGTTCAATGGACAATGTATATGAATGTAGGTTCCTGGGAGTCGCTGATAATCAGCTGTTGGGGGAAATATAAAAAAAATAATACATGCAATAATATAATAATCTTCAAATACTATAGTGCATGTAAAGGAATTAAATTGATTTTACTCATACTGTTTGCTCTACTCTTTATCCACAGGCATATTTATTTTCTGTTGTTCATGATTAAGCTTGTTTTTGTTTTATTTACTTGAATTTTATTGCCCAGAGGAAACAATTATCTATTGTTAATATGAATACAGTTATGTATTTTAGAATAAATCTGTCTCTGATTTTGACAGTAATTAAAAAAAGATTAACAGATTCATGCTGTTGCCAGTTTTTATTAGCAGTAGTCTACCAACACTTCTTTGTTTTTGGTGTCTTCTCATTACTGCACGTTTTTCAGATATGCCCCTGTAAATCAAAAAGATGGTAGAAAGAATACTATAACTTCCAGAATGTCATAAGACATAGTAACAGCCGCAACAGAGACAATTATTACAGTAGCTGGTGCGTCCACTCATAACAAGATGCAATATCCAAACCAAGATAATTATGTCACTAAGCTGCATTTGGTGGACTACAGGCAAAGAACATTTAGGACAATTTGCTGAAGAGACTGAACATGTTATTTAAGTTATACAGATTAGCTCCAAAGAAATTATGAGCTGGACAGTGGATAATGGAGAAAACAATGGAGAGGACAGAAAATTGCTAGATTTCTTGAAACAGTCACACATCACATTCACAAAATGAAAAGTAGCAATCTATATTGACAAGGACATGACACTTAACAAAAAAGCAGCACTGTGTATAACAATTATTATTAACTTTGTTTTAACTATTGTTTTGTGGGTGATATTTAGGAAGGTGTTAGTCTTCATGGAAATTACAGAATGGTGAAACAAAAAAAATAAGGCATATACAGCTGCAAATAGTATATTTGCAGATATTAGGGGAAAGAAGAGATGGCAACACTCCATCCTACATGGAAAGTACTCATTAACATGGCTGCTGGGTGATTACAAACAAAAAGTGCTATTTAAAGCTCATTTTCTCTTGCACAGTTCATTTACAGAGAATATTTTGCGACCATTTAAGGAATCAGATTATTAAATTCTCACTTTCTAAGCATCAGCTCAGTTGTTTGTCCACTGATTAAGATCAGGGAATAAAAACAGTAGAGATATTAATAAGCAAACTAAAATCTCTGATGTTATTACATTTGTATTCAATGAAGCCTCACCAAGCCTTCTTTGATGAATATAGAAATGATTACTCATTATGCAAGCAAACTGTACTTACTGCTTCATGTGGTATGTCTTAATTTAATTTGCCTGCCAAGTGAACTAGTCAATCTCTAATCATTTTCACCCACAGCAAGCAATATGCAGAGGCAGTTTAGAACAGCCAATCAGTCAGCATATCTTTTTTGGGAACAACCCCAAACAGAGACTGGGAGAACATACAAGATCCATTATATCTGAATCCCAAACTCTGGTGCTTTGACACAGAAATCTTAACCACTGAGAACAATATTTCCTATACTCTACATACTGTAAATTATTCCACATTAACCTTTAACTTTTTTTTCAGTTCAGATATGCTGTTAAGAGTTCTGTCTGCTTCGTACGTCATCCTTTGGCTGCAACATTACTTTAACCCTTAATATATTGCCTTTTTATATTTAGTTTCAAAGTAAGACTTATTACTTTTCTATTTCAAATAAACAGGAGTTTTTGCACAGACTTAAAGATGATTGATTTATTTATTTTTATTTTTTGATTCTGTGAGCAATCTGTCCATTATAAAAATAAATTAAAGCATACCAGATTTATTTTAAATTTTGAACAGTTGTTAAACCAATTATATATTTTCTGTGAATTCTCATAAGCATGCATTTATGGAAAACTGTGTAATGTAGCAGCAAGGCAGTATTCTGTTGCAGCATATGGCTGATGTAACATTAGGAGTTATCTGACTCGGGAGCATTTTTAGAGAGCGGCCAACATTTAACACTGAATAAGCCAGTTTATAATATACCAGTGTGATATTTATATGTACTTCATTTGTATAATATGAGGGCATATCATCTTCCCACTATTACCAATATTGGTTTTGGAGCCAGGGTACATGTGAGCAGCAGAATAGCTATGGAATGAGCAAAAAAAAAAAAAGAAAAACTACCAAAGAAAGGAGAAAAATAGAATTACAGGCAAAGACAAATGAAAATATAAAACAGAATTCAATTAAAATTCACTTTAAAAATCCTTTATTGCACCTGTTGAAAACAACAAACACTAAATATCTTTACATCAAAGCAATTTCTTAGACTGCCAAAGCCCTATTCTGGTTAAGAGTAATTTATATTTATTTTATATGCATTCCAATATTTCCAGGTAGCACTCTCCAGTTGTTAGTAATCACATTTCTAATAATTCTTCTATCTGTACTTTGAGAAATGCATTTGTGTGACTTTCGATATTCCATATTATCATTTATAATTACAGCTAAGAAAAATATGGATGGCAAACAATACTAGATGCCATTAGGCATCCAGTACTCAGTGAAGTTCTTGCTCAAACATCTTTGAAAACTCATGTATTTTAATACCAAATAGATTAACTTTAACATGTTAAATTTATAAACTTCATTTTTACCTGAGGCTATGAATAGTCTGAAATAATTTTTGTATGAAACTACCTGCAAGTTGCTATTTTTAATCAGCAAAGTTTTTAGTTTTATTTAATATTGAAGAAATATCCACTGAAACATGAGGTGGAAAAAAAACGAATTGTGCAATATACTCTCATTTCAGCAAAATATGTTCTGCAGCTGAGAATCATTTTCTTTATCACTGGCACTTGTGCTAAAGATGCACATTGGTTCCATGACTATCTGCATATGCAACTGTATAAGAGCTTACCCTGTCATTGTAAGCATGCATGCTAGATTAGGGGTTGGCTCTGGTATCTGATAATGTCTTGGGAGATGGTCAGACAAATGGACCAGTAACTGCTTATTGAAGGGGTGAGCAGAGCCCATTTTATAAGATTTGCAGTGGGGTGGCTGTTGGCTCCGAGCATTCTGGGAGATTGTTCAGTAACAACTAGTTAAGATGCATGCAAGACAAGGACCATAATAACTGAGAAGAAGGGGCAGGTTGGAAACCAGCACTGGACTTTTGTCAGTGCTCAAGGTAAGTTAGGGGTATCCTCAAATCACCAACAGGAAGAGTACATGTGAAGTTTGCAATATACAGCAACCACTACTGAACTAAGGAATAAGATTCTTATCACTGATAGGCAGCAATTTGTAAGTTTATGGATTTCATCACTGATAGTGGGTGCAGAATGCAACAGCACAGCAAAGATCAGTACAACCTTTAATATAATGGCATGTGGAAGAGTCTATGAAGGGCATGCTGGTCACTCAAGTGCATGGAAATTCTTGACTAAATTATCAAGTCCTTGTTGGGATAGTGTAGTCAGCTGCCACTAGACACTCATAACTAATGTACAAGATAAGATAAGATACTAGTAATGCCACTTTATGATAGGATATGAGAGATTAAGAAGTCTGAGCAACTGAATAATTTACAGCAATCACTGTACTGGTGTGGGAGAACAGGACCACTATACTGTTTTATGTGAGGGTGATTTTATGAGGTATCTTCAGATATGTTCATGGTAAGAAAAAATAAGTCATCATAGTAATAAGAAGCTGTAATTGTCCTTTTTACAAAAATGTTCACCAGAAGAAAACTGTGTCATCCCCATGCTGGGTCAATAATCAAGGAGCCTGAATCCTCACTACTGACACTGAAGAGGGATGTGCACTTGGAATACAAATGGATACACTCAGTATTTCCCGATGCAGACCTGTTTGTATCAAGCATGACTTCCCTTAAGAGCACCCAGGGTACACACTCAGCCTGGATCTGGGTGTCTCTAGCTGTCTCCCCCCAGGTCCCCAGTAAGGATCCCTACTTGCATTGTGAAACCAGTGCTTTGTGTCCCTTCTCCAAGTAGCTGACACACACATTCTTTGATTTTTATATTACACACACACACACACACACACACACACACACACACACACACACACACACACACACACACACACACACACACACACACACACCAGGGAAAGGCTGGTACAGATTACCCGCTCTACCAACTTTTCCCAGACTATAAGGTAGATTCACTGACACCAGTCAGTTACTATAAGGTTCTTGAAAGGGTATCCAGTTATGCTGAGTGAAATTAATTTTAATACAAATGCTAATGTTGACCAAGCAGTAAGGCTTTCAGGAATGACCAGAGTTATCACCAAATAAATATGTGCAAATAGGCTCAAAACATAAATATTTACTAAAAAGGACCAGACATAATGAAACGTTTAAATATATTTAATAATAAATAATAAAAGAGCAAGAAAATACTAAATATATATATTAACAATAAACCACAGAGTTCAAATCACAGGAAATATTGAAAATAACATTAATGAACAGACTCATACAAATAAAGAAAAACAAACCCTAAACTAAGGTTCACTATACTGCTGACTGAATCTAGATTAATTTCTATTCCTTAATAACTTGCTTAATAGAGCAAGACACAATTAAATACATGAGCAGTCTTTCTAGTCAGTTTTCTCAAAACAGAATACTCAGTATACTTAGAGATTACTCCCTGTAAAATATAATATCCAAGATGGCTTGCTGAATGACCTCATCTGGTTACCTGACTCAAGGTTCTCACTGTATCCCCTTTGAAGTTGAGAAAGGGATTTAACATAGACAGCTAAAATATACATCTAAATGTTGATGGCAGTGTCTGGGGCTTCACTTCCTTTTAATGAGCTAATGAACAAAGGCTTCTTCCAAACTCGCCATCTCCAGTCCTATTCAGCACTGTTGGGTGCCATTTTAATGATTTAACATGTATTTTACATTTCCCTTATTTTTCTTAAAGTAAGCTACCTAGTTAACCTCTTCTGAGTCAGTATCCTCTAATAAAACATATACATTTAATTCAATTACAATAATGCATGTACATTTCTTTTCAATCCAGCAGTGTGCACTGTTGATACATTTTAACACAAGCAAACCTCACAAATACATTTTCAGCACAAGCATCTGTTCAAATCAGTTTCATGTACAAGTGTGTGTGTGTGTGTGTGTGTGTGTGTGTGTGTGTGTGTGTGTGTGTGTGTGTGTGTGTGTGTGTGTGTGTGTCAGCTACTTGGGCAGAGATATGAAGCACTGGTTGGACAGAGAGGGAGCTTGAGGTTTTGGCTGGACCACTCGGCTAAGATCTGGACTCTATAGCTGTGCCACTGCGGAGTCTTATTGGGGATCTAGAGAGAGAAGGAGAATCCAGCCCCATACTGACTGTGATCTCTGTTTGCTCAATGGAAACTGTACTTTACTGTGTGTGTATTTGTCATCCGCCCATTGTGGACATCTCTCACTGCTGTTAGTGGTGAAAATTGTGGCTCCTCGATTACTGGGCCAGTGCAGGGGCATCACACATACATATAATCTTATTTTATCAATCTTAAAGACCATGATCTTTGGACTCATCATCCTGAGACCATTAAATTGAAATACAATAATGCTGAGAACACAATGCCTAAAAAATCTTAATATAGAATCTCCCTACTTGTTTTTATAGAAATGTAGAAGTACAACAATCCAGCTTATTTGACCAAATTCATCCAGCTTTATTGACCAATGAGACTTCATTAGAACTGACAAATCCGTAGAAAACACACATTTTTATATGTCTAATTCTAAAATCATCTGACACAGCCAGCCAATAATAACCTGTACTTAATTAAATAGCTAACCAATAGTTAAGGTGTTTTTTGATAATTCAACAGATTATACCAGACCCACAAGGGAGAATCCCAGCTGAACATCTAGATGCCTGTGAGCTTAAATGGCAATTGTGTCTTAATGCAATTAAAATGCCAGGTATAAATGAAGAGTGCAGTATAAATTGTGTTTTGAATCTGAAGTACTTTGAAGTGTTTTAGTTGTTTAGGTTATTTTAACCAACATAATTACATTACATTTTAATACACTCTAACTACTGGTTAATTATTTAATTAAGTGCAGGTTATCATGGGTTGACTTTGTCAGATGATTTTAGAATTAGACATATAAAAGTATGTGTTTTTTATGAATGTGTCAGTTCTGATGAAGTCCTATAGCAATTGGAATGAAAGTGCTTTACTTGGTCAATAAAGCTGGATAAATTTGGTCAGATAAGCTGGATTTGCTGTACTTCTACATTTTGTATTTAGTGGTTTGGTTCTCTACTTTTGTTTATCCCTGAATATGAGTGCTAAAATTGGTCTTAAAGAGATATGGATCAAGGAAACACTGCTAACAACTGGTTAATTATTTAATTAAGTATTGGTTATCATTGGTTGACTTTGTCAGATGATTTTAGAATTAGACATATAAAAGTATGTGTTTTTTATGGATTTGTCAGTTCTGATGAATTCCCATAGCGCTTTACTTGGTCAATAAAGCTCAATGAATTTGGTCAGACAAGCTGGATTTGCTGTACTTCTTCATTTTGTATTTAGTGTTTTGGTTCTCCACTTGTGTTTATCCCAGGTTATGAGTGCTAAAATTGGTCTTGCAGAGGTATCGATCCAGGAAACACTACTAACATAGGTTCTGTAGGGGAAACGTTTGATATTGTGGTCTTCAGTTTATTGGTCTTCTGATATTACAGTCTCAGTATTATGAGCTTCAAGATTGTAGTTTTCAAGATTCTGATATTAAATTATGTCAGCTATGTGGTATCCTATGTATTATAATATCTTATTTATAGGTTCATAGGAGATGAGTAGGCAATGACTTAAGAGCCCTTAAAAACCGACCCAATATAACCCAAGTTTACCCAATATGTGGCCCCTAGGGCCAAGAGGATGGCATGGATTTGTGACTATGCCTTGAGTATCTTACAGATTGCTCCTGTCCATAATGGATGTAGGTGGTACCCCAGGTATGAATTTGTGTTTCCAAACACATTGATCCAAACTGCATTTGATGAGGGCCAGGGAAGGGATCTGCTTAACGTGAATAAGAAGCCTGTTTCAAAGAAAGGACAACCTCTGAGACACATATCTGTTTCTCTAGCATGTCTTGTTTGAGTCACTGACTAATTTTAGATCCCTAGATCGGGTTACCCTCATACTGTTTAACTCACTGATGTGTAGCAGTTCTATCACAGCTGGATTTGTAAAGTGCCTTGTAGGTCAGGTATAGCTCACCTCTTAATAGCCAGCAGGAGACATAGTAAAAGGATAAGGTTTTTAGTCTGTTTGCATAGGACGTACTGTTTACACCCTGTGTTTTCTTTGTGAAGGAACCTCTAAGGTCAGTCCAGCTACTGTAAGTTGCAAGTCAAGTACATGCCAAATGGCACTCTTTACTTTATTACTGGGGTGGGGGGCTGAGTATGGCGGCACTATAATTTACTTGGATCTGGATGCCATAGATTTACTTATAAGTTGTGTCACATAGAAAGACTTCTTCCGCACTGACGACAAATGGCAATCAATGTACAGGCTACAATCTAGCTGTGCACTTAGATCTCTTAACATCTGAGTCTACTCTAAAGGTTGTGCTATTGATGTTGTAATTTGCAGGGTATTTGACTTCTCAAAGCGTATGATAATGCATTTCTTTACAGCTATGGTTTTGGCACCAGTCACCTGTCTGATCCAGACCCTCCTGAAGGATATCTACATTGTTGGAGATTTAATGATTGCCCCCAGCATGCAGTTGTTTGTTAACTTTGTCATCCAGAAGCCTTCAGCATTGGCCTTGACCTCAGAGAAGTATATTCTGAACAGGTGTGATCCCAGCACTAAGTCCTATGGCACACCACTAGTAACTGGCCTATTGCTGGTTCTAGAGTCACCCAATTTAACCACATGTATCCTGTTCATGAGCCAACTGGTTATTCACCTGGTGACATAGGGATTTATGCCCAGTTTTGTTAGTTTTTTTAAAATTCCTGAGTGGGGAATTGTGTCAAATACATTGGCCTGGTCGAGGTAGGTGGTGTGTATTGTTTTACGCTCATCCATGGCCTTAGTGACTTTTTCAAAGAAATCCACCAGATTCAGGAAGACTGACCTGCCCTTAACAAAGCTAAATTGAGTTAAGTCTAGGGTTTGAAGGTTTCTCATGTCATTATTTATCAGGTCCATGATTATACTTTCTATGGCCTTACATATAAAACAAGTAAAACATATGGGTCTGTAATTTACTGGGTCAGTTGATGGTCCACCTTTATGCAGAGAAATGACTGTTGCTGTCCTCCACTCTATCAGCATAAATCCAGCTAAGAGGATGTGGTTAAACAGAGACCCTAAAATTAGTCCTGGTTTAAGAGGAAACCTGGTATATATTCAGGCCCCACTGAAGCTGTGTTTTTACCTTTAGAGAGAGCAGTGACAACCTGTTCTTTGGTGGTAACTGGCAGTGAGTGGTGGAGGGTATTTCTTGGAGGAGAAATGGGGGTGATGGGAGGTGAAATGAGCTGAATTTGTCAGACAGCAGATTGGATACATATTTTGACTGAGTATAGGTGATGCCGTCCACAACTAATTTTGCACATTGTTAACTGTTGCCCTTAAGATTGTGGACATAACTGAACAATGCCTTATGGTTATCCTTAGATTTGGAAGCTATTTTACCACAAAGTCTGCTTTCAGAGATTTGACTAGCTCCCCAATTTGCTTATTTAGACCAGTGACAGCATTTTTGCTTTGTTGTGCACATTCCCTCTTACTTCTCAACAAGATTTTGTTTTATTTTGTTGTACAACCTCTTAATACCAGGAGACCACCAGGGTGGCTTGTTTTTCTGGTTTGACCTAGGTTTATTTCAGTCTGATACTGCAGTTTCTATGCAGTTGTTTAAATGGTCATACAGGGATTTTGTTTACAACTCTGCATAGGTTTCTGTGTTTTCTTGATTTGGGGGAGAGTGGAAATTAACTATCACCTCTCTTAATGGAGTAATTTACCTTGGAGAAGTTCTTAAAGTTTTTGGAGTTAAATGGGGATACTAGTTTTACCTTTATTTCAAAAGAGACCCTTTTGTGATCTGATCTGATCTGATCTTACCATTGAGGATATCACACTAGGAGGTGGGTACAACAATCTCTCCAGTTTGGGAATACCAGACCTAGAATATTTGTTCCCTAGTGAGAGTGCAGACTAGCTGCTCCAGGGTATTGAATTTATAAAGTTAAGAAATGTTTGTGCCTGCATGTTAGTGGCTATGTATGCCTTCCAATTAATTGAGGTGCAGTTAAAATCACCCATGAGTATTGTATTGGGCTGGATGGTAAGTGATTCTAGGTAAGTGATTCTAATAACCTCGGGTATGATATATGGGTTTCCTGGTTCATGGGTGGGGACCTGCACATTTAAGAATGTGATAATGGATTTTTCCCATATTTAGTTGGACATGGAGTAGCTCAAGCATGTCAGATTGTTTGACAAGCTTTGAGAAGTATGTATCTGTTATATAGATAGATACACTTCCGCCATTTGCTTTTTCATGTTAAGTAGCTGGTCAGAATGTAAGAAAGGTGTTATAGCCATGCACTGCTGGCATGCTTTTTGTGGCTTTGAACCACATTTTTGTAACTCTACATATCTTAGCATTTTCCAGTGTGAGGAGACCTTCCAGGGAGTGCAGTTTCTTGTTGAGGTTCCTAACACTGAACAGTAACACTTTTAGCTTGTCCTAAGTAGTTTTTGTTATGTTGGAAGGTTTGTTTGTTAGGCAATGCCTAAAAAGGCACTATAGGGGTGGATAATGTTTTTGCCAATATCTAAAAACCTAGAAGTGACAGGGGAAGACCATCTCTGGCAAAGCAGCATGGCCTGTCAACCATGTCCTCCCAGGGTGACAAGTATTGGACCCCTTTGGAATGACACCAGTAGCTAAGTGAATTTCTAAAGTAAATCATTTTTTGTTGGTATTGTGGCATCATCTTTAGAGAGGGCAGAATGCTGCTCAGTTCTAGGCTCACCTACCTGTGACACATATTCTAAAAGGTAAGTCATGACTCACTTTATATAGTCCAATGCAGTACATATCAGGTCATTTATGCCCACATGGACTAAGACTGAGTCATACTGATACTTAAGGGTAAGTGACCTGAGTGTTTGCATGATCTGGTGGATCCTGGTCCCTGACAGGTAACTAACTGTAACCTTCTCCTTATCCAGCATGGTATGTAGGACATCAATGTGTCTCACAATGGAGTCTCCTATGACCAGAGTATTGGGTTAGGAGTGTTTTACCTTATAGACTTGGCATTTGAGACACACTATGATGCCCCTTTATGATTTGTGATGGGAATTGTCTTGTTTGTTTGCATGCAGAGTTCTTGAGGATTACTATTGAGAGGCCTTTGAAGTTTGGTTAAGTTACATGTGAGAACTTCTGCATATATAGGTCTATGTGTGTTGTCCTTTGTGGGTGTGGTGAGTGATGTGTATGCGTCACTGGCAACCTATTTGTTGCTTTTAGTGTAAGTAAGTCAGAGTCTATCCTCCAGTGTCAATGTGTACCTACATCACTCACATACTGTATTTGCCTGTTCGAGAATTAAGTAGATGTCAGTGTATAAGATGCACTCTGAACATCAATAGTCCTGTGTGCTGTAATAAGGTAAATAGTGTCCACCAAGCTAAATGCATAGATATCAGGAAAGTGCCCAGCTATGGTTGCAGGTCCTAATGTGTGACAGAAAGGATAGGAGTGTGGGTGTGTTTGTAAAAGGATGAAGGAAGGTGCTTACTTAGTGTAATCTGCAGATAACCCAAACAGCAATGCTGCCCAATGCCAAATCAGATGCTCTCTGAGCAGCAATAGTCCTGTGTGATATAATAAGTTAAACAGTACAGTAAATGTCCACAGTATAATGAAAATAAGTAATGTTTTCAGATGTTTGTATCTGTACAAGGTACTGGTACAGAGAGCAGCTGTGTGCAAATGTGTCAAATTTATACCAGCACAAGAAATGCAGAAAACTGAATAATGAGCCCTCTAGCCAGTAAAATGACTACACTTAGAGCCCTTTTCTGTGCTTCCCAATACAGACAGACCAGATAAACACCTACTGCCCATAGATGAATAATCCCAGTCCTCCTATTGTAAAAGCACAGTAAAAGGGCATCCGGAGTGAAATGCTACCATAAACAGACTTAAAGAGGCAGATACAGCAGTGTACTTTAATCAGCCTATAAAAGTGTGATTAGTCAAGAAAAGTACTTTGCTTTGTAGAAATGAGCCACGAGCTACCCAATTCTGCAGAATTTATAAAGGCATGAAAACAAGGTAAGCTGATTAATAAGCCTTCCGGCCAAAAAAAAAACAACTACATGCAGGAATCTCAAGTACATTTCCATAAAATACACAGACCAGGCTACTGCCCTGTGCCACCAGATGGAAAATTCATTGTCCTCTTGATGTATGAACACAGAACAGAACTTACTTGGGTGTAAAAATTAAATCACTTTATTCAATAGCTAGCTAGATAATGAATTCAGAGCAAGCAAATAAGTAGAACAGAGAATGAGAGGCAAAATACACTTTTTTTTCAAAATAAGCACATGGAAAGGCAAATATATAATTCAATATATAAACAGCAGTGTAGAAAGTGAGGTGCTTATAAAGCTCAAGTTGCAGTAAGTGTGAGCACTTTTAAAACACAGATTAAGGAATGTGAGGGTGGATGGGAAAAGTAACCAGCAGGGAGTTGTCAACATCTATAGTTTTTGCAGGTTGTGAATCTTATCAGAAAAGACAAAGAAATTGTCTATGTATTTAAGTATTACTTCAGACACAAATTAACCAATGGAGAGACAAAAAAAAAAACAGTGAACTGTGCAGCCTAGTTAATTTAAGTGTCCATCTGCCACATAGAACAAAAATATCAAGACAGACAGATTTCTCAAAACACAAATCAAATTGGAACAAGTAAAATAGAAAATAGCTCTATCAGTTTAAGCAACTCATACAACAGTTCTTACAGATTTGTAGTTTTTGCAGGCCTTGATTCTTATCAGAAAGGACAAGGCCACAGATATCCTGTGTGTATTTAAGTATCACTCAAGAAACAAATTAGTCAATGAAAAAAAGCATGTGAAATGTGCATCCTGGGTAATTTAAGTGTCTATCTGCAACATAGAACAAAAACAACAGGCCAAGACGATTTCTCAAAACAGAAAACAAAATGGAACAGCTAAAACAGAAGACAGCTCTATTAGTTTAAGCAACTCATAGACAAAAATGAGATTTACTTTCCTCACTCAACAGGGAGTCAGCAACAGTGCTTGTAGACTTATAGTTTTGCAGGCCTTGAGTCTTATCAGAGAAAACAAGGTCACAGATATTCTCTGTGTATTTAAGTATCACTCAATAAACACATTAAACAATGAAAAAGAAAAAAAAAGAAAAATATAATGTGAAATGTGCATCCTGGGTAACAAGTGACTCACTTCAACATAGAACAAAAAAAACAGGTCAACCTGATTTGTCAAAACATAAAACAAAATGGAACGGGTAAAACAGAAAGCAGCCTGGTTGGTTTAAGCAACTCACAGACAAAAAAAGAGATTTACTATCATCATCCAGAAAGTACTCCACAGCTGTGCTTGTAGTTTTTGCAGGCCATGAGTCTTTTCAGATTGTCAGACCTGTAGGACTGATAACATATTTTAAGGTACAGTATGCTTTTAACTTTTTTCAGCTACAGGAGTTAAAGTTTCATTGTCATCTAGTTTGATTTAATGTCTGTAGCAGTGATTTTGTGAGGAATTCCAAGAGGAATATGTTAGGTTAGCAACTGTACACAACATAGTGTTGCAGGGTCTTAATTATACCTGGCATCTGTAAATGTGGGTATATAACTATATAATACAGAGACCCATTGAGATGAATATATCTTACTGAGTGTGCAGTTTTCTTACTTTTCAGATCTGTTGCACGAGCCCCAGGTACTATATAAATGCTATTACCACATATTATTTCTATACAAGTGTCATTGTGAAGGATGTGCACTGTATGGTTGTAAATCAGTGAAATATATGCTGAAAGGAGTGTTATAGTACTGATGAATTTCAGCTGTATGGGTCCTGTTTTGTGTGCTGTAGTACAGTAAAGTGATTTGGACAAACAGTACGACAAGAGGTGGCATTAACTAATGATTATGTTAAGAAGAAGGGATGTATAAAATATTTCAGGAGCTAATGGGTAATATAAAGCATCAAAGAGTACTTCTTCATGACAAAAATGATTGGGACCAGTAGATGCAGCTGATTTATAGAAGGTACTGCCTTCTTTGTGCAGTCTGCATGTCCTCCCTGTGATCACATGGGTTTCCTCAGTGTGCTCTGGTTTCCTCCCATATCCCAAAGACATGCTGTAGGTGGAATGGACACTCCAAATTGGCCCTTCTGTGGAAGGTTGGGCACTGGGCTGGCAACTCGACACCATAAAACTCCACTGCCAATCATGAGCAGACAGGTGATCCACTGTGGCAATCCCTAACCGGGAAAAGCCAAAAGAAGAAGAATGATGAAATGCTGGGGTATAAAATGTGTTTATAAGAGTATGTTTGAAATCAGAAGGTCATACTTTTGTCAGTTGTCTGCTAAGTGTTTATTTAAGTTTGTCATCCAATTGAGTACACTGTTCCAATGGCCATTTTCAGTCTCAGCCTGACTCATAACGCTGTGACAACTATGACAATGAATGCAAAGCAATATATCACATTGACGCACATAATACAATACAATGATTCAGACATACTTTACATAACTGAAGGCATTGATCAGCAATGATAATTCTACAAAGTTCATCAGCTAACTGATATATCACTAAATAAACCAGTAAAAGCATAAAATTCTACTTAGTAATAACTTGGAATACGAACTTTATAAATAAAATAACGTAGTATTAGTGCAATATAAAATAACATTTAAGTAAATACAATGTACCAAGTATCTATTAAACCATAACTCATTAAGTTTGCCTGTATTTTGTAATGTGACAAACATATGATCGTCTTTACAGCTGGTCGGTTTCATGTAATATTTGTCATAGACTTAATATAAACCATACTGCATTTTTTAAATTGGCGTTGTTTAGAGCATAACACTGATGTATGCATAGAAGCACCTTTATTATAGCAATGAGAAGAAGTAAATAAGATAATCCCATGAGGAGTAAAACTTTGTTGACTGCATTACCTGTTGAGGTATATATTGGCTGTACCTGTTTACACATCATCTGTAAAACTGGAACACGGGTACTCTTTTTGCAGCTACATGTAGGTACATGAATTTAGAAGAAATTGTGTCCTTGCTGTTACTGGTATCCAGTTAGTATATGAGATGGTAACATTAATGTTTATGTGAGATTGCCACAGTAATAGACATCTAATAGACATCTGAGAATCCTGTTTCTGTATTTTGAACTATTGTTGTGTTGTTAAGAGAATTAATTAAAATTCTTGTCAGTCCATGTTCAAGACTTGGCATGAGAATGTTGAGTTCTTCAAGACATCTATCGACATGATTAAGAATCTCAGGTATTCTGTCAGAGACTTTTAACTGCTTTTTAAACCTTTTGAGGTCAAATTACATTAAAGGATAGCATATTATTTAAGATTACTCCAAGAATTTAGCTTCCAATCGATATCCACTAGTTTTATCAAAACAGTTATAAAAAACTAAAACCTACCACCCTTGCTGCTGACCTCCTCCCTGCAGAGTACCTACAAAGAGCTGCAGCTGCCATTGCATATCCCATATCTATCCTTATCAACAGAACCTTATCTGAAAAGGCTATCCCCTCCCTCTGGAAAATATCCCATGTCACCCCCCTCCATAAAGGTGATAGCTCTACAGACATATCCAACTATAGATCCATTGCCATTCTTTCCCCACTAGCCAAAATAATGGAGAAATGTGTACGCAAGCAACTAATGCAATACCTTACACAGAATAACTTACTATCTAACTCCCAGCATGGTTTCAGGCTACATCACAGCACCTCCTCAACTCTCTTTTCCTTTACTAATGCCATAAACCAAAACAGGAATGAATGACAGTAGGCTAACCTCCATCCTCTTTCTTGACCTATCAAAAGCCTTTGACATGGTCAACCATGAACTTCTCATTCTTTCTCTAAAATCTATTTCCCTCAATAAGCATGCTATCCAGTGGTTCCAGTCCTACCTGACTGGTAGACAACAGGCGGTACTATGGCAGGGCAAACTCTCCAGACAGCTACCTCTCACACTTGGTGTTCCTCAAAGCTCCATACTAGATCTGCTACTCTTCTCTGTTTTTCTCAATAACCTTCACACTGCTATCCCTAAAGCTACCTATATTCAATTTGCAGATGATTCTACTCTGATCTGCTCAGCCACCTCCCCATCCGAACTGCAAATTTTAACCCAAAATACATTTAACACTATTGACAAATGGCTCGCCAACCAACAACTACTACTGAACCCCAATAAAACTAAACTTCTACTCTTCACTGCCACTAGGAGATCTGCCACACTTTCATTCTCTGTCACATCTAACAATGGTACCACTATCTCCCCAGATCATCACACAAAACTTCTAGGGGTTATCATAGACGGTAATCATAAATGTGATCTACAGGTCAACAAGACCATACAGACCATCAGTAAGAAGCTTGGATCACTGTACAGAAAATAGACATTTTTAACCCCACTGGCTAGGACTGCAACTGCTCGATCACACCTACTCTCTACTCTTTTATATGCCTCGCCTGTACTCTCAAACCTCAACAAATCCGAACTAGGTAAGCTGTGCCATAGCTACAACCATATTGCCAAATTTGCCACTGGCTCCACCTATAGAGCCCACCACTTCCAGAACCTGAAACAACTAGAGTGGTTAAAACTGCCCAGGTTAAGTCAATTCAATCAACTCTTAATAGCGCACAAAATTCTGTACCACCCTGAGGATACCCTCTCACTTATAAATATTATTAAGCCATATAGCAACCTGAGATCCCTACAGCCAGACGATAAACTACTGGTCCAAACCCACAAAGCTAATAACTCTGCTGGTGAATCCATGTTTGCCAACTTTGTTGATAAAACCTGGAATCCATTGCCAAACTATATAACCCTACAATCCTCCAAAAAAAACCTCAAACAGTATCTCAAAAATGAACTGGCTTTGCCCATGTACCAACCCTGTTTAAGTTATAAACTGAAAGCATAATCTCTAATTATCATAACATGTAACTACATCACCAAGCTCTGTATCCAGTCTGCCATCTCTTACTTTTAATTGTGAATGTCCATGAGAATTGTGAGTCCCTACTAAGGAACACTACTAAACCATTGTACATAATCACCTTGTTTTTATACATTCTAATGTTTTCTAACTTCTTGTGTAATCTATGTAAGTTTGTCTATATGGAGCTTTTCTCCGCAGGCCTCCGCTGAAAATGGACATGTATACAGTCAGATTATCCCGGTAAACAAATGTAAAATAAATAAAATAAATAAAGGTATTTCTGCTTGATAACTTCAGGTAGAGGAATGTTTTGTGTATATACTATGTTAAGTGTGCCTGTGTGTTGGGGAGCATAAATAACTTTCAGCAGTATCTGTGACCACAATTTTGTTCTTGGATATTTTGTATAACTTATAAAAAAAGTCACTTCCATGGTGGAATGAACTCATCATGAAGCAGTTTATTGAGTTTGATAGGTTGTTTGAGGTGTTTGGTTATTACAATAACATCTGTATAGAACAGTGTGACTAATTAGAAAGATTTGCAGGTAGATTTTTCAGGAAGAGGAAGAAATTAAAAGGCCCTAACACAGATCCCTGGGATACTCTTTTGGTAAAGAGTCTGATTTTGGTAACGGATATGTTTTCAGACTGAGAATTATTATTTGAAATGATAATGACCTCTTTGCTATATAATTTTTAAACCACCATCAGATTTCATTTGATAAAATATTATTTTTTCAATAAGATATTCATGAATAACATTTTCATAGGCATTTCTTAGGTCGTGGAATTACAATCCCAGAACAAGACACTTGTTCAATATTTCTAGTTATTCTGTAGGTAAGAGGATAGATTTCAGAAACTGTGCTGTAGTTTGGAAGGAAACCATGATACTGTGAAGGGATTGCCACTGAGTTATACAGATAAACTAAAATGTTATTTTAATGTTATTTTAATATAATGGGAGCTAATCTTTATTTTTAGGTCACCTGTGTATAGGTTATACTGCAATTGTACTGAAATTGATTACGTATGATTTGTATGTCAACCCCACCCACATTGGTACAAGTTACTATGGTATGAGAAAGTAAATAAACTGTCATACGTTTTATAATACATAACTCAGCTGCATGTAACTGAAGGACAAGATCCTTAAAATAGCTTACATGCCAAGTATGATTAGCAGCTCATATTCTAGAGTAGCCATGCGGAGGGTGAAATTGAGTTGCCTGGGTCATTTTTCCCATTCTCTGAGAAGGAATGGGTCAAGTTCATAGATAGCTATTAGGTTTGAAGTTCAAGGGCTATTGAGACTCCTAGCCAAAATTCGCAATTACCTCCAACACTGACTGGTTAAGTGATTTGCTCAAGGTCACGCAGTAGGCAATGAGGACTGAGGGAATCACTCTACCACAGAAACTGCAGTTTACAGCCTTAGCACTCTAAAATAACTACAAGGCTGACTCCTTGGGCCACGTCCTCTGTTGAAACAACAGTGGAGACCAGCAGCAGAAAGGTGTGGTGTCTGTATAGGGCACAGCATTGCTTGAGTCACACAAGGAGTATCTGGCAATTACATTGCAAGACACCTTTGGATTCCATGGGTATGTGGGGAAATTTGAATACAGAATAACAAACAATCTTTAATAGATACCTGGTTGATAACCTTCCAGTCACAACCTTACAGGAATGAATGAATAAGTAGAGAATAGCTCTCCACCAGTAGGGAATGAATGGGTTATATAAATTATGAAGGGATGACAGCAGGGATTAGATAAACAAAACTGAAAAAAAAACAACTATTATGAAACAAGCTCAAGCAAAAATTAAATCTTTTCTGAAACTTGCATGGCCCAATAAGACACTGCACTAGTCAAAGGTGAAAGTGTGTGGTGAATTACAAAATACATTCATTTAGAGGAGTTGTAATCCATAATGCATATTGCAATATCTGTTACAAATGGTCTGGGGATAATAATAGAATGGCATTACATTCTTGGGCATATTATTCATCTTCGTTGCTCAAGAATGAGCAACATGACCTGGGATTCATTACCAATCACGTAGGCTTTGTGCGAAACCTAGAAAATTTAAGTGCATTAGCATGGTGAGCAGCAATGCTATTTGAATATGCTTACAATTTGATATGTATTCACATTTGCAAGAACTTTTTGTGGCCAGCAGCAGTATTTGTGGCCATAAAAAGGTGCAGGGAACCACAAGCGTGCAATGGGAACAAATAGCTTAAAAGTAAGAAAACCTCTTCTGCAAGTACACTTGGACAGCTTTTATAAAGTAAGGGCAAGCTGATTATAAGAATTAAGATACAGAGAATGCTAAATGGGGAGAATGTACACAGAATACAATGGTAATTGTGCAGACTTGGTAAGGGGGAGGGTAATAAGAGAATATATACTTAGTTAATGAAGTGAAATGTGATTATGTCACAAAAAGAAACATTTTAAACATAAATACTTCTCTCTATCTATATATATATATATATATATATATATATATATATATATATATATATGTGTGTGTGTGTGTGTGTGTGTGTGTGTATATATATATATATATATATATATATATATATATATATATATATATATATATATATATATATATATATATATATATATATATATTTATATATATATATATATATATATATATATATATATATATATCTATATATATATATATACATACATATATATATATATATATATATATATATATATATGGGTCTACTGTATAAGTTCGAAAATGCACTTCTTCGAACTCACACAGTATACTCTGGGTTACGCGAAAGTGCACTTAATCAAAAGTGCACTTTCGCGAAACCCACTTCAGCGAACGGGCTACTACTGATGTTTAGTGCAGTAGTTACAGACCTTAGGGTTAGGGCACGGGTCATGATAAGGAGATAGCTAGTAAGGCTATCCCCTTACCATGACCCGTGCCCTAACCCTAAGGTCCGTGACTACCGCACCACAGTGGAGGATAGCCTGTCCTCCACTGTGGTGCTGTAGTCATGGACCTTAGGGTTAGGGCACGGGTCATGGTAAGGGGATAGCTAGTAGGGCTATCCCCTTTACCATGACCCGTGCTCTAACCCTAAGGTCCATAACTATTGCACCACAGTGGAGAACATAGCACGTTTTCCTGCTGTCCTCCACTGTGCTGTGATCCATTTAAAAAAGCTGAGTTCACGAAAGTGCACTTTCGAATAAGTGCACTTCGTAACTGAGCGGTCTACTGCTCTTTTTCGAATATGTGATAGTCAAGCAGTAGACCCATATATATATATATATATATATATATATATATATATATATACATGGTAATAATTAATCCTCTTCACACGCAGATAAGTAAAACAGACATGTTAACAAAAGATGTGAAAAGGACACAATGCATCATCTTAATAAGGACAGTAAGTGTGATATTAATGTTAAGATAGCAGTGAGGACAGTACATTAGGGGTTATTTGCATAGACTGCCTTTATTGAATACATGTGTGATAATTGACAGTACATCTGTATTCTCCACTTCATCATGTATTAAAAAGAAGAAATGAGTCCTACAATTGCATGGTCATGCACATCATAAAGAGAACTGTTTTGCCATTTGTTGTTATTTGGCAACCATAGATATGGGGTATATTACCTTGAAACATGTATAACACAAGTATGTGTTTTACATTGAAGTACGTCTTAAACAGTAATGCTATAACACTCAAAATACACAAGTTACAATTGGCAGCACAGATCTGATGACATGTCAGTAGTTCAAGGTCTCCATTTGTAAATGGAGCACATCTATCACATGATTATACTAGGCAAGCTCACAAAAAAATCACACAAACACTGCCGTAACAGCATGTAAATAACACAAACATACAAGAACGTGTCCAAATACAGGCTCAATCACACTTTATGACCTTATACCAGACCATACAATAAGAAATGTTATGGAAGTAGCCGTGTCCTATAAAGCTCTACAGTGTGAAGAAAAGAATAACAGCAACACATAAATGTCTGGATGAAGGCATGCAGTACAGAGCATTATTATCTACTTGTGAAACATCAATGACATATTCAATGTTTGCATCTTTCCAGGCTTAAACATGTGCCAGGACAGATATCAGAAAGCTGCAAGTCAACCTCTAATGCTACAGAAACAGGTATACTGTGTGTGTCATGATGAACACACTTCAAGGGCTTATAACACTCTCCTATTGTAATGTGTATGGCTCTCCAAATTTGGAAGGTGATGCCTTGAAAGTGTTGCCCTCTGATTGTGCCATAAATGCTTTCTTTGCCTAAGCCACTCTTGAGTGTCACAATTATTAGAGAGATAGATGTCACAAGATTCAAACCTCTTCCTATCATACTACACACTCTACAAAGCTGTGCATGCTCACATCTGCCATAGGACACAGCAATGGAGCTTGCCATAAATCACTGAAATTAAGGTGTGAAGTACGAAATAGCATTTGATGATGATTTGTGTTCTCATATTATTTCAGAATGATGACAAAGAGGGACCTATGTTAATGTTCACACAGCTGTGAGCAGTGCAATGTCAATGCTTCTTGACCAAAGAAGCTGTTTCTGTTGTTTTGAATATACACTGTTCCAGAACAGAACGACACTCTATTTATGTAGATGCACTATACAAGTCATTACTGAATGCATGTACTGCAGGATCACTCACACCTCAGCATTTGCAGAACAACTGTTTCACTGCCAGGAAATTATCAAATGAGTTTATATTTTGTCTCCAAAGTAAAAACTGAGAATAATAACTTCATGTAGTGCTACCTGGGTAATATTTGTACAATTGTATAAGGTTGCCTGGTGCTGGAATTGAACAACAAGCTATGTAAACCCATCAAATTATGACGTGTATAAATCACATGCACCACAGTGGAATTATTAATACTGCTCTGAGTCTCCACCTGAGTGAAGTCATTACATCATATGATTGTGTTTTAAACAATTTGGATGAGATAAAAGGAATGAGGGAGGCAGCTCCAACGTTAAATGTACACATTATAACAAATGATGTAATTCATACTTAACAGCTTAAGGACAGTCCTTACAGTCACTCAGTTTGGATTTTGAACACCTATGTAACAACAGAAGCTACATAACACTATGAAGAATTTATGAGCTGAGGTGAAAGTGTTGCTAAGGTTGTAAAATATTTGGTTATTTGATGCCAGGACATCATGGCATTTCTGTAAGGGATATGTCTGGCAATCACAGACAATTTGTGAATAATCATGTATTTGAATTCATGCCTTGCTAAGACAACATCATACAAAACTTGTTCTCACTTCCTCATGCCACAAGAAAATCCTTAGTAACTTTCTTAGGGAAGCCAAATATCGTTCAATGGCATCATCATTATCTAGTAAAGTATTTTTGCATGAAAGAAGAGCAGAGATTCCTGTAATAGGAATCCCTAGCTGTTAATGTACACAGCAGATAGCTGGGTGACAACATTGCTAACTACATGCATATTCACAGTCAAACTAACACAAGTGTGTCTAATAAGTAATGGCTGGGTTTGAACTGACTACCTAAGATCATGAGGCACTGAACACTGCCTGAATCGCACATGCCATATGAGGCATTTATTTACAGTTCTGACAGTGCACAGTTGAATGGATTACATCACCATAGTTTAATACATAATGTGTCTCTAAAAGGGAAAGAAGGTAGTTGAAGAATGCAGTAGCAATACACAGTTACTCATACTAAATGTATTAAAAGCCTTCTCTACACAGCATGACAGGAAAACACATAGTCATCATAGTCCATCATTGCTGGAATCAGGGCTCTTACATATTTAGTTATGCAGTCTATATAGCACAGTATCATCAGCCAACACCATGGGATTAGTCATACTACAACTGTAATGTAGTTCATTTTTGAAAACACAATTTAACCATTGTGTTTCCAAACTGGGTGTTGTTTGTGGGTAATAGAAATTCATAAGGTAGCCCTCTGCCAGCGAAAATGCATCTCCTATGTGGATCTTTACACAAAGGGTATCATCACAGAGCCACACAATCACATTACTTAACTAATGTTGAATTTAAAACCCCTCCCTTTCTAACTTCACAATCTTGAAATCACAGTATTAGCCACAAGTGCCATAGGAGAAGTCTGACTATTGTAGTGAAAGACTATTTATTAAAAGATAACCTCAGCAGTGTGTTGCAGAGAGTATGTTTGTGGTAAAAGTGGGATAAGGGGATGAGGGAGTCCTCTCCCATGTTAAATTCTTTCCCTGAGTGGAAGTCAGTACAGCATGGCTATTAAAGTATCTGTATGTACCAGATATTTAGGCCACACTCACAAGTTTCAAGACTTCCAAAGGTATAGTGCACAAAAAAAATTACCAGTAACCAAAATATACACGCACTGATAGAGGGTCCCAATGGAAAAATACAGCTTTATTAAAAGAAAACACAGTATTACATGCTTCCGTACCACAACATTTAGGGACTTCATCAGAATACTGTGTCCTATTCTGATGAAGTCCCTACTTGTTGGGGGACAAAACTGCTTAACACTGTGCTTTCTTTTAATAAAGCTGTTTTTATTCATTGGGACCCTCTATCAGTCTGTGCACACTCAGAAGTTGGCCACTGAGAATTTAACCTTCTATCTATTTACCAAGTTAGAAAGCATTGTTGTCTGTTTTCTTTATATAGGTATTTGTATTGTTTATTTGTGTTTTTGAGTTATCGTATTGTTGTTATTATTTGAAAAAAGAAAATTGAAATAAAGAGATTTTGGAAAAAAAAGAAAGCATAGTATTTACCACAAGTACCATATGAGACATCTGACTCAATTACTTAACTGGAGAGAGTGCTTACTTTTGACAGGATGACCTCATCTGTGTGTTGCAGAGAAGGTGTTGCAGAGTGTGTCCAAATCCAAAGTTAAAGTTTTCTCTTATGGAAGCCGACACAGCTCATGCATTGTTAAGGCTTTACTTACCTGTTACTAGAATCACACACACACACACACACACACACACACACACACACACACACACACACACACACACACACACACACCCTTTCACTTCTCTCAGATTTGCACCACCTACCTATGTATACAATCTAGAGAACACATAATTTTCTGCAACCAACAGGCAAGAAGTCTTATTTTTATGAAGAAAAAGTGTACTTTTGATAAGATGGACTCATCAGTTTGTTGCAGAGAAGATGCTTGTGCTAAAAGGCAATTAAAGTGTAGATGGAGCTATGTCCCAAGTCAAATGTTTCACCAGAGTGGAACTGGACATATTGCATTTGCTGCTGATGCTCTACTTACCTGTCTCTAGAACCACACACACTCATAATTTTACAGTTGTCATATTCTAATCAACTACATGACTAGTTACACACTCTAGAGAACAGAGCATGAATTGCAACCTCCACAGGAGAACTCTAAATTTAACAATTTGAAAATGCACATTAGAAAGTATTAAAACGTAATTGTTTTTATCATCAGCTACTGTGCATCACAGGTTTTGGGAAAAAATGTGTGATTTTTGACAGGCCAGCATAACAGCTCTGTACTTGACCCATGTAATTACAAATGTCTCTGCTAACATCTATATATTGTCATTCATGTATACTGTGTTGCAGTGAGGGACATGCACCTGTTTCATAATATGTGGTGTCAGTGACAATCACAATTGTAAAACAATGGATTGTCAAGCAAGTATTCATGACAGTTCATTCTGAGATGACTGCACGCAAATAGTAACCATTCATTGTTAAAATGTACATTTGTAATACAAGCAGACACCTCTTAAATATGACATTGCACATCTGAATAACAGTTATGGATTATGTGTGAAAAGATTACACACCATTATAAGAAAGCTGCAAGTATAACACTTACAGTTCAGACATACATTAACAGACTGAATTAATTGATTCAACATCACTGTAAAATCCAGATACATTGGTTTCAACATTCCAGTAACATACATCAGTTGTACAACCTACTCACATAATTTTTTGTTACGTTTTTCTTTTTTTTACTTTCTACCTGAAGTACAGTGCTGTCAGGCTCATTTGCATGGCTGATGGCAAAGCATTACACATGCATAATCGTATTTTGAGGGGTTGAACTTAGAATAGGGACTCACATACAACCATGTCTAAATCTGAAGGAATACAGTGCAGATATGCATTATGGTCATGTTCATTCTGTCATCATTTATACATTTGTCATGACAATTTAGTCCTTCACTCCTGATATGTCTGATATAGGTATATTATGAAGCACATGATGGACTAAGCATGGTATTGCAGGTGGAAAAATAGCTTACGGAAACAGTTTTCAGTCAAGGAGGTTTATTTGATGACAGAATGGGTGAGAAGAGCTAGACAGTTTGTATCAGGAAAACACATATACAAATAATAAAATATTAGTTTATGGTTCATTTCTGCAAATATTTCTGTCATATTACTCTTTGGTTTATCATCATAATTAATCAGACAAGATCTGTTCAAGACAGTGTTCCCAAATAGGGAGCAAGCACATTAATACAACCACGGGATAATGGTGTGTTAAAAATGTGTAGTCAGCACTTGTACTCACAGGAGTCATAGAAAACATTCACAAACAAGTTGCATACACCAAGATTCCAACCTAGTCAGTACTCCAAAACGGACTGCAGATCTGAGTATTATCTAACTACACCTCATAGGAACTCCTACTTCAAAAATTCAGATATGACAACAAATTAAATCAAAGGATAATGTATGTATTATTCTTCATATTACACTCATGACATTTGTTAAATCCCATAACGTATAAATTACAGTAGCCTAATAAATATGAAGCAGTAAAAGGTGGTGATACAGAAGTGGAACAGAGACAGTGAGATAAGCTAACAGACAGGTGAAGAATGTTATATTTTTCTGGGGGATTTTTAACAGCTTTGGGTTGTGTTGCTGTTATGCTTTTTTCCTGGTAAGTAATTTGTCATGCTATATACGAACAATTGTTTCCAATAGGGAGCAAGCAGGGGTTGAAAAGTTTAAACATGATTAAGGCATACGCAGGTTAATGGTGGGTTAATAACCTGTGTGGACAGCACTTACACACATGACAGTAATACAAGCAAAACATTAAATATTACTTTCACATATTTCTGGATTAGAACCTTTGAAACCATGACAAAAGCATTTTACAGATGTGAATTTTATCATCTCATAACAGAAATGATAATTCACAATCTTAATTTTACTGGTTTGAAGGGGCAGTCACAAAACAATGAGGCAATTAAGAATGTAGGCATCAGGCTTATCACAGTAATGACATTTTTACCATTATATAATTTATAATATATATATATATATATATATATATATATATATATATATATATATATATATATATATGATGTATTATATTATATGTTTATAACTTTATATAAGGTGAACATTACAGCCAGAAGCATATTGAATGATACAGTGCTGAGTGCTTCTTAACAATATTTGAAACTGGAACATCCTACATGGTTTATATTAAATTCTTCAGCCTGTATAAGAGAATATTAGCCTGATTGTGCATAGCTAAGAACAGCAGTGTGAAGGTAAGGTTACCATACGTCCAGGTTTCCCCGGACACGTCCTCTTTTTTTGGGGTCCTGCCTGGGCGGTTTTTAAAAATTCTGCGATTTGTTCAGGATTTATTACCCGGACAAATCGCAGAATTTTCAAAAACCAGACATCCCTATTTCTGAGTCTTTCCTCTGCTTTTTTTTTTTTTTTTTTGATTGGCTCATATACCGGTATACGAGTTAATCAAAAAATGGAGCTCTGTTCAATGCAGAACTGCTTGATGTTCTGATTGAACAGAAGAGGGTCCGCTGTGCGCATTTTTGATTGCCTTGTATACCAATATACGATCCAATCAAAAAGCGGAGCTCTGTTCAATGCGGAACTGCTTGATGTTCCGCATTGAACAGAAGACGGTCCGCTGTGCGAGATTTTGATTGTCTCGTATACCGGCATATGGGCCAATCAAAAATCCCCAAACATGGACTACTTGTCTTTAATTCTGAAATTCATTAAAGACAAGACTAAAGACCTTTTTTTTGCTCTTCAACCTAAGAGGGGAGCAAAAAAAAAAAAAAAACAGGATGGTACCAGCACATATTTTTTGTCCTCTTTTATATACAACCAAATATGGTAACCCTATGTGAAGGGCAACAGCGTAATGTGCCCAAAGGCAAAAACTCGCAAGATTTTACCAAGAGCTGTGTACTTCCAATTCGCCTAAGGTAAAACTGCTGCTCAGTGCCAGGCATTATGCAACTGCCGAGGAGAGAGTGATGACAAAGAAGGGAAAAAGACACAGAGAGCATGAGATGGAGGCAGGGAACAAGTGGACTATGACAGAAGCAAGATAGCAGTGGCTCAAAACAATATGTAGGCAACAGTTACATATAAAATCGTGTACAAAAACAGTAAATAACAGTTTACAAATGTTTGGATTAGAACCCTTAAAATTATGCAAAAACCAGTATATACATCTGAGCATTATCTCAGCGGGGCACAAAGGAACTCCTATTGCACACAGTTTATATCACAAAATTGAAGGGACGGTAAAAACTTACTGAAGCAGAGGGGGTGAGGAGAGAGAGACAGACATAGAGAGATAAATAGCAACAGCATTGTTTATGGTACATTTAGGAAAATATTTATGCTGTGTTACTCTTAGGTATTTCCTCATTATTACTCTGTCATGCTCTCTACAATAAAATGTTTGTTATAGGGAGCAAGAAGCGGTAGGAGAGTAGAGACAATATTAAGGCATAAGCAGAATAAAGGGGTTTACTAACTATCACTGCTGGAGATGGAATATTTTTTCAAATACTTTCTTGATGAACTATTAAAATGCTGTGTTAATGAAATGTACTTTGAGATAAATACAGGCCTTTACAGTTAAACATATGTTAGGAATATAAAAGGTCATGAAATAATAATGGGGCATGCAGCTGTAATTGATCCTTTGATACTGACAGGGAAGTTATCTCAACGCGCTCAACTGTTCATTTATTACCTACAGCAGCCTTAGAACTGGTTGCAGTGCCATTACACTGCTTTTCATCTGTATTCTCATAGGATAGCAAATCTAAGCACATTTGGATGAACTGGACATTTCTAGTGTGGCTAAGATTAAACTTTTCAGCTTTCTTAATAGGAAGTTAAATGCAATTCACCATCACTCAGCACTGGTGTGCAATGCCAACTTGCATGCGAATGCTAAGGACAAAAAGTGAAGGGTTTTTCAATGAGCCATTTCTGGCCAAGTGTACTTTGTGTGATTCTATGTTTTCACCAATGTGTTGATAGGACATTGGTGAAAAGGGGGGGGTGCAAACAGTATGTAGGACTTGGGGAAAATACAGGAATTACAGGATGGTGGTGGGAAAGCACCACAGCTATCCATTTCTTCACAACATCAAAGTAGAATTGTACACAGACTTTCATGACATTGCAGTTTCTCCACACCAGGGATGGGTGAAACCAACAGAATAATGTTGTATAGCCAATTGGTCAGGTAGATAGGATAGGTTAGGTAGCAAGAGCAGACATGCATGTCATATTTGATATCTGCTTTTAAAGTTAATAATTGAATTTGCCAACATTTAATTGTAATGTTATGCAGTATTGCAGTTGATATCTTATAACTACTATCCCGTAAAAAAACCTAATGTGTGTTTTTGGGTATTGAACCCACACACAGTTAAGTTTATAGACTCATTGCCTAATGCAACAACTAACAGCTATTACAGCAGGTATCTATACTTGATATCAAAGTTAAGGTAAGCGTGGTCATGTTGATACACAGTAATGGACTGAAAATAATTATCTGCCTTTCATGTTGACTTGATGAATATTTATCCCATGCCTCTTTAAGGTGAGTTAGTCTCTCCTAATGTGTCCCACTATTTCCTGTTACCTCTGCTGCAGATGTGCAGTGCAGAAAAGAAAAAAAATAGATATATAAATGCATAATGAATAACTTTGCTGCCTGGCTAATTAATGCCATATCATAGATAGCTGTTGGTTCAGTGTATTTACACTGCTGAGGGGTGTTTTCAGGCTTAAATCCATACTCCTATTTGCTGAGG